>NC_079416.1:10345828-10450828 GCF_026213295.1 Gadus chalcogrammus | reverse complement strand
AAGGCCTACAGATAAACTACATAAACTACAATTTACAATTGGTTGAACATGCTTTTTATATCCGTTTCTCATATATTCCAATTTTCATATTTCTGTTCGATTGTTCTATTTCTGTTCCGAAGCAAGTTTTCAGTTAGAAGCAAAACAACAAACAGAAGCCATTTTCTCTACTTACTATGCATTGCCAGCTCTGCCATCTGCCTCATCAACCTGCTGTTCCCTATTTATGAGTCTGAACTATATTACTGCCGTGTTGTATTCTGCTCTAAATAGATAACCATTGCACGGTGAAATCTGGCTGATAAGAACGATTCAATTATCAAGCCGTTTGGTTACCAAAAGTATCTTGGTTGCCAGCCGTTTTGTATTTGGCCTAAACATTAGGCTTAATGCAATGCCAACTCTCCGTTGGTGGGAGGTATTTGCAAGCTGTTTCGATCGTTGTGTACGTCGGGCAACTTACTCAGATGATAATTTACCGATCTTAATCTTAATGTTGAAAAACTGCTGGCTTCAGAGTTTTCACATTTTTATTGCATTTGTTATGCGATCGCCTTTGATGTATCATTCATTGCCGAAAGAATACTTTTAGATCTAAATATAATCAAAAGTTAAGTATTCTCTTTGTTCCAGGAGCACCGGGCCAAACAACATCAGGGGGATTTGTGAGGATGCATCAGTGAGGGTGCTGGCTTGCACGTGTAGTCTCGGACTGCTGCACTTTAATTTGTTAATACTGGCCACCGGACGCTGGCTGCTGGAGTGAATTGCTCTGTGCTTGAAGCCAGCAGAGTGTGTCGCGTGGGCCTTCTGATTTCCCGAGTCTGTCTCAATAAAAAGAAAGGGCTATCTACAACAAGTTGCAGCGGACCACGGATTGAGTAATTGATTTCTGCAACATAAGAGCACAAAAGTCCTGCGCTAGACGTTTCTGTCTGGCTTACATGGTGAAATCCACTGTGAAGTACTTGCAAGACGAATGGGCATGAGCAAAGCACATTTGCATGCAAACAGGCACAGACACACTCAATCCATGCTATTTCCCTTATTTACTGTTGCCCAGTTGGCATTGGTGTCGAGTAGTGATCTATAGCAGAGTCCTGATCTCTATCAGAATTAGAATCAGCTTGGATCATTCTGACTATTGTGATTTACTCTTTATCTTATACTTCAACACTTGGTCCCCTCTCTCTCCCTCTTTATCTCTGGTATGGAGGGTCAATCCTCCAATCCTGGTCAATCTCTCAATCATTTCCCTAAGAGAGGCTTACAAACTAGTTTCGTCGACTTTGGTTCAAATCCTTACTCAGTGTGTGCGTGTGTGTGTGTGTGTGTGTGTGTGTCTACTCTTTGTGTTGACCATCATCAACACAAGATACCTTTTTTTGTACTCTAGCACTTCTTTCATCCTCCCATGGTTCTCCCATGTTTAATGCCTAGTACCTGCAGCTGGGCATTTCTAGTTTCAGGAGCCATTTGTAAAATCGCTGCACAAATGAATGTTACAGTGACGAAATAACCCACTTCAGTGCCAGACTTTCTAAAGGAGTCCCTGTTCCTTTGTGGTGTCGCCTGCAGACGAGGTGACCATGGAGGAGGTGGGCCAGAGCGCACAGCTCAGGGCTGGGGAGCTGATCATCATCGTGGTGGTCCTGATCATGTGGGCAGGTGAGACTGTGTTACACCCCACGAGGTCAACCCCCACCCGCCCTGCGCATGGTCTTAGAGTTCAATGGGTTTCAACGGTATGGGCTCGCTACAGATAATCTGGCCCGTCTTTGTGGCGCTGGGGGTGACTGGGGGGGGGTCAGTCGTTTGTCTTGTGAGGTAAGGTTTCATTACCCTTACATGTCGAATGATGACTGTCGCTTAATAAGAAATATGTTCTCATACAGCCTGCTCTCTCTCTGTCTCTCTCTCCCTTCCATTTCCCTCTCTCTCCTGCCCTCCCCCTCTCTGGCCTTCCTGCCTCTCGTCTATAGGTGTGATTGCGCTCTTCTGCCGTCAGTACGACATCATCAAAGACAACGAGCCAAACACCAACAAGGACAAAGCCAAGAACTCCTCAGAGTGCAGTACGCCGGAGCACCAGTCGGGGGGGCTGTTGCGCAGTAAGGTATAACCAACCACCACAACCAACACCTCTAAAGTTCCTCCCCAACCCTGGGCGCCCTACCCGAACTGCAGCGGGCAGGTGAATGGTCCCGGACACCTCTTGACCAACTGCATTATAATCTGCATCATAATTATTCATGACAGTGATAAAATAAATATTCCAAAACTCAAACATATATTCATCATATATTCATATATTCTGTCATATATTCTGCCTTTAGAAAATAAGGCTGATCCAATTTCGTGACAAGAAAGATTTTTCTAAAACCGACTTGAATCCAAATCCCGTGTCTCTACCTAGCCAATATCCAGCCCCCAATGACAGCTCATCTAAATTCCACTGCCCCCCGGTGTTCATGTACAAAATGACAAAACCAAATCGAAAGAGCCTGCCAAAGTTCTCACCTCCCGCTTCCCTTTCAGCATCCCAGGAACAACAATAACAACAACAGAACTCTGTCTGTCAACATCATCGAGGTGTGACCGCTGGGATGCCGTCTCTTTATAAAGACTTTGTGTTCCTGCACAGAAGCAGGCCCGCCACTCTTTGTTTTTTCTGGCCATGAGGCAGAGGGAACTCGTTGTTGGAGGAGGCTCCTCCCCTCCGATAGGGGAGCGGGGCGCGGCTCTCCACAGGCTGCTGATCATGGCCTGGCTTCCGGCGGCTGGGTGGAGAGCAGAGGCTGCCGCCACGCGAGACTTTGACCGTGGCGTTGCAGTGGTGCTTAGTGGCTTCCCCGCCACGGCAGAGATAAGGGCCAAGCAGGCACGGATATGAGTCTTGATACAACAAGCCCCACAGACGTCCCAGGTCCAGCCTCCAACCAACCTGTACATGGAGACTGAGAACGATTGATAGAGCGAGGGACCAATTCTATCTTCGTTCTCTTCACCCTCCCCCCTTTATGACCTGTTTCTGTACCCGCCGTATTACTGCACGTAGCCAACAAACACAGCCTTTTTGGAGATGCCGCGGCACAGAACAGTGAGACCCGTCCTCTTTGGGGGTCTCCCCCCCCCCACCCTCCCCCCCCTCGGCAATCAACGCCCCACCACCCCAGCCTTCACGCCCTAGTCTCTCCTTATTGATTTTCCTAGTTTGGTGGAAGATGCAGCACTCAGATGTGTACACAATGCTATTTTTCTTACCGTTCCAGTGCTATTTCTTGTGCTATTTCCTCTTTACCCTGCCATCATCTTTTTTTCATTTAGTCCTCTCTGCAACTTCTGGGAAATGTTGTCTTTCTGCCAGATGGTTTTCCCCTCTCAGGGAATCCTGTCTCTGTGGGGCTCTTGTAGGGGCCCGCTCTTTATGATTAATAAAAGGCCCTCGATTTCCAAGGGCAGGTTTGTTTGACCTTGATGTCCTTACCCACGGTTTGATCGACTCTAAATGTTTCTAAGAGTCCACAGACTTTTCCACCTTCACCAACAGACTCCATTTTCACATCTGGAACCGAGATGTCACAGAGAAAGAAGGGCTTCCTTCTACCAATATATTTTTCGACTGGTCAACATTTAAAAAATGTATGGAGCACTGTATTAAGTGGACTGAGCTGTGCAGTTATTCAATGGGCCAAACCAACCCTTTCTCCCCCTACATTTTACTGAATGCGCTGTGGTGGGTACGAGGTAGCTATAGCTATATATAAATCAAAGGAGAATAAATAAGAAGTGCTTTTGAGGGCTGCTTAAAACACAATAGAACTGCCTTAAAAATATATAAAAAACATTTTATGATAGAAGAAGGAATGTCAACCGGCCCAATGCCTCACTTGAAGTCCTATTGTTTAAATGTTTGAGATGTCAAAATAACGATGTCTATTCCCAAACTGAATTTAAACCTATGACACAAGAGAGACCCTTGTACATTGAGTTATGACACACTACGCAACTGCAGAGCTGAAATCGATGGAACTTTGTCTTCAATATATATCATGGAAGGCTTGCGGGCATGACATTTTAATGTGTAAATACATTTAAGTTTAATTTGTGTGTTGTGCTGGAGAGATTTATGAAAGGCAAAGAAAAATGAAAATGTCTGGCAGCCCTTTTTTTCTCGAAGAGGACCTGTTAACAGCTGAAGATGAAATTAGGAGGCATTTGGTTTTGGGGCAATATAACTTGCTCTATGCTGTAAAGAAGCTTCAGGTGATAAATCACAGCGTCATTATCAATTGTCCGGTGTAACTATCACAATGTGTTGTGTTGTTGGTGTGCGTTAGAATAGAGACATGAACAGCAGAAATGTAATTCCTTATCGTGAGGGGGAAAAAGTGAGTGAACATCAAGCCATCTATACTTTGTTAGTCAATATGAGTTTTGGCATTGACTGTACACACAATCTGGGCACACTTGTGAATTGATGGCCACCCTTTCAACATGTACAGAGAAAGAGAGCACGAGGGAATCGGGCATGCAAGCGATAGGTCTTGAAAAGTGGCCAAACCCTGGCTAACACAATGGCAGACTTTTATCCCTCAATTTCATGCTCTCTCTGTTCCACTTCTATGTATAATGAGTACAGAAGCTCAAAGCGTCCCATTTCCATGATGAGCAACGTTTCCAGTCAGAGAAAGACGAGGGGTTTAACAGTGAGTGATGGCAAGGGACATGCTAAGCCGTCATCAACAAGGGTTCAACCACAACCAACAGACCAATAGCCAGACATAGACATTATGGCTGCTCAGAAAGTCTCAGAGCAGCGTTCTGCCTCTGAGCCATGATCATCAGCACCTCAGTGGATGGGAAACCTTTTTTCCATAACACCACGGTAGCTTGCTCAATCAATATCCATCGACCGGCAGTGTAACCGAAAATGACAGTCCTCCCGTGGAGAATTTCCTTTCCTATTGTGTCTTAACATGGTGATAATCAATTTCCACTTTGGATTTTCCCTTTAGGCCATGTGTATTCACCTCCACTTTAAACTGTTTAAATTGTGCTTGTATGATCATTTATGCAAAGACTTTCTTACAAACATTTTACTGTATTATACACATTTTATTTAATATAGCTCAGATGCTACTGTAAATATATATTATTTATCACCAATTTTGGAGGTCTTTAAAGACTTTGTGTCAGCAGTCATTAACATTACTATGAAGTTTCCATAGTGAAGGATGCTATTCAGCATAAAGAAGATTTATTAATTCACGTGTGGATCTATGGAAGAAAGCTGTGTCCAACCTTAATGTCCCATATATCTTTTCAACAGTTTATTATAATTATACCAGAAATGGTATAAGCCGTCATCCATATAGAGGGAATACAAACCATTTTCTAAACCAACTTATTGTGAAGTCTGTTAAAGTCTGTTAATGTTAAGCCACTGTTTTTTAAAACGATGACCCTCTCTCCAGTTTTGGAATGGTCCAGCTGTTATTAGAAATCTATCAGTTTAGCTTGCATTGAGCCTTAAGATCATTGGCCGTTTCAAAATATTCCAATACATTATGTATTGAAATAAAATGTGAGGATTAAACATGCCTGGAAAATGCAAGTCAACATAACAATAACGAGGCTGGCCATATTGTTTTTCCTTTTCTAATTAGCAACATCTTTAACGCATGGTTCAGCAGGCTGCTTTGTCAGTGCCATCTTGTTTATTTTGCGTGCATAAAGCATATAGTAGTCAATGCTTACAGAGGGCTAGCACGGTTCAATTGTTATGTACAAGGTTTCACAATTTCCCCAATGAAGAATATGGTGTATGCTTACTTATGTATGCTTGAAAATGTAATAAAAATATCATCTTTAATTTTTACTCCCAAGATCCAACATGTGTTCATGTGATCAGATAACTAAACTATGTAATCGAAAACATACTGAATACAACCACAATGCAATTATGTTGATGAATGAATATGCCACTGACTTTCCCAATCAAAAAAAGATTTATACAATATCTACCAGGTAGTAAACTCTGATACCTTCTCGATATTCCACTCGACTGGTTCTTTCCAAACAGCATTTAATCTAGAGCGGGCAAGTGCTTTAAGGCAACGTGCCTGGATTTATAAAGTTTAAAGAAATCAATGGATTGCACATAACATAACTAACCCTAACCCGACATATCACTGGTGTCACTCGACCCCCCCCCCCCACACACCCCTTGATTACTACAAATGTCTGCCCAACGCTGGCATCGATACAATACTGAACCTTTGTGAATGCTTGACTGAGCAAGAGGTGATGCAAAGATATTAAATTCCCCCTTGTGACCCAGAGGTCACATGCTGTGGGCGTATGTGAGGTGAAGTGCAAGTTGTAGCTAGGGAAGAAATATTTAACGAGCATTAAGACTTTCATGGTGGTGGAATGGAGAAAATTGTCACAAAAACAAAATGCCGAGTAAAATAAATGGGGCTCGGTATTGGCTTATTTAAGCATTGATGAGAGTGAGGTCCTACACTGCATTACACAAACAGTGTCACAGCTGTACAGGAACAGCTCAATGAAATGTCACAACACAAGACACGTCATACTTGGGGCCTGAGTAGGCCATTTTTTTATGTATCAAAAATGCAGGTGTAGAGTGCCAACTAATTACTTTATATTTCACAAACAAAACACAAATACTTTCCAACTAATAGTCACTGCAGTCAGAAAAGAAGTACATGTATAGAATTACACAGGTTAAGAAATAGACTTGGAAACTGATCAACGACAATTCAAAACATGCAAATTAACTATAAATATTACAACAATGCAAAAAAAGTCAAATGACAAAAAAGATCACATGAAAAATGTACAACAAACACAGTGGACATTTAACAACAATTAAAGGAAACTTCAATTAAAGAACCAGCAGTGGGCACAGGCAGAACAATAGCACTGTTTTGTTTTACCAATCTTTATAGTAACAAACTTGCGTTTCAGCCTCAGCGGATTGGACCCCTCTGAAATATCTGTGGGACCATGGAGAAGCCCTGGTGGGTTCTGGAGCTCTGGGCCTTCCATTCAGCCAGAGACATCCGAGGTCCCTGGCTGTTCCCAAACCGTTTTTGATGGTTTCTAAGAAAAACAAGCATTTTCACACTAAAATGGCAGCTCAACGATACAAGCCCTTGTAATGCACCAACACAATTATGCATCTAAACTATATTTCTTTTGAGAGCAGCCTACCACTAAATATGTGACGCAAAGCAATGTGACGCGTTTGCCAGGTTCTAATTAATTTCAACAATGGCCGCCAACACTCATTCATGTAATTATGATTTTTTTGAGTATGTGTTCAATTTCACAAAAGATACCTATGACGTCTGTACCACTCTATGGTTTGTAAGGGGTTTACAAGGCGGCGGCGCCCCCTTGTGGGGGCACAATGAAGTATTAAATTGCCTGTTCTGATATTCTATGCAACTTTTTTTTTTTATAATTCAAAACAATAAAACAAATTGCGAAATTAGACAACGTTTAGTTTAACAATATCGAATGGAAATCATGAGCAGCCACTCAAAGTCACACACACAGGTTACCTTGTGGTGAGATCCGATGGATGTTGCCACTGTGGGCCTAGCTTCTCACCCAAAGCGCTCCTCAGGTGCAGCATCTCGGTCACGGCGGTACCTGAACCCAGAGTGTCGTCTGTCAGGTCATGAACCTCATAGCATTGACAGAACTGCAGCTGAGGGACCATTCAATGGAAGATGGATGGTTGCAAGCTACAGCTGGACCACATTGATGAGATCAAATTGATGATACCTTGAGGATCATATTCTTTTACAAAATAGTTCAAGTTAACTCACGAGACTTGTTGTTACCTTGATAAGAATTCTCCTGGGTGTGTGTGTCGATAGACTCCATGTACAGACGCTTTTTTTGGTTCCAATCCCATTCACTATGGAAAGGCATTGGCCTATGGGAGATGGAACAATTAGACCTACTAGTTTCTTCCATCAACTTGATGCACTGTTCTCTCCACACACCCGCACACTCACACACCTTCTGCTTAGTGCTTGGGCGGTTTCCCGTGAGGCATGTCTGTTCTTCACAACCACCAAGGATTTCACCTACATGGTACAAGTAAAAGAAACAAACAAGAACCACAACCAGGTAAATGTCCAAAAGCGTTGACACCACCATACATCAAGACACATTTTGCGATTACAGAAGGTACAACCAACCTGTACTTTGAGTGGCAAGGAGTCCTCAAAGCTGTTCTCCGCCGTGTTCGCCTCTTCAAGGGCCGCACTCTCACATATGGTCGACTCAAACAGTGGCGCATCGCAGACCATCTCGACCTTGACATCCAAGGCTTCTACAACAGCCCGACTGGGAGCCGATGGAGCGCTGTTGGTACCCAACCCCGCTCTCACATCCTGGTTCTCCTCAAGGGAGGCTGCGTGGACCTGGCGGAGTTTGAGGGGCTCCAACAGAGGCTGAGAGGAGCCACCCACCTCCCCCAGGAATGGAAGGGGGCCGTGAGAGAGCTGACCACCATTAACTTGTACAGCAGCCGCGGCACCATTGCTTGTCCTCTTCCCTTCACTCCTGTTTGCACTGGGCTCTTCCTCCCTCACTCCCGCTCCTCTCTGTTGCCCTGCTGGTGCATTCAGAGCCGGCGGGCCGTGGCTCCTGTGACACAGGCAGCCCTTGACATAATTGGCCGCCGCGCCGGTGGCTTGTCCTGCGTCGCAGGTGATAGGGCTCAGACACAATATGTTGTCAATATGGAAGTCAAACACATTGCCACGGTTCACGGTGTATGATGACGGACGGCTGTTTGTCTTTGACACAACATCAATTGGTGGAGTCCCATCTGAGGTCTCAGAAGATGAAGATAAATTCAAATGAGCCTTTAAACCAGTAAGACCATGCTCAGTTAGTCTTCTAATGGCCCTTTGTCTCTTTAATGGAACTTGCCGGAAAACAATTTCTGGGGTGTCCACATTGAATGAATCGCAACCAAGACCAAGATCTGGCGAGGCGGTACTTGGGATGCAGGGCTTTTTTGCTGGTGTCTCGATTGAGTCGTCCAGACACGAATCATCCAACCTCCGTTTAAGTGTAATGTTCTTCTTCACCATTTCTGAGAAAGGACTGGGGATGTCCCTAAAACGAGCCAGGCTGCCCTCTTTGGCCTTCTTCATTTCTGTGGGAGGAAAGAGAACGTTTAGCTTCCGCTATGAATTATTAAAATCAAGCTTGAGATAATCCTCTCGATTACTCTGATTTTAGATCAATTAAACTTGGATTAGTTGTAAAAATAAATTGTAATGTGGACGAAGAGCGGCAGAGCGCCGCATATGTTCGAGGCACATAGGCCTAGAGACCACATTTACATTAGGGCATTTAGAAGACGCTATGTTCGCGACTAACAATATGTACATTTGTCACAAGAAAGACGAAGTTACGTTTTATTACATTTTAAAATCCACAATAACCTTAATTACGGTACTTATTTCGGATAAACACTTGAAAAACAAGCCGGAAAGTAATCTTACCGCAAACAAAAGAGTATCAGTAAGTGCTACGCAACGGCTAGTCTCCGAAGTTTTCTCAGGCACGTGCGTCAGGGTTCAAATATTTGTAGACACCTGTTGCGCATGACCGTCTGGACGGTAATTCAATTGATTGGTTGATTGTCTTTCCCAGGGAAAACTAAAAGGAAGGATTATGGAAGTAAATGTGTCCCATCGGATTTTTGAAGATAAAAAGCCATTGAATTCTAAGCACTAAATATTTATGCATTGAAATAACGTATCTGGATTTTTTGCCATTAATTTGCGAAAAAAAATCGGCTTTTCGATGACGTTCACGTCGCGTAATTACGTCACTTCATAACGTTCCCATGGCAACAAGGGGAAATGGATACGAGATACAAGATCGTTTATTTTCATACACAATGGAAACATAGTTTGCACTGGGCAATGCAATTCTTAATTTGCAAGTTCCCTTAACACAATATATTTAAAATAAAGTAGATAAATAAACTAAACTACTAAAAATATCCGCACAAAGAGCAGAATTTGGTTAAACAAAAACAGTTAAATAAAGTTCAAAGTACTTTATTTGTCATTGCCATAAAGACAACGAGACAGTAGAGGCAACCAGACTTACACAGCTAAACAATAACAAACAACAACAACAACAACAATTAATAAATAGATTCACAAATATCATACACAAAATAACAATACAAACAACAAAAGCAACATATCTCCACATCTCCATATCAAGGTGCATCAAGTCCTAGAGTGCAGTCCATGGGGGGCAGGGAGGGCTGGGCCGGGGGCGGGGGGAGACGAAGGGGGGTGGGGAGTGGGGTGGTCAAGCTGTTGAGGAGCCCCATTGCACAGGGACAGAAGCTCTTTGCCATCCTGGAGGTGCGTGCCCCCCTTGATCCGAACCCCTTCCCCGACGGGAGCAACAGGAACAGACGATGGGCAGGACGAGAAGGGTCCGTGAGGATGCGTCTAGAGCGCTGCAGGCAACGGGAGGAGGAGACGGACAAGATGTCGGGCAGCTCCACTCCAATGATCCCTCCCGCTGTTTCAATCAGCCTCTGGATGGCTGCCTGCTCCGCCCCCGTACAGCCGAGTCAGCTGTTCTGTCGGCCCGGCAGACGGTGCGGCCCGCTAGCTGGACAGCTGCGTCTGGCGTGGTGCTGTCCAACCACGTCTCGGTGAAGATCATGCAGCAGCAGCCAGTCAAAGTCCTCTGCGCTGTGAGTCGAAGTCCAATCTTGTCCAGTTCATTCCGTATTGAGCGAACACTGGCCAGGAAGATCGAAGGAAGCGGTGGCCTGGATGGGTTAGCCCCTAGCCGAGCTCGCACACCGGCAGCTTTCCTCGCCTCTGCTTCCGCTCACAGCGTCTCCTCCGCCGGCCTGCCGAGGCAGAGCCCCCGCTGGCCAATCTGCGGATCTCGGGAGGGATGGACATCTCGCTTGACAGTCGATGTACATCACGATTTATGACCAGGAGCTCAGCACGGCTATACTGTTTTGCCAGTGGAGGGCACATTAGTGTTAAAAAATATTAAAAAAACAAAAACGTTTAGCCTGGAGAGCTGTGTATCCATCGCCATGGCAACCCAAGTAAACAATTACACTAAAACTAAATAAAACTATAACTAAACTATTACTAACAAAAATCTATGGTCAGGAGACCCCCAAGATGATTGCGTGGCAACAACTTCACAATTAAACTTAAATTAAACTAAGACTACAACTAAACATTTACTAACAAAACATAAAAGTCTGGAGAGCCCCAAGCCGCTGCGTGTGTACGCGCCGCCGTGGAGACGGACCAAATATAAGGTGCTGTTTAATAATAATAATAATAATAATAATAAATTAAATTTATATAGCGCTTAATATGGAAGTTTAGCATGTGCAATGTTCGCATACAGCAGAAGGCCCTGAAAGACATTGAAATATAGAAGTTTTTGAATATATACATGGATATTGAATATTATTAGTAGATAAGTAGGCCTACATAGTGCAAATGAAGCTCACAGTTGAAATTAAATACAGTTAGTATTGAATATAGTGCAAATACAGGGTGTCATCAGTGTTTGAGAGAGTCATTCAGCAGCCTGATGGCCTGTGGATAAAAACTGTTTTTAACTCTGGTTGTTCTGGCTTTCATGCTCCTGTAGCGTCTGCCAGATGGTAGCAGTATGAACAGTGTGTGGGGGTGTGTGTCCTTGGTGATGTTGTGTGCCCTCTTTGTATCCCGGGTGTTGTAAATGTCTTGAAGTGATGGGAAGGCTGCTCCACAGATGTATTGTGCAGTTTTAATCACACGTTGGCGAGCCTTCCTTTCCTGTACCGTGCAGTTTCCAAACCACACTGTGATGGAGTTGCTCAGGAGGCTCTCCACTGTACACCTGTAGAAGTTGCTGAGGAGTTTGGATGACAGTCCAAATTTCCTCAGCTTTCTTAAGAAGTACAGCCGCTGCTGAGAATTCTTGGCAATGTGCTGGGTGTTGTGAGACCAGGAGAGGTCCTCGCTGATGTAGGTGCCGAGGAATTTAAAGGTTTTCACCCTCTGAGTCTCGCCGATGTGTAATGGACTGTGCTGGTCTCTCCTCTTCCTTGGGTCGATAATCAACTCAACTTATAAATCAACTCAACTTAGTCTTCTCTGTGTTTAAGGAGAGATTATTTGTGTGCCACCAGGACACCAGCTGAGCCACCTCCTCCCTGTAGTCTGTCTCCAACCCTCCAGTGATTAGTCCGATGACTGTTGTGTCATCCGCAAACTTGATGATGGTGGTGTTGCGCTGGGTGGAGGCACAGTCGTAGGTGAAGAGGGTGTACAGCAGAGGACTCAGCACACAGCCCTGGGGGGTCCCTGTGCTCACTGTCCTTGTGCCTGATGTCCGGGTACCAACTCTGACTGTCTGGGGTCTGTCTGTGAGGAAATCCAGAACCCAGCTGCAGAGGGAAGGTGTCAGTCAGAGGATGAGGAGCTTCTCAGCCAGTCTGGTTGGGAGGACCGTGTTGAATGCTGAGCTGTAGTCGATAAACAGCATTCGAACATACGTGCCCTTGTTCTCCAGATGTGTGAAAGCTGTGTGGATGGCGGTGTTTACTGCGTCATCAGTGGACCGGTTCCGACGGTACGCAAACTGTAGGGGGTCCAGGGTATCCGGGATGATCTTTTTAATGTGGGACATGATTATCCTCTCAAAACACTTCATCACAATTGAAGTGAGTGCGATGGGACGATAGTCATTTAGGCAGGTTATGGTGATTTTTCTTAGGGAGGGGCACAATGGGGAGGGGCACAATGGTGGTGCTCTTTTGTGAAGTAAACGCAACACTTTTCAACTTTCTGCTAATGTGACTTTTTTATGAGATTATGAGAACATGCAAGCCCCCCATATTTTGCGCGGTACTCGCAATTTATGCAGTGAAAGTGTGGCATATTGGAAAAAAATGCCGCCCCCGCATGAATATGCAGACTTTGGCTGATTATGCGTTGAATTATGCAATCGTTATTATGCATAATTGCGTTTTTCTGGAGGGACTGAAATTGGTGCCCCAATAAATTGGGCTCCTTGACCCAATGCAATTACTCTTACGTTGCATGTAAATCCAGCCAAGTCACTGCAATCACACACACAATTCACACACAGGCATTAGTTCATCGTTTACTTCATACTGCAGTAAAAAAACAAAAAATCAGTGTGCATTATAACGAAAACATAAATAAAACATAAGACCCCCCCCCCCCCTCACCTTGTTATTAAATGTGCTTAATAAATACATTTGATTTGATTTGATTAGCATTTTACAGACCGATACAATGGATAGGGCGTTTAGTGAGGTCAACCACCGTTGCTTCTCTCCCCATAAAAAGCTAGTCAGTGATTAATGACGTTGATTTACCTTTGAGCATTTCCTATTATAGGCTACTGTGTAAAATGCTGTTTAGAATTTACGTTTGTATCAAAAAAGAAGAATCGAGAATCCTATTCCCGCTCTCCTTGCTTGACCGCGATCTAGGATCGATTGCTAGATCTTGGGTCCCCGGATGTTAAAACTGAATTTTCCGACATTAAATTTTGCAGTTAAATTATATGAGTTAAAGAGTTAAATTCATAGGCAAAAAATCCAGAAACCTTATTTCAATACATAAATATTCAGTGCTTAGAATTCAATGGCCTTTTATTTGCAAAATCCGATGGCACAGATTTTCTTATAAAGGATATCCTCTTTTTTGGTTGAAGTCAATTGAAGTCACACCTATATATTTTAGTGTTGATTTAGTAACTTCAACCAACCATACCCTAAATCACTGACCTTTAGACGTGGCAATATCACATCTATGGGGAATATCGGCAAGTTGTTTACAGCTTTTTTTCATCTGCCTTCACTAGCCGCTATTTTGAGTTATTTTTCTCATCTGATTAATAATAGCCTATGCGATATTGTCATATTCTATCAGTCAATGCATTGCGTCATGCAGTATTGACTGATAGATCAATATCCAAAAACCTGTGTGAGTTGGAAAATTCAAGATTTCACAACCGATAATAGCCTACATGGAATTCTAGATAAGTGTTCAACACACACCTTTTATGTAGCAGATGTTTTACTGGGTTGGGAAGAAACAGAAATATTGCTGAAAGCCGAATAAATCTTTCTTGATGGTTTGAATTACGAGAGGCAGATGAGATGTGCGTGGTTTGTGGTTCGATATAGATTGCCGCTCCGGAACTCCAAGGAGGGTGGGCAATGGGCATTCCTTCATTAGCGAGGATTAATTGTTCTGTTCACAGAAGACTGCGATTACAGCATTAAAAACAACATTTAGTTGTGATAGAAAAAGTTTTTGACACATAAAAAGATCATAGCGGTTTTAAATGCTTTGGCTTGAATATAAAACAGTGTAGACCCAACATGACCAAACATTTATGTACATACAAGGAAGAAATTACACAGAATTGGGATTTTAATAAGGTGTATGTAAATAATTACTCAATGAAGTTATTTGCAAACATTAACAAAATGTATTTGGGGGACCAATAACCCTGCAGAGAAGAGAATAGACCAGATCATTGCAATTAAATACTTTCACATACTGGTACAGTATATTGT
Organism: Gadus chalcogrammus; assembly: GCF_026213295.1. NCBI lineage: Eukaryota > Metazoa > Chordata > Actinopteri > Gadiformes > Gadidae > Gadus > Gadus chalcogrammus. The sequence goes on along the minus strand of NC_079416.1, from coordinate 10,436,157 downwards.
ACAATACCCATGGATTTCAGCCTGAAAGTAACTTTCCATTACATATGCTCCATAGTGGGACACATGGAATGCAAAAATAGATTTTGCACTATAAAAAAAAAAAAAGATTGTCATCTTTTGTTATTCTTTGTTATGTATTTTATATTAGCCAAAAGCCAACATACAGTTACACACACATGTAAAAGCCTTTATTTCCACCTGATCAAAGGCTATGACCTTGAAGTTCATACAACGCTGAACTTAATATATCTCAGTTTTTAATTAACTAAGACTGGACGCCTTGACCAGTTAGTTTGTCCCTCTTATCCATTTATTATTAACTTATGGAAACCTTGCAACATATTCGTAGCACCTTACTTTGCCATTGTTATTTAATAAAATGTGCATAACTAACCCTTATAGTCCATCTCCAATGATAAAATTCAGTTTACACATATAAATGTATACAAAGACTTGAATGCCACATACAGAAATACATACATTTCAAATAAATGACATGACAACATACAGTGGGTAAACAAAGACAAAAACGATATTACACTGACTGTAACAAACATCAAGTGAATGCATTGGTTTTATTTTAGTATATATAAAAAAGGGAGAATTTGCTTTGTATTGCTTTGGTCTGCTCTGTGAGCCAGTGGCTTATTTAGCCTTTCCATTACATCTGTGTGCTTTACCACTCATGGCCACAAGATGGCGCCTCTAAGAAGACTTGGCACTGTGGGAGAAGGTGGTCATCAATGCAAGTGTCCGCTATGTTCCTTTCCTAATGTCTTTAGTGCGCAGCATGTTTGTCTCTTAGAGTTTCACTTACAGAGTCTTCAACATCTACACCCCCAACCCCTCGCTCCCTGTCCACCTCCATCTTTTTTCTCTGCAGCACCGGCCTCCATTCAGAAGCTGCAAGTGTCCTTTTGTTCGGGGGGTTCTGCTTCTGCTTGGTCCCATTGGCTGAGGGACAGGCACTCTTCAGTGTGGATGTCCTGAGGATTTACCCCAATGTCCAGGACCTGGGGGTTAGTGCGAGACTCAGCGAGCCTGAAGAGGAACAGAGGAAAGGCATACCTGTCATACGTCACATGTAGCATAATCATAAAATGGCCTGACTTGGATTCTCTCTTTTATTTTTATATAGGCCTTAGTAACAGAACACATCACAATGAATATCACGAAATGATGCATGTGTGAAGGGGGAAATGCATTGAGACTGCGATACTACTTTAGCTGCTGATGAGGGGAAAGTGTGGAGAGGAAGGAGAGAAGAACCTTCACGGCGATGGTGTGGTGATAACGATGACCCAAAGAGAAACAAATCTCAGAGACTAACAGCAACACATGAATATCTGCACAAACACTACACATTTAAACCGAGTGAGATGGCAGAAATTGACTTGTCTCGCAATGCACAGTGATGGACCAGACCTCTTTTCTCTAGGCTATGTTAAGGTGCACAAACATAGAAACAATTACATGCTTGCTCCGATGCTTTGGTTCGATAACGGGACTCTGGACGGATGAACACACAATCGGGGTGACACATCTTTTGTTAAAGGGGAGGATGGATGGTTGTTGGACTGAGGGAAATGGGTTGGTAGCTGTCACTAGTACTGCTGAAAGACATTGTTACCTGAGTAGGAATCAAAACTATCCAGACTGCGGCTGGGGATGCAAAGGAAACATCACACGTCAGGCAGGAGATTGTCTACGTTAAAATGAGGGGACCACAGCATATAGTCAAACTATGAATAGTTGTAGTATTTCTTGTTAGTGTAGCTTATTGATTGACAGGATTTCTGCACACAAGTCCGAATCGCTTGATAAAGGAGGGCAACGCCAAGAACCGTCGGCACATGCATGGTCGATCGTCGGCCAGAAGATGGCGCTGCAGTCTGATATTTAGCAAAAAATCAGCATTGGAGTTAAACCATGAAACACAGGGAGGCAGTCGGGTCCAAAAGAGGGAAAAAAGGATTTAGAAACAAAGCGTTAGAAAAAATAAATAAAAAAATACATCAAAATGAAAGCGCTATCTTGATTCTATCCCTTGAGTATTACATCATTAATCCTGACACTGCTGATGAGCAAGAAGAGAAGCATTTGTCCTTAGAGGGCTTGTCCCTTGTGCCAGCCTGTGCTGCCTTTCACGTTGTTTACAGGAAGAAGAGCCCTGCAGGTTGTAAAGGCCAAACAGCGTTTCACACACGGTGATCTGCCAACTATTTAATGGCGGTCGTCTGTCCGTTCCGAGGACATTGCCTCCTCCGTCTCTAATTCTCTCTGAGGGGATGTTACGGCAAATATAAAAACCACCAATAAAACACTGCTATCTGTGGTGCTCATCGTCTCTGCAGTGAAGCGTGCAAATTGTGTTGTGTTGTGTCGTGATCAACATCATGTGGGTACTAGTAGGCCATTCTGGGATAATAAGGTGTCAGGGAGGAGATGTAATGACCACGTATTTTTGAGCATAATTCCGTCTTTGACTCCACAGGCATGGCCTCGGTTGGTTTTTGTTGCACATTAAGGGATTCTAGACGGTCCAGTGAGGCCAAACAGTTAGTGAGTTAGTAATCTACACTTTGACTTTTGAAGCTTTCTACAGACCACTTCCTTCTCGAAAGCCAGCCATCATGAATATGCAAATGAGATCCCTTTTGCGGTCAAAGTCCAGTCACATTCTCTGACTTAATCATCCCTAAGCTTCAGAGATTCAGCATGGAGCTGCTTTGGGTCCTTGTTAATTACATAGTGTGTATGTGCGTGCGCTTGTGTGTGTGTGTTGGGGGGATGAACGGGGCCAAAATGGCCTTCTAAAGCATTTGATTACAGAGGCGTCTGAGTGGATTCTGTAATAATGAAAAGGAGGTTGTGGTAGAAGAAGGCAGACCAGTGGGGAGACGGCGGTCTAATGAGCGAGTCTGAGGAGAAGTCCAGTGGAATGCAGCAACACGCGGTTACAGGGTCTCCTCACGCATCTCTGTCGGAGGTCAAGTGCGAATCATTTGGCTGGATAATCGATAGAAAATTGAGACGATCCTAGTGGTCACAGTGAAGGATTTTCATCTTGTGTCGCCGTTTGATGTATTTGCCACACAGGCAAAAATGAAGCAACAAAAGCGTGTGCGATTTCACCAAACCCAACATTAGTGGAAACGTCCCTCGACTCGTCTGCAACCAGACTTCCTGCAATGATATTTCTGGCACGCTTCAGTGATTCTGGTGAGTCTCTGAACAGGGTGGGGGGGTGAGAAGATGGTAAGCAGATATGTTCCTGTCTGTGTCTCTCTCTGTCTGTGTGTTCCTGTCTGTGTCTCTCTCTGTCTCTCTGTGTCTCTGTGTGTGTGTGTGTGTGTGTGTGTGTGTGTGTGTGTGTGTGTGTGTGTGTGTGTGTGTGTGTGTGTGTGTGTGTGTGTGTGTGTGTGTGTGTGTGTGTGTGTGTGTGTGTGTGTGTGACTCAGAACGGGACCGCAGTGTTGAGGCCTGTAAACTGAGCCTCTCTGAGGTAGGCAGTTCTCTATAATGAGAAGTGCCCAAAAAAGCAGGGGAGGGCGTTTCCCAGAACCGGGGAAAGTTGAGTGTGGGGCCAAAGCCCGGCTATAGGGAGGCGGGGAACCAGGAATCAAACAAAATAAACCCCTTCCTCACCTTGAGAACGCCTCATCCAGTCCGTCCTCCAGCTCCTGCAGGATGAAACACCCGATAACAATTAGGATTCAGAGGCTGCAGGCAAGCAGAGAGTAAACAGTGTTTATTCAGGTTAATGGGGAGGTATAAGTCAATGTCGTCTTTAAGACTGAGCGGCTGTGTTTTTACGTCTGTGCTCGGGGGGGAAACTAAGTGCAGGCTTTGAGCAATGGGAAGTCAAATCACTAGCGTGGGTGCATACACATACAAACATCCATCTTACTATAACTACAATAACAATGTAGATGAGAACACACACACACACACACACACACACACACACACACACACACACACACACACACACACACACACACACACACACACACACACACACACACACACACACACACACACACACACACACACACACACACGGGGAGGCTGGGCTGGTCACCTGGATCTACCTCTCTCTTGTGCACTTAACCCCACAGTCTCACACACATGAATGCAAGATGTACACCAACACCCTCTCACGCACAGTCTCCAACGTTTACGGCAGGTATGTGTGTGCATTTGTTTGATAATTGACTTGGCCCATGTCTTACCCATACAGTATTGTTGTTCTCCATTGCGCGCCTGTGTGCCAGAAAGGGGTCTGGATCTCCCTGGATGATCCCAGAGTGGGCCAGCACCCCTTTGGCTCCGTCAGCCAGGTCCAGCAGTTCCCCTGTGGCCACTTCTGCAGCAGAGACGCACGGACCACACAACAGAGGAGTCGCAAGAAATGTGAGGCTCTAGGAAATTAAACCACTTGTTCAGAGGGGACACACCACTCCCTTTGATGCTTTTTGCGTGGCGTTGGAGGTAGCAGAGACAGGGAGAACGGTCATATTCAGAGGATACATCACCCCTCGGGGAGCCTTTGGTGGGCTCTTGTTGTAAACGGCACACCAATTAAAAAGTAAAACGGGCATTAATGGACACAGGCCATTAGGACATTCATTAGGCCGCGGCCCTCCTTATTATGCCGCTAATGTTTAATCAACACGGCCATCTGTTGGCTGTCCCCTAATGATGAGTGTGTCATGGAGCATGCCGGTGACTCATGCATCTGAACACACACCGATGGGTGCTATTGGGACTTCTGTCTAATAGAAGGAATCACAGCAGTTTAATAGGGTGTGGATATAGTGTGTTTGTGTGGGTGCTATATATGTTAATGTGCATCCAGAGAATGCGCCGCTTCGTCAGCTAGATCAGGAAGATCATATCAACGAGACGGTATAGTATAACTACTGAAGCACAACGAAGGTTTACTTCTTAACCATTGGGGTGAGTGTCTGCTCTTCCTAAAAAATAATGGGTATGTGTGCACGCTTGTGCTTGTGACTAGCAGGGCTTAGCAGCGTGACTCAGTGTGTGTGCATGTGTGTGTGTGTGTTACAGGTTCAGGTTTCAGGTCGAAGGAATGCCAAGTCCCTGAAGACACCAATGCCCAGAGCACAGTCTTCTGTGTATTCTGGGGCCAAAAAGCAATACATATGGATGTGCACGAACTGCGGACGAAGGTATCGTGTCTCAAGGATACAGCTGAGTGGTCTCTGACAATGCCAGCCCCATGACACTGATAGTCCACCACAGGAAGCTGGATCCTATCTGACGAGTGAAGGGTGTTCAAACACCGCTATCGGATGCATTTACCCAACTGTCCCCCGATCACGTATTAAAATCACATGAAATGATGGAAGAGAAAAAAAGAACATGGCAATATTTGAATCCCCATTTTGATCCCATTCTAAAGCCTTCCGAGCGCCCTGCCCTTCAACCCGCTGCAGTACCAGGGGTGGTCTGATAAAGAGCCAAGCGTGCTTCTGAGCCGTTTTGCTAGCAGGACGATGCCAGTGCCTGCTCTGTGCTGCCTGATTCCGGACCCAGTGTGTTTGGTCCCCTCACTAGAGATTATCCGGCAGTGTAAACAGTCAAGCACTGCAACCCGGGAAACCACCCCCAAAAAGATCTCCGAGATCATACACTGGCTGAAAGACACTTGGCTGGGGAGAAGGGTAAATATGTTACTAAGCTGCTAGGCTTCAATAACACTCTTTTTCAGACCTGCTTTACCGTTCTAGGCTTGCTCATGCAGGGTCCTTTATTATCAGTCATCACAGAAAATTGGCATTACAGTATACGCTTTGGGATTTAAATCTCTTCTCATGATAATATGCCTTATCTTCTCCATTTAATCCCACCATCCTCCCCGCCCCTATCTAGTCGGTATGACACTAGATAAAGGTTGCTTATCATCTGAACGCAACTGATTCCATCGTTCCCTGGGCAGATATAATGGGGATTATACCGTGGGGATGCCTGGATGCCTTGATGCCTGGATCACTAGCGACCCTCAGGGGAAAGTGCTCACATGTCATCAGCCTGGAATCCGCCTGCTTCCGGCATCCTGTGGAACAGGAACCACGCCAGACGAATGTGCCTCTTTGTTGTTTGTATGTTTTATGACCGCGATAACAAGCCAGTGTTTTATGCTGTCGGCTGCATGACGTTGCACAAATACCTGAAGGTAACTTCCGTGTAAGGGACCCCAGAAATACACCACAGTGTACTTTACGACTGCAACTTGTTTCTATGGAAGGAGGAGGGTCTTTGGAATAGCCATCATCAAGCCAACATCGAGTGTACTAAAGTAGGGCAGCATCGAACATACGGCGGAAAAATTGTTTGTACCCCTTCCACCATCCCCCTAGCCATCCTCTGTCATTACTGGAGGCTGCAGCAGCTGTGGCAGGGTAGTGGACGACGGGAGAGAAGGGGGGATGTGACGATGGGCGAGTGTGCGACAGTGACTCACCTCCTCCCTTCAGACTGGCCAGGCTGGCCAAGCTCTCCGACTGGGAGTTTCCTACGCCCTCCCCGTCCGAGCCAGACTTCACCCTCTTTTCCTTCTCTGGGGGAGGGAGCCATTGGAGAGGGCCGCGGGGGTGATGAGATTGAAAGAGAGGGGGGTAAAAAACGAAAGGGTTTTTAATAACCGCAGCAAGGAATAAACTATAGTTGAAAGTGAAATTTGTTGAGGTGCTTTTGCCGAAGGATAACTGAATGGGTTTACTCTGGAAAACAATGTCACCGTTATATTGAGGAAAAACATGAATTTAAAGCTCTCAATTCAATCAGCAACCAAAGGCAGGCACAGAATGCTCGCAGAAAATTGCAGTGGAACAGTGTACCACTGCAATTTGTTTTTTGTATCAATCAATGTGATATCATAATTCTTCCTGGCATAGGAATAATATACAATATTTTTCTACGTAATGGAAGGTGTTTTGCTTCCCTTTCACGCTCATTGCTGCTTCTGAGTTCCTTATCACTTTCCAAGCAAAAAAATAAAATGTGTGGATGCAGCCATCTTCAATGCCAAAAGCTTTTTTGTATGCGCACAAATGCAATTTGGTTCATTCAAACCCGCACACAACAAAGACACACATTACATTGCCGAGAGTATTAACATTTCTTCACTGAAAGTATATTCTCCAATATTGCCTTATATTAATATCAAAACAGAAACTAAAGCCCAGTTCCCATTCACCGTCCCTTGGCATTGTGCTTTCCCGAAAACAGTTCTTCTGGATCTGATGCTTAACAAAATAACAAACTTGAACAGAACTGCTTTTGTATTACCTGTATAATAATAATAATAATAATAATAATAATAATAACAACAATCATAATAATAATACTTCAATACCCTAATAAACAGCTTCTATTTTTAGTCTTCCCACTCCCAAGGAGAGCTGTGGTAGCTTAGCAATGGCTCTATTATGAAACCCCTGGACACTCTGTTCTCTCCCTGGAGTCCGGCTACCAAACCGCTCGGTCAACAAAAGCGTCAGTTGACAGCCAATGGTGTGACTTACCCACCCACACTGCCTGTACAATGGCAGCTCTTGTCTACAGATATGTTCCAGACACGTGCAGAGTAAACCTGGTCTAGGGGGATAGGGGGCGGGATCTAGCCTGACGAGCTGGGGGGGGGGGGACAGGGGGTGGATGCTTTTGCAGGTATGATCTCCTCGACACTGAAAGGCGCTCCTTTCTTCCCCCCCTCTGGGGTCTCCTAACTCATGTCAAGTAGAATCAGAGCTGCTTCCCCTCACCTGCTCTCTTCTTCCTGCTCTCCAGCACAAGAGAACACTACGAGTTCTTTTTGAGTGATATATACTTGCCCTAGACAGACTCCCAGGCTCACAACCGCTCCCCCCCCCCCCCCCCCCCCCCCACACACACACACACCTACACCCAAACAACACAGTCAATATTACGTTGAACCCTGCTAACATAGAGCCTTGTTCAAAGAAAATATGATGTTCCCAGGCTTAGCTGTGTGAAGAGATAAAGGCTATGGAAAGGTGGGTAGAGAGGAAAGTAGAAGGCAACGGCGGGGGGGAACGCCGGGACAAAGGTGATTGAAGCAGAGCGGGGGGAGGGAAGCAGGGAAGGCTCTACAATTTTCCGTGCTTTGATATCCAACTCAAAAGGCAATAAAGCAGAAAGCCGATACAATGCAAAAGGCTCAAATGATCAAAGTTCCCAAAAGGGGCTCTTTGCGCAAAAAAATATATCTGGGGCTAATAAAATGGGGATGGATGTGGAGAATATTCGCATTTCTTGGTCCTTGCATCTGTGTGTGTATCTGAATAAATATGCCTGCCATTCGTCACTTTCTAACCAAGACAGGATCATTGACACTGGGGGCTGTCAGAGAATGGGTGCTTTCTTGTGTATAAGCTCACACACACACACACACACACACACACACACACACACACACACACACACACACACACACACACACACACACACACACACACACACACACACACACACACACTTTCCTTTCCCTCATTCGCTCTCCCTCCCCCTTCTCTTCTCCATGCTCTCCTGCCCATGGCCACCTCTGGTTCCCATCCCCCCCGTCTCCATCTCGAACCCCCACCCCACACGCCTCCATCACGGGCATGCAATACACACGGCTGGAGGAGGGGCTCCCCGAGTGGGGGTAGGGTGGTTGGAGGGGTTTGTACATTCAAGAGCAACACGAAACCGCCGCTGAACAGGGGGAATTTTAAGGTGATGCAAACAATAACCACGGCAGCAGAAGCAGCAAAGGTCTGCATGCCACAACGGCCACAGGACACGCACATGCAAACACTTGTAACACAGAGGCAGGTTTATTATGCAGGGAACCACCTGGAGATAAAGGTAAAGTCTCCCTCTGCCACATCCCATGACCGGAGGTGCCTTCATTAACATGCGAGCCACACAAGCAGGCGTGAATAACATGCGTTTCCTGCTGAGTAGAAGGAGAAGGAAAGACCGAGAGAAAAAAGGAGAAGCTCGGACGCGGTCATCCTTTTAGCAATTCTAATGTGTTGCGTTAGCTTCACATCGAGGTTGAGGAACAAAAGCTGGGCTCACGGGGCGCAGGCGGTCAATGAGGTACTAACGCTTTGCACCCGACTGAACCCCCGTCCTCCTAACACACAGCCCTCCAGCCGCGCCCTGCCGTGAGGGGTGGCTCACCTGCCCTCCCCTGGGGACACCCAGATGATGCCTTTGAACACGATGAAGGCACAGCGTTCACCCAGGCTATGCCTCACCCACCGCCTGGACGGGGCTGTTGCTACGGGGTTAACTACCCTGATCCACGTGGACATGCTTTTGTCGACTTTGTTTTGTCGGTTTCTTCCCCTTTTGTATCTCTCTCTCTCCCTCTCTCCCTCTCTCCCTCTCATTGGTTAATGTGCATGCAGAATATTCACTCGCTTGTCGCGTACATCAGGGAGATTGAATCAACAAGTCTTTATAATAGAACTGTAGAGCTCCTTAAGCAGAAGGTTGTCGTTTTCATTCTTTGTCCTCAGGTGACCTGTTTCCCCCCCTGCCCGCAGCAGATAAGCCGTTGAAAAATGACTGCAGAAGCAGAATCCTCTGGCAGGCATTTACCTCGTCGTCTATCGTGATGCATCGTGACGCCCCTCCCGCCCCCCCGGGACAAGGGCATCAGAGGGTCATCTGATGGACCCATTTCCAGCCTAATGCCAGTGGGAGAAGGGGGGTTGTGGGGGAATTTTTTGTGGTAACGGGGGGGGGGGGGGGCGCAGGGAGGAGGATCTATAGAGCGAATGTCTGCCCTTCCTTACTCAGCCAGGACTATGTGTGTGGCAGGCTGGGCATGGCAGCAAGAGAGGTAGGAAGGCAAAGAGAAAGGGAGAGGAAGAGACAGATACCGAGAGAAGAGACAGAGACCGGGAGAAATAGAAACTGAAAGAGATAGAGACAGAGAGCGAGACAGAACAGTGAAAGGAGAGCAAGAGAAAGGGAAAGAGAGAGCAGTGAAAGGAGAGAAAGGTAAAGAGACGGAGACAGAACAGTGGAAGGAGAGCAGCCGATAATCACGCCTCCGGCATTGCTCTGGATGCGGTTGGGAGGGGGCTAGAGGGAGTGGTAGGGGAGTGGGGCGTGGGGGTCAAGGCTATGTCAATGGACACACACAGGAATTCACTGTTTGTCGCCGAGGATTGATAAAGAAAACATTACACATTGTGAGCGAGAGAGAGGGGCTCATTGTTTGGCCACTAAATGCTACAATTGTCAGAAAGAATAAATCAGGAGACATGAAACAACAGTGGCTCTGTAGAGGGAGTTAAAGGGTTAAAGAAATGCAAAGCCTCGCAGGAGAAAATAGAATGACAGGGAGAAACAGAGAGCAAGAGCGAGAGAGAGAGAGAGAGAGAGAGACCGAGAGAGAGTGAGAGAGTGAGAGTGAGAGAGGGTGGAGCTGGGGTTTGAAGAAAACAAGGGATAGAAATGGTTATGCTCAGCGAGCTCCAGATATCGGTAGCTTTTCTCATGTCCTCGCAGTGGGGGGGGGGGGGGGGGGTATGCAACAGTGCGTACCTTCCTTGGCAGCCTGCCAGAACTCAAACGCCACCCGGAAAGCCTGGGCCACTGTGAGCGTCACCGCCTGAGCCTGGTAGAGAGGGGGGTGGAGAGAGTGCGGAGGGGGGAGAAAATGAATCACAAATGCAAGATATGCACGAACAACCAAAACAAACAGGAGGAGGCGGCGCGGCCGACTGGGAGGACACGGTGTCGTCTCCAGGGCAAGCTGCTGTTTGTGTTGATGGGAGGATACGGGGCCTTTAGGTCAGTACAAAACAACCACGGAGGGGGAGAAGGAAGGAGAGGGAGTGGCCAACCCCTGGGGAAAGACAACAGAGAGACACACACAGAGACAGAGAGAGAGACACACAGAGAGAGACACACAGAGAGAGAGAGAGAGAGACACACACAGAGACAGAGAGAGACAGAGACAGAGACAGAGACAGAGACAGAGACAGAGAGAGACAGAGAGAGGAATGTAGAAGAGGGAACAGGGCTTCGCCCTCTCTCCTCCTCCTCGCTCATTCTGGCACTCTGCTTGGGTCAGGCTGAAAGCTCATGCATACCATACAGTGTGAACAACTTGCCGATGCTAAATATTATGAGACACTCAGATATAATGGGACACTGTTTATCTCCTCATTGGTAATTGCTTCAACTCTGCACCGCTAGAGTCACAGGACTACATGGGCAGCAAGCTATAAACACAGTTTTGCAGAGTAAGTTAAGTGAGATTAAGTGCTGACATGTAGTCAAGCGTGCATGCTGGGACTTTACAGGGGTGAGCAATAAGTCAGTGAGGAAATGCCCCACTGAGTGGCTCTATTTATTCAGTCCAGTAATACACGCAGAGCCCAACACGCAAACATGTATTCACGTACCACTTTCCTCTTTGTGCAGAGGTAGGCATGACACTGTAGCGTCTCGTTCTGTTGGCTCTGGACGATGTAGGCGAACACTTTGTCGTGCATCTTGTCTGCTGTGCAGTATGATATTCTGAGAAAGAGGAACAACCATGACTGAACATGTTAAAACGTGAAGAGAAAGTCACAGAGCAAGCACAGCCGATCGTTGACTTTAATGTCATCTAATCCCTTTAAGACTTTGAATGCTTTTCCGATCTGAATTGAACTGATTTTAATGACAATGCTCATTAAAATAAAAAAAAATCACAATGCTCAGTAACATCTGCCCTTCAAATCTTGTTCAAAGGCACGCACTCAAACATAACTCTAGCAGTGTTTAGGTAGAAAGTTAGGAACACAATGATGGATTTGATGGTGTATGGAAGAGAAAGCGTTTGAGGTTATTTGGCCTTGTTTCACCCCCTCATCACAGTTTAATAGATATGTTTTCATTAGGGAAGCTCTCGTGTTTATTGTAGTGGTAAAAATATCGACTCCTTCGTCAAATCATCGCATCGTTTGCCTCGTAAATGTTCACATTTCGAAGGGAGAAGGTCGTTGTCGGCCAATCAAATGTGCCCCGAGACGTCTCCCCAACACACACACACACACACACACACACACACACACACACACACACACACACACACACACACACACACACACACACACACACACACACACACACACACACACACACACACACACACACACACACACAAGCAAAACACGGCAAGATGTCACCCCATTGGGACGCCCCCTGGCTCTTGCTTCATTTGTCTGCCCAGAGTGAGAGGGGAATGACCATCTGCCCTCTTCTTGTGCTCCTTTATGCCGTCCTGCAAAGCGGCGGACCTGGCATCGTCACATCCCCCAGAAGGTCAGGCGCTCGTCTAACACGCCCTGGTCCCCAGATGATGACCAGATAAAGAGCGGGAGGGACGGCTAAATGTTCAGCGATGTGTTTGGCGCCCCGGGGCTGTGGGCCGCGGGCCACGAGGCCTGGCAGCGCTGGCGTGATTTACGACAGATGTTGGACATGGGGAGCATCGGTAGGATTGGATGTCCAGGCGGGAAGCGCTCCGGGAGCTAGTGGCGGTCAAGGGGGGCCTGCGCCTTGTCTCTCTTCACACTGTCCTGGAGTAAGCTTGGCTCACCTCAACCGGCCTTTTAATGGAATTCAAAGTGATCTTCTCAAGCGGAGAAAATCCATTCCCAAGGGGTGATGACACTCTATGTACGTGTGGTGAATTCCCTTTTCAGTATGTACTCAGTAGCTAAACTAAACAGAAGACGTACAACAGCGACACATCAGGCTAGCGTCATGGTCATTAAGCTTCTAATTAACTCTAATCTCGTCTATTTTGGGTAACAAAGTATAACTGGTTTCATCCCTTTGAAAGAATCGTTTAGCAATGAAAGTGAGAAAAGTGAGAAGAAATACAAAATGTTTTTTACCTCATTAACCTTGGCTATTAATTGATTTCCTAAATGAAAAACAACTAAGCATAATGGGATACAAAAACAAGATGAGCTTAGGAACACCAGTGTAATGAAACCCCCTGGATGGTGCTGGAAAGAATACTTCAGCAGCTCAGCTGACTAACTTTCAAATCAATATATTGGCAACCATGGGCATTAATTGCTGTCTCGCTTGAATGAGTTTCGTCAAAGATGAGTAATGTGAGCCAGGCAATGTAAAGTGTGTTAGTTCAGTCGCTTCAGGCCACGAGAGGTTAGAACATCCTGAGCACACAAGCTGTGGCAGGTTACGTTTGCTTTGGGATCCGCTGGAAGAAGCTTTGTGGTTGGTAGTAGGTATACGTGTGGGTTTGTATATGTGTGCGTGTTTTTTTGTGCGTGTATCCTAGTGTCTTTGTGTGTGCTTGAGCATATGTGTGTGTGTGTGCATAGTGTATTTCTGTGCATGCACGTGTGCGTTTTTGTGCGTTTATATTTTCATGTGCGCTTACGTGCGTGTGTTTGTGTATGTGTGTGCGTCTGTGTGTGTGTGTTTTTGTGTGTGCGTTTGTGTGTACAAAATCACACCTGGGGAGACAAACGTTGACAAGCGTTGACAAACAGCTATTACAGAGCAGATGATGGAGGAGATGTGATGTCTTTAGACACTCCCTGGCGGACACGGACTCATACACTTAAGCTTGCACGAAAGGAACACACCCACACAATCCTTCCCACAAGGTTGGACCACAGCCCTCCACACCCTTCTGGTGTGTATGCATGAACCATTTTTTTTACTATGGGATATAATAACAGACCGAGGCAGCCTGGCGACCTACCACAGGCTCAGCAGCCTCACACAAACCCAATGTGTTTCAGATCAGTTGCGGTCGTCCAAGAGATTGACGAAAATAGACAGTTATATCGAGGTACAGGGAGAGAGAGCGAGAGAGACTGACCTGTATATGGATATGTTTTCGATCAGCTGGGTTGAGGCACTGTCATATAGGATGATTCCCCGCGGGGAGACTTTGAGTGTGACTTTCTGGAGTTTCTTCCCACTCGCTTTTGCCTGTAAGTCAGTGGGAGGAGAACGAGGAGACACAGGAATAAGGGGCAGGGGGAGAGAAAGAGGAGAGGATGCAGGAGAGAGACAGGGACAAACAATCAATGAATGAGTAACATTTTTTAAAGCAATCACTCCAGCTTAATGAACCACACAGAAGCATTAAATTAATGCAAATTACAAACCAGACCATTTCATTTTCTACTAATTAAAAAGACCATGCAAATAAAGAAATGAAAAGGTGCCAAAGCATACTGCGATCAATCGATAATCAAACCCGGGGTGTAAACAATCAAACTGTCCACGCCCCTTCAACAATCAAAGGGCCACGATCAAACCATCATCAAACACAGGGTTTAAACCCTGAAACCCCCACATCATTGGACCAATCACAGAATAGGCTATGAAGTTTTTTGGAACCGGAAGAAACTTTTGTGAGGCTCACTGCTCACCATATAAAAGAATATGCAAAACCAATGTATCCATAGCTACTTAAAAGCAGAGCTAAACACATGAACACACACACACACACACACACACACACACACACACACACACACACACACACACACACACACACACACACACACACACACACACACACACACACACACACACACACACACACACACAGCTACAGAAAACCTCAGAGAAGTAGGAAAACATGTGACATTTAAATTAGTTTCTCCTCAATCAAACCACCTGAAATTCTTATTTTAAATCATTTAAATTATAAATGAATCTATAAGCATTAAAAGTTTTAGTTTTGAGGAAAGTTCTATGCAGCCAGAATTGGCAGACAATATAGGATCAAAGTGCTATATCAGATATATCATGAGGCATAAAGAATTCATAACCAGTCTTAAAACTGTGCATTTCTGTCCATAGTTATTTCTGTCTCAATAATTAAAACTACGTTCATGGTGGTTTTTCCAAACATATCAGTTGGCTCATTGGAATGGATTGAAGTTTGTTGAAAAACCAACACCAACCATCATCCAATTCATGACGGTTCAATCCATGATCCATCTTTATTTTAAATTGGTTTTGCATCGGTGTGTGTATATATATGTGTGTGTGTGCGTGTGTTTCGGGGGGGGAGGGCAGGGGTGCCTGCCTGCTGTCTGCCCTGAATGATGCATTTCTACAGCACACACAGCATGGAGGATTGAAATAGAAATATCATCCCTTTTCTCCATCCCCGATGGACGGACATGCTGGGCCAGCCGTCCAGATAAGTCCCAATCGGAGTGGCTCCGGTCTCCACATCACGGCGGCCGCCTCCCATATTAGAATGCAGCCTCTAACTCGACTAGCCTTATGGCTGTCACATCTAATGAAAGCCACCCCCCATGATCGAATGAAAAATAAACAAATCACCCAATGATAAATGAGCAATATCATCCAATCATTGTCCAGTCTTGAGCTCTGTGCGATTGAGTGACGGGGTTATGAAAGGACCCCGTCTGGTGCACAGACACGGCCGACGCGGCGCGGCGCCTCTCACCGTCGCCACGATGCGCTTGACGGCGGAGGCCGACAGCTCCTCCCCCTTGGGCTGCTCCACCATGGTGACCCCCAGGTACTTGAGCTGGAACACCATGCCCTCCAGAAGGGTCTCCCTCGTGTCCGTCCAGTTCTCTGGAAGCTCTGTGGGGAGGGGGGGAGAGAGAGAGAGAGAGAGAGAGAGAGAGAGAGAGAGAGAATGGGTTAAAATGATCATTATCCCCTGATAGGAGACCATTATGATTGAGGGGTTTGAATTATATATTTTTTACAATATTAGATCAATAAATACATTCCAGCTTCTTTGGAAGAGAGGCGAGTGTCTGGTGTTGTTGTCACCTTATGCCTCCTGTTACCAAGTTTAGGCTGAGAATTGAATGGAGATTAAGTATTGTAGGGCTCTCTCCTAGCCTCAGGGGAACAGGCTCACAGACTCAGGTTCCCATTTTGCCACACTTGTTTATAGAAAATATGTTATCCTGCCATTGTCCCAATGTTTCAATGGGCAACCATTTTCTTTCCATGTTTTACTGTTATTTCATGGGAACAAATTCCGATTGCCCTTCTATTGCCCGTTTTCTTTTTTATGAAGAGGAGCCCATTATTGCATTCATTTCATTGAGATATGCTTACATTATTCTTGCAATGGATGTTGGTTATTTATGAGGTCAGTGTCCCAATAACACACAAGCACAGCAATAACCCGGGGTCTCATAAATAAAATAGTATCAGGCTACTGTATAGTAAAACAACATTGTGATACAACTTAAACAGCAGCCTTCTTGCATCAGAAATGCAATGCATTTCCAAGTTAAACTTTATATTAGGGTTTGACTTCACCTCAGAGGAATGAAGCTGATTAATCTTTCAACATTTGATTATGGCAATAACAAGAGCATGCCTGCAGCTTGAGACATGTAACAAACACAACCTTTCTTACAATCCATAATTAAACTATAGCCTGGGGTATTGTCCTTCCAAGAGTCAATACTATGAAATATTATGCTCCAATCCCAACCTATAATGCACCCCACCTATTATAGTACTATACTATTATAACCATATAATTATAACCATTTGAGTACATGCTTGACCCACAATCAGATCCCATTTGGACTGTGAAACTATGAGGCATTGTCTGACATTTGCGTTGCTTTCCTCTTTACATTATTGATGGGGCTATTATGATGGAGTCCTATTTGTATAAGACTAGAATGTTTTGCACTGAAGCTGGAAGTTAACATAGCGGGCAGCAGTCACGTTAACCCAAGTGTAGACTGAAGAATCATGTGCTACAGAAAGAAATCGGCTGGTGCTGGGGGGGGTAGGTGAACCAACAACAAAAACAATCACACACACTCCTAATCAACACAAGTTGGACTGATGGGAGATTCAGACTGAAACACATAAGCTAACAATGGAACACACACACACACACACACACACACACACACACACACACACACACACACACACACACACACACACACACACACACACACACACACACACACACACACACACACACACACACACACACACACACACGTAACTAAACACTTTAAAAAGGACAAGACTGTCTTAATGCTTTGTTTTTTCTACTGATAAAATCGATATAAAACAACCTGCCATCAAGAATCGACTGTTAAGCAAGTACTATGAAAGTTAAACAAAGATCACATAACCACATTTTGTAACGTGGTTGTTCCATCAATAATTGCCCAAGTAATTATATCAAGACATTTTTACTCAAAAATGACTGTAAAACGCTGACTGTAGGTTTGCTTCCTCAGAAACCACTCAGCCTCTATGTGAACAACCCATGAAAAGGTTTATGTTGAGCGCTAGAGAGTGAGACCAGAGGAGATCCATATGTCAGTTTAAAGGGCCCACCGTGTCTTAACCACCAACGCTCCATCGCTGGGTGGTCTCACTGGGGCTGACGTAGGGGTAAGCTCTCCTAGGGAGCTGTGGTGCAGACTGTTACTGGTGGGTGCTTTGCACTGCCTTCATGGCTCCGTTGTAAATGGAGGTTAACGCAAAAGGCCCTGTAGTCTGCCTCCTTTAATAACATGTCGTACACTGTGTTTTCAGAAGATTTCAGGTTGCGCCATTGTTAAAATAGTCATTTGGGCTTTTTAAGCGTTCTTTGGCCTTGTGCATCTTCCCCAAGGTTTTTCCCCAGAGTGTTGGTCCATGAAAGTGTTGCCTATTCTGAATGTTATTGTTGCTTGTGTGTTCGGATGGCATTTCAATAAGATTGATATCTTTAAGGTGTGTCAAGGCTAGTCTATTTTGCTAGTAGGCCATCAGCCAGGCTTCACAATATGTCAAAGAAGACTGCACAAAGGCTCTTTGCTACTGAAGATTGATTACTTTTAGTCAATCAATGTGCAAGCCATTTGAAGACACTTTATTGTAAATGAAAGTGTTTCTTCTCAGCTTCACAGGCCATTTTCATTGCATTAGAATTTTACAAAGTCAAGTACAAAGTCACGTCTATTGTATTCAATTCTCATCTATGAGAATGCAATGCTTTGCCTCTTTTGATATTCGCCCTTATTAGACAGCAGCCTCCAAGCCTGGCATTGGCAGACGAATTGCATACTGTAATTAGTCTGGAACCTCTGTGTTCATTTTAGACTTCCAAAGGGCGTCACAAACAGGCACAGACCAAAATGCCTCTTCAATTGGACTGGCCTGCAACAAATCATAGCAAGAAAACGTGCCGTAGCACTGAGCTACGAATAAACACATTTATTCTCAACAAAAGCTTTAAGTGCAATCGTCTGTTTTATCTGAAAATATACCGTCCAGTTTGTTTAATAGCTTCTCGATAGTGTAATCAACAGACCGTTGTACAGCAGCGGCAGCAATCTCTATTGTTGTTGAAAATGCATCTAAGGGTCGCCTGCCCAGTCATGGGATTTATCCTGCCTCATGTTAGATAAACGCCGGTTCTAAGTGGTTGGGCCTACCTTCAAAACAAATTAAACATGAGATTGTGGGATTTGTCTGGTTCCCAGGCTCACATAATCACAATTTAAGAATAATTTTAAAAAGCAACCGTACCATATCATGAGTCTGCACAACCCGAGGATGGAGACGCCATTCAAGGGTCGCAATACAAGCATTCCCTTCCCTCCCCCATTCACACATGGCAATAATATCTGAATGACAGCAAGAACATGGTTTTAATATCTGAATGACAGCAACAACTTGGTTTTAAATTTTCAAAATATAGCAATCCTAACAGAACCCCAGGGAAAACAATGTAGATTTTTATAATTGACCGCACGTGACTGGGCTCAAGGACTTTGCGACATGTGTTGGTAAATAAAGAGAAAAGAAAAACCTGAGTAGACCTATGACTTGATCCCTATAGTGTCATTAGCGCAAAGCTAAGTAGCTCACCCTCACTGTAATGTGATCTACTGCCAGCAGCATCATCGTTACACGCCAATCCCGTCCTCTTTCGATGAGCGAATAAAAGTCCCCCATGATGAGGTACAGCCACTTAGTACATACAGAGAGTAGTAATGGGAGCATAATGGAGACTAACGTTGGGCCCTTACACTGATGTAAGTATGGCAAGTATGCCACATTGAAGTTAATATATAGATCTGCCTAGACTATATCACAAACCAAACCAATAACAACCTTCCCAAGAAACCGATTAGAAATAACTGAACCCTTCCATCGACCCATAGCTGCTGCCCATACAGTGATGTAACGAGCAACAGCAATCTTTGTTTTATGAAAGCCAACACTCGAAGTTCAAAGAAGAACTCATGAGCCAGAGCTATTTTTAGACTAGCCCGTGGACCCGGAGTGCTGCTTTGTATGGGGGAGAAGATCCATATTGGTCCCATTTACATTTTACATCCCCCTGCGTACACGTACACACACACACACACACACACACACACACACACACACACACACACACACACACACACACACACACACACACACACACACACACACACACACACACACACACACACACACACACACACACACACACACACACACACACACACACACGATTAGAGAGGACTTCAAAGGCTCCTATCATGGCTGCCTATGGGCTGCCTCTGCTTGGTCAGTAATATCCAGCAACACAGCTGGCCAGAAATGCGCTAGCATGGAGGGGCTTTGTGGTCTAGGACCACAGGAAGGGGAAAAGCAGGGGGAGTGGTTTGGCTTCACGTTCACCCACATCAGTAGGTGCGAGGGATCGGGCTGCTGAATAGGTGTGCTTGGTTTTCAAAGGGTAGCACGATAATGAGCCAGCCGTGGCCCTTCCTTTGTTCTAGCCGCCACAGTGTCGGTTCTTCCAAGACGAGGGACCTTCACCTCTGACCCCCTGGGACCCCATTAGCACTGGCCCAGCTCGGGCTGCTAGACAGACACACGCATGCTTACAGCAGTGGGGGGTTCATAGGAGTATCTCGGCAACCGAATCTTCATAACTGCTATTTTGTTAAGATTGTATTTCTGGAGAAGGATAAGAAAAACTGCTAATCACCAGAGCACATATGATTGTATCTTTCTTCATAGATAATTCCTTACATACGTAGATTGAACTGGGACATGTGAGATCATTTCTTCCGAACATTTTGTCTGCATTCTATTCTTTTGATACGGACAAGAAAAGACACACTGGAGATCACATTTGTTTTACTACAGAGCGCACATGTATCCAAGTAATCTTATCTTATTGTTGTTTTTTAAATGATTGCAATGGATCTTAGTTCAATTCTAGCACTTTGCCAGGCCTGTTCAAGAGGTAATGCAACACCCATCACCTATATCATTAGCTGCCTAGATGGAGGAAGACAATGCCACCACAAGAAGACATAGTACAGTAAGGCCATATATCGGACCGCTGACAGGAAGGCCACTCTACTACTTATGATGCAAAGTGTGCCAATCTTCTACGATGTCTACTGACAGTCAGACTCGCTCCGGCACGTCACAGACGAGGCCGGGGCAGGAGGCGAGGAACAAAAGGGATGTGATTATCTTAAGTCAGGCCTACAACATCTAGAATCAATGTCTCAGCAGCATCTTTGTCCACAGAGTGACAATACACAAAATCTTATCATCCGAAATATTGAGCAATTTTGCACAGTCACAACAAGTGTTACCACACGCTACGGATGAGAAATAGTGCAAAGATATCTGCACCCAAAAGAATGCACCCAGTAAATGAAAGGCCAAGGGCATCGCTCACAAAGGGCCCATTTTAACCTGTTCTTGAACCACTGGAACCTATTCTCAATAAATGGAGAGGGAGCAGTGTTGAGGAAAGATCCCTCAGCTTTTTTTGACCTCAACAATGTCGTCATCTGTCTTTCTGATCCGAGAGAAGGTCATTATAAGTATATATAAAACGCTCTGGATTACACAGTTATTCAAGGTTTGCAATGAAGTACTCAATTAAACAATATATTTGAGTCCGAAATAGCTCAGAAGGAGCGTAACGAATGTGTTTATACAATAGAAAGATTATGATCACTAGACAACACACACTACTTTTAATACAATGAATGGTTTGGCTGAAGGAAATAAAAGTACTGGATAGTTTACAATGCCTCACAAAGTGTATTAATCTCCAACACGACAGAGGAAAACAAGGAGTTCCCCTGTACTTTTAGCGTCAAAGAAACTGAAAAGCAGAGTAAGCTTCAAAGCCCTGCCACTTTAGCTGTAAAGCATTTCCTTGGAAACCACAACAGGTGTTATTCCTACAATGTCACAGAGTCTCAATAGACCAGTCTTACAACCCCCCCCCCCCACATCTGGGAGAAGCAGAGAGGAGGTAACTGCATCTGAAAGTATTATCCCCCATCACAACACAGTTTTGCAAGTGCTTTTACATTTCGCTTACGGTATTTCCCTTCAGGGATTATAAAGTGTTATTTTGTGTTAAGTTGAGAGAGAAAACTTTCTGAAAGACGAAGAAAAACTGTGAATCACCAGAGAATATATAATTGTATCTTTCTCTGTAGATAATTCCTTACATAGGATTTAATGACAGATCTTTTTTACAGTGTTACAGTCTTTTATTTTTTACAGTGTGCCTGTCTTAAATTGTCCAATTGAGAACCACAACAGGTGTTATTCTTACAAAGTCACATGGTCTAGACCAGGGATGGGGAACTGGCGGCCCGCGGGCCGCATGCGGCCCGCATGCCCACTCAGCCTGCACATAAAAAAATAAAAAAAAATAAAAAAAAATTATAATAATAATAATAATTGATCGAGTTACAGAAAACTCGTTCAAGAAAGATGAGAAGAATTCATAGAATTCAAAGGCAAACCCATGCGTCTAGTTTGCTTAGAAGCGATATCAGTCACTAAAGATATCCACTTAAGTCGCCACTACAACTACTACAACTGCTTGTTGGGTTTGAGTTCATTGAGTATTTGCACTTAATGTTGGGCCACGGTTTTTCAGTTTTTTGACTTCATTGAATGATGATGTATGTGAGCCCTTTGCACTGATAAAAATACTGACCATTCATGTGGCTGTTTGAGCATGGAAAACATGAAATTAATGTATGTTGGTTCAATTAACATACCGTACATAGGTTATGATTCTGGACGATTTTTTAGGTAGTGGCCATTGCCAAAATGCACCAGAACACAGGAAATCATCTACCAAATTCAAAATTATGTAGCTTCTCTCAGCTCACGTATAGTTGAAGTGTGCAGTCATGTGGCCCTCCGATGGTTATGATAAAAAATTTGGCCCTCTTTATCATGAAAGTTGCCCATCCCTGGAGTAGCTTCATCATCACTGCCAGCTGACATCAAACGCCTTGCTAGAGAAAAACAGTTCCAGCCATCACATTAGGTGAGTCTAGAAATGCAGCAAACATGAGGCTTAGTAACACAGCAGTTATAGACTTTCATAATGGTACGGCCCTCTGAGGACTTTGGAAAAATTGAAATGGCCCTTGATGTGAAAAAGGTTCCCCACCCCTGGTCTAGACCAAGTCTTTTAATACAAAGTTTCTTAATCAAGTAATAGTTTGTTTTGTAGGATTTCATTGTGCTGCACTTTTACTTTGGCACTCAACTTTATTTGAACATGATAAAACACGATGCCAAAGCATCGCCATATTTGAGTACTGCTGTCGACGCAAACTGACTGGACCCGACAGTAGGATAAATGTCAAATGGACATCAACCTATGTGTTTTTCTTCTACTATCAGAGAACAGAAGAGTTCTTTCTACTTTTACTAACCCCAAGCTGTTTAGGGTTGATGCTCCTCGTGGCAGAGTGACAGGTGTTTCGTGTCCCTAACTGCTCCCGACGAGCTTGCTGTCGCCTCGCCTTGCATGGCTGACACCGCCGTCAGTGTGTGAATGTGTGTGTGAATGGGCGCGTGAAAGGCCATATTTGTTAAGCACTTTGAGTGGCCACTGGTTAGAAAAAGCACTATATAAATGAAGTCCATCTACCATTTGAGGAACTAAAAGGGCCTTGCACACCACCACTTAAGTGACAAGTGGACTTTCAATGAAGCCAAACAGAGGCTGATCCTACTGATGCAACAAAAGAGATGAATGGCAAAGTCAGGCGGGCTCCAAGAACTGAGACCGGAGATTGCAGCACAGGAAGGGAGCAGAGGAGCTGGAGGCTGTGAATAATTGCAGCACGCGGGGTGCACCGGCGGTCATTGGCTCAGACGAGAAAACAGATAGGAGAGAACAGAACAGCAAGGGAGGATCAAAGAAGATCACAATAGTATGTTTCAACTGCACTCACCCGAGGTCGCCCATGCCCTTGCAGAAAGAGGAAGAGGACGGGGGAGAGGAATGGAACATGTGAGAGACGATGGACAGAGATAGTGGGCATTAACTGTGCATTCAGAACATGACTTCAGAATTTCTGTCTTTTAACCATAGAGGAACCCCTGCCCTTTCCAGCGAGCAGGAGTTGCCTTACACGCTTTTAAATATTGTACCAAAGGATACCAAATCTTAAATTTGGTTTAAGATGTAGAGAAGGTTGTTTGTTACAATTATTGTTGTAGTTGAAGAAATTACAGCAATAGTAAAATAAAAATGTAGATGAATGGGAGAATCGCGATTCTTATCTCCAATGACAATATGATGCATTATATTCAGGTTTCTGCAGGGTTGCACCAGGGCTGAACGATTAATCGAATTCAAATCAAAATCGCGATGTAATAGAACGCGTTATGCAAATCGCAAAGGCTGCGTAAAAAAAAGAAAGTGATTTGTTACCGTTACTGACTGGAAATCACTACTTTATTTTTTTATTAAATAGTTAAATAAAGAAGTTTATAATATAAATTAATCTCAACACATCGGCCTGGCCTAAAGGAAAGAGCAGTTTTTACGTTGACTGCTTCTAATGTTGTGTTGGTCAAACTAAAGAAGGATTTATTTATTTTTTTAGTGAATAATACACATCATAAGGATTGGAACTTAATAAATTATAAAATCCGTACATTAAATCGCAATCGCAATATTGGTCAAAATAATCGCAATTAGATTATTCCCCCAAATCGTTCAGCCCTTGTTGCACCAATACGTAGTCATCTAGTTGAGGTAAAAAAGACATTGACTTTCTGAAGAACAGAATTATGCAACGATCTAATGGGCCAAATCTGACTGCCTCTCGACTCCAGCTTTGGATGAGGAAAGTGTTGATAAATGATGAATCACTGAAGAGTTCTTGGTAGAGGAAAATGGTAGAGAAGCAGAGCATCTCCTCACATTACAGGCATGTGCATGCATAAACACACCACACACGGCATCAGGGGATACATAACCAGTATAACAACCAATTAGGGATGCGGAATGGGCAAGTCTTTAATCACAGTGGAAAGCATGCAAGCACTCCACTTCACTGTGAGCCCAGGCCTGGTTATAGTAGTCCACTTTATGCAGCAGGTTGAGAGAGAGAGAAAAAAATAAAAGATACAGCAATAGAAACGAATGGCTGAGAAGTTCTCCTCCTCTCTATTCAACCCTAGCTGGGCTGGAAGCCTCCGACTACAAACCCTCAACTGCTCAATGTTACACCCTGCTGCTCCACACCCTGGATTCATTTCCTAAAAGAACGTGAAGGCCTACACAGAGGCCATCTACAGGTGGAGGTGAGGGAGATGCGCACGTCAATGACACGCACGCCTCACCAGGCGAAACCGGTTCAATGGCCACAAATGACTCAAGTTACAGGCCTTTGATATGGATTGCGTCAGACCTGTTGCTTTTCACATGGGAGCCGGAAAGACAAATTCCATCACACAGTAGTCAAAGATTAAACAGTGCCCCCCCCCCCCCCCAATTCCACAGTATAGGGCTTGAGGACATAATTACAGAGCACCATTGTTCATGGTGCTCTTTAGTCACATGGGTTACATATTCAACAACAAATACCTGTCAGGGATGAGTAAGCCTGGGACAGGTTGGGCTCACACAGGTGTCTAGTTGGCATACTGGTTTTTTGTATAAAAATAACACAAAGAATGCCAGCAGGAAAACAATCCCTAAGGCTTCCTGGTGGAGCAGCGAGTCCAGCCTGCTGTATCAACAGTTTGCCCCTCTTTGTGGAGGCCGAGGGGAGCTGCCGTGGCGTGCATTGACAGCTCTCTGCATAGGGTCACGTGGGGTTCAATCAAAGAGCAACTGGGAGGAGAGAAAAGAAAAAAACCAAAAAAAAACCACCCTAAAGCATTCCTGTGATGTCGCTCACAACACAAAGCGCCGCTGTGAGGGGTGCTTTGTCGTGGTGCCGGTCGGGCCAGCCTCCCACCTGACCCGTCTATTCACCGACAGGGATGGACAGAATGGATCCCAGCTCGACTGTGTTGGTGCTTCTCCGAACACACTGCCAGGACACAGGGAATCTCTTCGGCCTTCGATTGTAGATTCAAGTCAACCGGGTTCATTCGAGAACAGCCATGCAGCAGCCATGCAGCGGTTCAGCCTGGCTGCGCCAGGCAGAACCCTGGTCGGGATTGGGCCAGTTTAAGGCACTAGCTGACTCATCAATCGAGTTTGGCGACCAAATGGTAAAGAGCCATCTGGGAGGCAGATTTCTATCAGGGCTAGTGACCACAGCAGACGTAGTGGAGGTAGATTCCAAAGGACGAATCCTTCAATAATAATAAATAAAAATACCATATTAAAACACCCAGGCAGGGTTGAGCCCTATCTGTCCCTACAAAATAGTGGCTTTAGTAGGGCACTCTGTGAGGTGTACACTGTCTTTTGTAAGATGTAAACTGAAGAATACATTGCCTAACCACAGCTGCACATTGAGCAGATATTTAACAGTACAGGAAGTAGTGACAGGACCCCCCCCCCCCCCCCCACACACACACACACACAGGCCAAATAAATACAAATGACAAACTCAGCTAACAGTTGGTACAAAGCCTGATTTATGGTGCTCTTCTAAATACAGAAACCCATGCCTCATCTCTCCTTCCCTGTCCTTGTGCACCGAGATTTTGCTCATCAGCCTTCATCACAGAGCAACATGCAAAACGGCATCGCACAGCGCCGTATCATACAGGCATCAATTCCCACGCGAGATAAGGGGGGGGGAAGTGTTACCTAAGTATATAGCCGAGTACCATGTTTGGTGGCAATCCAAAACCATTCCAGTTGGCCGAGGCCAGGGATTTACAGGGGATAAGAGTCTTATCGGTGGCTTGTAAGTCCAGGCATTAGGACACATATCATTCAGAGGATGTCAAATCCACCAAGAAGAATAGAAGGGAGGAGTAGGAGATGAGGAAAGAGAGACGAGAGAAGTGCAATACACCAAGGCAGGGAACACACAGCCAACATCCTGCTGAGGTCAACATGTTTCCCTTGGCCTCTCTCTCCAAGACGCATTGGTGTTAGAGGCATTCAAGGGCTGCTTCTCTTGACACACACACACACACACACACACACACACACACACACACACACACACACACACACACACACACACACACACACACACACACACACACACACACACACACACACACACACACACACACACACACACACACCTTGCAATCAGAAATGTTTTTGACTAGACGGTAAAGTGAAATATTATACTTCATCATTCCATGCGTGTAATTTCAAGCATTGCCATGCTTCAGAAATTTTATTTGATTATTTGCTGTTGCTTCCACATCTGGATAATATGGTGATATGATTATTATGATGTGTTTGCTGGTTGTTCATGGGGGCAGACCAGCAAGATAACAGGGCGGAGGAAAGACAAAAATAAGGGTTGATAAGAAAATATAATCACATTTTTCCCCATTTCCCTTTAATTCCAAGGGTCTTCACATTCAAGAAAGCAGAATGTGTCTCGATCATGTGTGGTTGGAGGAGTCGGGAGTTGCAGACTTCACCAGTCATCCCTGGGGAAGCAGGGATCTCTCTTGTGGCATCCAGAGGGGACTGCCCAGCATGTAGTGATGCATTCAACAACAATCTATATTGGCAACAGCTGGTCACCGCTCTTCTACAGGTCAGCATATGGTGCAAAACGGAGGGCGAGGTCAAAAGAAAATAGTTCTGCTGCCCTGCTGTGCAAATCTCTTGCCGAAACCCGGAGAGCAACGAAAGAAGCAAGACTTTCCTGCATTACCTGCTCAACCTCGCTGTAAATGGGTGTCGGGGTGTGAGTGTGTGTGTGTAAGGGGAGGGGTGGGCAGAGCAGGGGTGCAAGGGAAGCAACAAGACTTCACCCACGACGCCTTACGGTGAATACTGAAATCAAGGTCCCACTATCCTGATTTATACTGATCAGAGTATTGAAATATTGCGCACGTGTGTGTTATTTAGAGGAGAAGGGTATATCACGTAAACCACTAGTATGTATACGTACATCAAATCTGAGGCTTTTCTGCCATCCAAGGACACAGTGGAAAAATATACCTCCTTAATGGAGGCCTGCCGTAAATAGCATCATGTTGCATTCATTCAATCAGCACAGGCCTACTTTCAGGGGTGAACAGCAAGACTGTGTGCCATTGGCAACTATACAGCTATTGGAGAGGAAATCAATACTTCCTAAATAACTTAACAGGGTATCCAACTGCCAATGTGCTATTTACTCTGAGAAAGCACACAACTACAGTTAGCTAAAGTGTTTCCTAAATCAGAAGCCGAGCAGTGGTCTTTAACGAAAATGAAATATCCGAAACGTCATTTCTCTGATCGAATCCGAGAATTGAACGACCCACTGTAAATCACTGGGGTCTTTACAACTCCATAAAAGGAGCACTGCAGGAAACAAATCTCAATCACAACCTGGTGGGATGTTTGGATGACTTTATGGAGAGGACTCACTGCTGGCCAACATTAGGCCACAAGGGGACAAGCAGAGATACCCTACCAAAATACTTGACCCAGAACATGTGACGTATCCAACCGTCATTCTATTTCCATTCGTAAATATATTATTTAGCAACTGTACAAAGAAAAAATCCTAAAACCACATGACGATCCAACGCTCTACACAACTCATTTACTAACCGACACATCAAGATGTCAGATCAGTGCAACAGTGTATAAGTGTAAAAGTGTATATGCGGGTGTGTGTGTGTATGCGGGTGTGTATGCGGGTGTGTATGTATGTATGTATGTATGTATGTATGTATGTATGTATGTATGTATGTATGTATGTATGTATGTATGTGTGTGTGTGTGTGTATGTGTGTGTGTGTGTGTGTGTGTGTGTGTGTGTGTGTGTGTGTGTGTGTGTGTGTGTGTGTGTGTGTGTGTGTGTCTTGTATCAGGGTGTGTGAAAACCATGCACGGTCTGCTTTAATCGGCCATTAACCACAGTTGCCGCTTTAATGGTCTGACATCCTCCCCCTGTTTTGACAACACCAATTAGAAACAAAAAACAGCGCCTTGTCAAGCGATGTGGGAAGCATACAGGCCTGCTGCATGCAGACAAAGGTCCTCTCCCTAACACATTGCCTTTCAGACAATACAGGATTTTACATCGAAAATGGTAGCTATCAGGAGGGGATGAACCCTTGTCAGCAATCTGCCAGAATGCGACTGAGATGTTCAAATCTCACTAGAAAATGACATGGATGCCACATTCCAAATATAGTCACTATACTCTAATAACTGGAGATCACAGAGTAATAATGCAGACTTTTGTTTGGAAAAATATTGTTTGGATTATAAAGTTTTTACTTGCAATAAATGAAGACCAATTAAACATCGTTGCGGTGTCACTGTCTAGGAATCCTGCTGTTACACACATTGTTATAGGCGATAAGGAGCGAAGTGTAGATTCCAAAGCCAGGGGGTTGGATCTTGGTGGAAACTGTATAATTGTGCAATAAAAAAGGGAAAGGGAATAGGCAGGGTGGATTGTTCTTTGTGTGACGATAAAGGCAACCAAGCGGCTGAATTGTGTATGAAAGGCATCGTAGCGTAGTGAGCATGTGTAGCCACCGGAGCGGACGCACACACACACGGTCTGTGCTGTCAGCTGAATCCGTCCCACAAAAGCTTGGGAGAATCCAGGCACATTTGATTGCAGCAAGATGATATGTAAACCCTTAATTTGGGGTATTCTACAATACGTAGCATAACACAGAGGTCTTAAAAACATTACAATCATGGCACTGCACCGGATGTTACTTCCGTTAATTTTTCCTATCCATTTTGTTGACCCATTATGTATCGCCTAGCAACAGAGCGTTGCTAGGTCTGTATTCTCAAATCATTACTCAACTATATCAGTTCCTTCAATCCTTGTTTTGTGACTCTTAATAACTCTAAACTAAGATTTCAATATTTCCAAATGATTGTGTCATGATCCCTGACCCTGTCATCGTTTTTGACCTGTCATTACACTAGAGCGACGTGGCAGACAGTTCTTCATGAGGAAGACTTTTCAACTTATAACCCCCCGGTAGGTGGACGTCAACCAGTGGGTCAATTAAGACATCTTTGGGCTGGTGGGGGCAGCTCTTCGGTTCTAAAATAGCAACTGGTACAAGTGACATAAGATTGACGTGACTAAAACATATGTCCAAGTTCAAGCCCTAGACAATCATTTAGACTTAAAGTATTCAGTGACATACGATAGTGTCACATTAGGAGGGGTTATACTTGCATTACACAGGATTCGGAACACTAGTTGCCCAGACACATGTTGTGTAAACAGCGTAATAACAACACTAATGTTGCATTCTGAACCTAGTAAAGTAACACATGACTGAGGCTAACGCGCTGCTGCGGCACATAGCTAGCACTAGTTAGCATAACGTTAAAATGTGAACCAGACAGTACTTACTTTTATGTCTGCCCACACCCCAGGACTGTTTGGCGATACTGGGGCTCCGGATAATTGCCCTCCCCGCGGACTTCAACGCGTCCATATCGTTATCCGAAAGTAGGGCAAAGAGCCCAACAAGCGTCAGTGCTTATCACTGGAAGCACTTGACTCGTTCCACAGCCCTCGTCCGTACGAAACTTTTCCCGACCACTCCTCTGTGTGTCTGCCTACAGACGGCTGTCTGAATCAATGGGTTATCGTGCTCGTCCCTCTGGGCGGTCGCACGTATGCAAATTAACCCGATAATGCGGTGACGCGTGTGGGAGTCACGCGAGCGAGGCGTTCTCAGTGGCGCTGGCGCGCTTCGCCAAGCCAAGCGGCTGTTTGTCCCCACCCTTTCCAAAATTATCAGCTGCATCACTTTTCATTCAAAGTTGAATGTCATTATCAGTTGACACTGACAATCGCATTTTTATTCATATGCTTTATAATAATGCAGTTATTTTTCTGAGTCGCAATATTTTTTGCAATGCATGACACATGTGGACACGCTACTATGCATTTCATTTTCTTTTACCGTTAAGTTTTTAGACTTCGCTGACTAGATATATATTTTCATTAAAGGTCGACTGATATGTTCTAAATGAGATCTGTTCAACATGGGTATCATTCAGAGCAACACTAAATGTGCAAATGTGCACGTCTTGTGGAATTCCAAGCAGGTGAAGCCTCAGACAATGTGATTGCTGAACAAGGAGGGCCTCTCTGATGTTTTGAAACCCAATGTCCTTGACGTAGTGTTTTCTGAATCTGTCGCTCGAATCAAAATGTGTATCAGTGCCTAATTCAGTTCCCTTTATACTTCTATCACAAATTGAAATCTCTGGCCCACAGGTCTGTGCGAGTTCCCTGGGAGATTAGTTTGAGCTGTGAAATATCCAGACAAAGAGACAAATCTAATCATGGAAACAAGAATTTTTTTCTCAGTTAAATACGGTCTCTGTTGGTAAATCTGTTGTGGGCATAACGGATGTCAATTATGTTCTAGCAGTGAATCAGCGAGGCCATTTTCACGAATTATGCTAACATCTTAAATTTCCAATGGCATGGAAATTGATTAATGAAATATCAATGTAAAAGTCTTGGATTTGATCATTCTTCATCCAATTTAATTAATGATATTAAATCATAAATCACATTGAGGAAGTCTGTCAACCAAATGGAATGACATTGCCCCCTGCTGGCAAGACCAATTCGATGCAGTTTGTGGGAAACTTCCTGTTCATATTACTATTTGGTCATGTAGCAGATTATTTTAATCCAACACAGTCACAAAATAAAGTGAATGAAACCAAATATCATATAAAGTAAAACAGAAACCCACCTGGCACCATTTGCAAGAAAAAAAACGTTTATTCCTTGTAAACCTCACAGAGCAAGACTGTAGCCACGGTCAGATTTTGGGCTGAAACAATAGCAGTGACTGAGCATAGAAAACAACAACTTTTCAACAACTGTTGACCACCCAGCTGACTAAAATGTAAATATTATCTTCAGAAGTCAATGGTATAGCTGCTTAAAAACAAGAGAGTATCCATATTTAGTGGGTGAAAACCAAACAATGACCCTTTCGGATGACATCTGCACCATACCAGACCCAAGCAACTTCTCCCTGCACCAAAGGATACCAAAAGGATAGAGAGCAACTGGTTTGAACAACGTTCCCTCAGGTATGTCACATTAACACAACAATTAGGATTTCCTAGTCCCTTACCTTATTTAAGTAAACTGTGTTCAAACTGTGGACACACCGTCTCCAGATGGACACAACTTCATTCAGAAGGACTTCTGAAACGCTTCATACTATTTGTATGACATTCCCAGAAAGCATGTTAATCCCATTCTTGGCACATGTAATCAAGTGGAATATTGTTAAACTTTGAAAGGAGATTATTAACTGCAATAGTAGGCTGCACAATTATAAATTTGGCCTTTCCAAAAAAGTATAAGATAAAAAAAAAAGCAATGTATACACACCATACATTGCAGTGCAGTCTCATCAACTAATCGTCCCTTGTTTTAGCAGTGCAATTTTATGGAAATTATAATAAATTTAAAAAAAGGGTGGCATGGAGCTAAATTAAGGGAGTGTATACATGTTGTTTCGGTGGGCATGCAAACACACTTTAACAACTGTGTGCAAAAAAAGCAGTGGTATACATTACATCAACCTATTTTGAAAATAACCAGGTTTGGGATACAAGCATGGCCTCCACCTCGATTTCTGTGTCCTTCAGATCATTGTAACAGATAGGAAAAATTATTGAACAACATACCAAATATATAAAGAAAGGGACACTACTTTGAACAACCAAATGATTGAGAGAATCATTAATGCTGGTAACCAGGCTACTCTTAAATCAACAAACTGGGTGTTACCTAGTTCTGTTCTACCCAGGGGGGATGGCTCCATCTGAATATCAATAATCAAGTCCTATCTCAAGTCACTGGGTTCAAAACTGGTGAAGGAATATGCAGGGGGACCAAAACGGTCAAAACTGATTTTAATATTCAAACATCTCTTGATGCATTCATCTCTTTCGAACAATAAAGGGGCAGATCAAGAAACCAAACAGCTAAATTGATGAAGGAGAAGATTCAATGCCCTTTGTTGTGTTTGTTTCGACACCCCTGCCATTTTAAATCTGTGCACACCGCTGTGTTAACTGCAAAGATTGTTCACGATTTCAAAGTTGTCAAAGACAACTTTGCAGTGGTTCCCAGATGCTCACATCCTCATTATTCCAGAGGGGAATTTCCAGATCTGGGAAGTGAAAGCTCCGTAAAATGTCTTCAGAAGTAAGAAGTTAAATAAATTCAGCAATTCCCCAAGGCTGCAAATCAGGTGATCGGTTGAATACGAGGCGGTAGTGTTGTTGGTGATGGTAGTGGTGTTTTGGTGTTATGGATACATGCCCGATTCTGTGAGGTTTCAATAGACACGACAAGGAAGAAAAGAAATAACGGATTCTTAGTTGACACGCGAGGTCTTTTTTAAAAGTTTTTTTTTTGTCTTTTGTTTTAACTACAACAAGTACAGTCACACGATACAACATCCTTCTGACCTGGCGACCAGGGAGAAAAAAAGTGAAGAAAACCCCATGTTCTCCACTGCAGACTGTGTTGGTCGGTCTGCACAACCCAAAAACGAAAAGAAAGTAGAGACAGGCAGATGGCCGGAGGGAGAGGAGGGGAAGCGTTCACTTCTTCATGGGCTGATAGACAGAGGCGTTGGGGTCCAGGCCGGAGGAATTGGTGTCCATGAACTTGGAGGAGTAGTGGGGAGCCACGGGGGTCATGCTGCTGTTGTCGGCCGTGTAGGAGATGCTGGGCATGACGGCCATGACCTCTGCGATCTTCTGCTTCAGGTCCTTGATCTCCTGGTCCTTCTGGAGGATCTGCCCTGTGAGACCACAGAGGAGCGACAACAAAGTCAGCAAAGAGCAAATGGTCAAAGAGTCGCAAAGGAAAACGGTTTTAACCCAAAACTGTCGATTTAGACTACTGATGTGAGCCTAAGAGCCACATTAGACGTTGGGCTGACGTGTTACATCATAGGAAAGAACCTGTGATTACAGTTGAAGAGTCAAGGAAGTGAGCCAACAAACTAACCCGTCTGGCATTAATGAGGCATATAATGTATTTTTATTTGAGCTGGAAATATATGATCATTTCATCTCAGAGGAGGCCATAAAGATTTTGCGATAAAAATAAGCAAATACCAACCCATTGCTTATCCACCATAGGGAGCTACAATTTTACTATGGCATAAAAAACTATAGGGCAACTGACTGAGTCGTAAAATTGCGATAACACCATTTCCAGTCTACCTGCTGCCGATAGCTGATAAGACCATCAGTTGTTGTGCGTGCGTGTGCGTGCGTAAACTGACCCTGTGCGATCTCCAGCTGTCTTTTGGCGTCGCCCAGCGCTGAGAAGAGGTCCAATTTGATCCGGGTCTCTGCACTCAGGCTGTTCTCCAGGTGCTGGGTCTTATCCTGCATGGCTGACAGGGCCGACATCAGCACCTCCGTGTCTTTTTCGTTCTCTTTATACTTATGGAGCTCCTAGGGGTTCCCCACGTAGACCAGGAACACAAACGAGAGGAAGAAGAAGACGTTGGTCAGAATGGCATTGTGCTGTGTCGGGTTGTTCATAAAGGTGGGTACGACACTGCTTGTGGAATTAATGGAAATAGGGTCTGTATTACTACGATCAGAAAGGCTCACCTGCACCTTCATCTCCAGCTCGCGGATCTGGTCCTCTTTGAGCTTGATGTCCATGCTGAGCTTCTTGCACTCCGTCTCCAGCTCTGTGATGCGCCTGCGCAGCGTGTCTGTGCATTCCCCTCTGCGGAAAACAACCATGAACGCCGAGGTCAGATGGTCCCATTTGCATCTTAAGACTCTTTAAATAGCTCTCTGCGAATGCCTATCAGGAGGTATGCGTGTATAACCCACAGATCTGCCCCATTCGTCCCACTCTCTCCCCCTCCAGACACACAATTACGATTCATTCATTTCTCAACAGAGCATAAAATGACTTCTATTAAACTTGATGTCCTCAAATCCACATGGGTTATCACATGCATCCAATAAATGGCACGATATTTATCCCCACTGATCAGCGCGCCTTTTGCTGTCAACCGCATTTTAAAGATAACGTGGCATTGCATAGATAACGGAACAGTGTACGGAACATATGCGCATCCGTGCTGTCCTGAACAACAAATGCTAAATCTCCATTCTAGCCCGCGGGGCTCCGGAGTGTTTATGCCAGGACGGGAGGCCACCTGCGTGGAGGGCGTGGGCGGGTGTACCTGGAGGCTGCGGCCAACGCCACGGCCCGGGCCGCTGTGGCCTCCTCCAGCTTCTTCCGCTTCTTCTCGTCTGCGAGCTGCTTCTCTGCAGTGGCGCGCGCCTCCTGCTCCGCCTTCAGCCTCTTCTCCAGCTGGCCCACCGCCTGCTTGTCCTTCTGCTTGGCCTGAACGGCATTATGGAGCCTAAACGCACACACACGGAAATATGTTAGCCAGCGGGACGGTACTGTGAAGACCGTGTGTGTGTGTGTGTGTGTGTGTGTGTGTGTGTGTGTGTGTGTGTGTGTGTGTGTGTGTGTGTGTGTGTGTGTGTGTGTGTGTGTGTGTGTGTGTGTGTGTGTGTGTGTGTGTGTTCTGCTTTTAGTCAACCTAAATAATGTTTGAATTCATTCGAAAAAAGGAAGGAAATAAGTATTCAAATATAGTAGCCAGACCTTCCCCCGTGTCTGATTAATCCAAACACAATGTAGGAGTCATTGGAGTTATTAAACATCTAAATCGTATTTAAATTGTCCTCCAGTCCAATTCATGCCAAGCTTAATAATAATAAATTCCTGACTAAAATACAGCTACCAGGACAGCTGTTTATTCCCAGTGTAAATGCTCCCTTGAATAGATGGACCTAATATAGACAAAAATACAGGGCATAATCTCAAAGTAAAAAAAGAGTCTACTATGGTTGGCTCCTAGTAGTTGGCACTGGGAAAGCGACCGGAAATTCCATTCTAGGCATTTTGAAGCAATTCCTTTCCTTTAATACTTGATGTGAAGGCTGGAAGTAGTAATATAATAGCCATGTTGTGTTCCCAT
The DNA here is from genome assembly GCF_026213295.1 of Gadus chalcogrammus. Taxonomy (NCBI): domain Eukaryota; kingdom Metazoa; phylum Chordata; class Actinopteri; order Gadiformes; family Gadidae; genus Gadus; species Gadus chalcogrammus. Next base: position 10,400,640 of record NC_079416.1, on the reverse strand, counting down.
TTGCATAAAGGTCTATAAAGGAATAATGAAGCTTTCAAAATATTTCTCTGTTTGTACGTCAGTCAATGATCAGACCTTCATTATAAAAACGACGACTATAAAAAGATGCTAAACGTGTTTAATGGACCCCATGCAATGCTTGACATTTACAGAGAGCTCAGCTAAGCAATACAAATAGAGTATTCTGAATGCAGTGACCTTTAACAAGCTGTTGGGTGCCAGGGTACTGGTAGGGTTCTGGTGCCAGAATGATGAGCTAACACAACAGAGGCCGGGGCTGGAGGTAGAGTGATGCACTATGCAACACCATCCCCATGGTCCAGTTTGCAAGGACACACAGTTGTTGTTTTTTGTTGCAACTACAACAGGTATTCTAACAAGACCAGTGGCGCTATTGTCAATAAACAAAAAGCCATGGTGGTTTTTGTTGTGAGCGACTGACACAGCCGCCCCACAGATGAACACCACTACTATTGTCAACGCTATTATCGCCAACGCTATTATTGCCTGCCTCCAAGTTTTTCTGTACTGGAATAATTTTCAAGGTCAAGCAATAGCGCGTCTAGCTTCTATTTGGCTCGGTAGAAACGCTGCCACCCACCGGCCCACCACCAACCGGCCCACCACCCACGCCTGGGGGGCCCACCGCCCACGCCTGGGGGGCCCACCGCCCACGCCGCCACTCACTTGTTCTGCAGCAGCTCGTTCTCCTGCCGCAGCTGGCCCAGCTCTGAGCGGATGGAGCGCTCGGAGCTGCCGAGGGAGCCGATCTGACTGCGCAGGTCCTGCTCCACCTGCCGGCTGGCCTGCAGGTCCGCCTTCAGCTTCTTCACGTCCTGCTCCAGCCTAGCAGGGGGGGGTGGACACAGGGGGGGACAGGTCATGCGATGCGTTCAGCTGCCGACCGGTGCTACGGGTCATGGGGTGCGTGGGGAGAAGGACCGGGTCTCGTCAGCCGTAGGTTGGAAGTCATTTGGTCATATGATAACAGGAGTCGAGTCATATAGAGAATATTTTACAAATTGCCTGGACACGCAAATCATTCCCCCGAGTTACTCCACCACATACAATTCTAGCAGAAATGCAAAACAGTTGGCAGCATACTGAGTGGGTTGAGCTGGAGAGACTCTTCAATAGTCAGCAAACATCAATGATAGTAGAATCAGCATTGACCGACTTGCACATCTGACAACGATTGGTCTCTCTGCTACTCCCTTGAAAAAAAAAAAAAAAAACACTGAGCTAATCAACTTGGTTCACAACATGAGCTAGAATTCAATCATGCATTAGTCTGCGTTTGTCATTTACAGACAAATAATAACAAACATTAATAAAATAGGCCAACAAAATCCATAGCACAAGCAAAATAACACCGTAGAGTGCAACAAAGTAAAGCATATGTGTTTTCCAGGCGTGACAGATGGCTTCAACAAATGTCTGCGCGCAAGGAGAATTTCATGTTGGAATCAAACACCAGAAAGTAGGTCAGCAGACACTTGAGCTCGAAAAAAAACATGATCAGCCGTAGAACAGCAATGATTGAAAATGTGACATTGCATGTTAAAGTGCATGGAGCCTTCTAGCTTAGCGCAATAGAAAGGCTGCATCAGCATGGAGGAATACCTGCACATTTGCCCACACAAACACTGTGTGTAGTCGTGTGAGTCTCACCTGACCAGCGCTTCTGGCTTGCTCAGCTGGTTGTTGGGGATGCAGTTATCTGTGGGGTCCCGGTGGGAGCCCCCCGACGTCCCCTTCCCCGCCGCAGGCTGCTTCTGCTTCTTCTCGTTCTTCCCCGTCGAGGTGGATGAGGAGGAGGAGGAGGAGGAGGAGGTAGCGGCGGCGGCGGCGGCGGCGGGCACGCTGCCGTTGGAGGCGCTGTGGCCGCGTGGCGAGGAGTTCAGCGCCGCCGCAGCGTTGCTGCTGGCGTTCTTGTAGTTTTTGGAAGAGGACGAGGAGGAGGAGGACGAGGAGCAGGAGGAGTTGTTGTCCTCCTTGAGCAGCAGGTTCTCTGTGCTGCCCATCTCTGTGGTCAGTCTCTTGTTGTTCATATGATTCTCCATGTACTCCATCTCCTGGAGTTTAGAGTCCGCGCCTGAAGGCAGGATGTTGTTGCTGCTGCTGCTGCTGCTGTTGTTGCCCTGCTGCTTTTTGGTGTCCCCACTGCCACCTCCTCCTCTGCCGTCTTTACCTTTTTCCCGGTACTCCAGCTCTGCCAGTGGGGGTGAAGTCTTCTTATTGGCTGGGGCGCCGTTCTGTGACACTGGGGGTGCTTCCGTCTCTGATAATCCTTTAGCGGCAGCTGAGGGGGGAATAGAGAAATGGCAGAAGAGGACACATGTTAGAGTGTGTCAAGAATATTAAAATCAGCAACCTGTACCCATCTTAATATTTAAGTAGAGCTTCGGCTCATCTTTGAGAAGCGCTTCCAGCAGAGCGCCATCTAAAAAACATATGTGGAGAAAAGTCATCCACTAGCCCTCATTCAAGACTACCATGAGATTCTAGTAAAAATAGAATACAGTCTGAAACAAAAGATACATAGACATATTTAGGAAACCCCCCGGGCCATTGTTGTATAGTTGCTATAATGAAACTATTAGGAAGTTGAAAGATCTTGTAGAGACGAGGGAAAGTTTTTGATGCCAGCGATACCAGCGATACAGACCAGTGACGGGCGACCTCAAGATACCACATATGTCAATGCAAGTATGCATGCATGTACAGTATACGTCATGTATGTGTGGTTACCCCACCTTCCTCCGCCTCCCTCTCCTGCCTCTGCAGCATCTGTTGCTCTGGGGGCAGTGCCTGCTGCAGGAGCTGCATGTAGAACTCGTTCTCCTTCTGCACCTCCTTCTGCTTCCGGAGACGCATCTTATAGCTGACGTAGCTCTTGAAGCCGAAGCCCAGCGTGACCACCGGATAGCCGATGCTAAGAGAGTGGAAGGGGCGAGACATTGTGCAAGTTTAAATAAAACCCAATCTAAAACCAACATGGGATTGACCACGTAAACATGATCGGGGTGAAGCAGATGCAGTCATCGTTCCAAAAATATATTCCTTGTTGTGATTGTGTGAACTGTTCGGTTACACAGCATAAAGTAGGCTAATACACAAATCTAAATCCAGCTCAAGGGTTCTCAGAGCCCCTGAGATTATTGGCATAGACCTCTGTTAGCATGACACAATGAATGACCTTACAATTGTCAGCACGGCGTGTATAACTAAAGCCCTTTCCTTGGTTGACCCACGGTAGTAATTATAAGATCTGCACAATGCCAACAAATGTTCACAGGTGAGGGTGAACATTGTTCCAACGCGAGTTGTTATCAGTATGTTTGCAAGTAGGATGGTTTTATGTTGCTTTATGGTACGTTGAAAGGACATTCATAGATTCATAGCCTGATCAATTGGGAACTGAGGAAGTAAACTTGCCTCCGCCCATGGGTGCCTAACCAACCACCCCTCAGCCTCTAAGAGAGCAAACATTGGCTCACCAGTGTGCAGCAAATGGGCGACACAGGTCCACGTGGAAGTTCTTGAGGTCTTTGAATCGGATTGCTGCCTCTATGTAAACAAAGAGTATCCATAGCGACACCGTGGGTAGGCAGACCCCTCGTTCTGTGGACACATAAGACGGCAGATGAAAACACCGATAGGAACTCAAGATAATGACCAATGAGTAACTTATTTAGCCACATTATTGTTTAGGTAGACAGAGAAACACAAAAACAAACACGGCATTCATTTCCATACCTTCTGAACACACAGGCCTAATGGTCAAAGAATAGAAACCATCTAATGCCCCGAGGGATTAAATCTTTATACACGGTTACCACCTGGTGGTGGAATGATACAGGGGTATTAATACTCTGTGAAATCCCACGGATGTGAAGACCGTCACTGGGAAATAGTGGTGGGGTCAGAGAGCTACAGGGGTCCCCTTCCGTCACCCCTTCCCCCACCATCACTGCTACTTGGAGCTCAATTTGACACCTGGCCGTTGGTCAACACAGGGGCCTCCCAGTAAATCAGACACCTGATCCGGGCCCCGCCGCTCACTTCCATACGCCACAGAGAGTTCAGAGAAGTTCGCTTTTCCTTTGCACGTAGGGTGACACATTGTGCGTTGATCGTTCCAAATGCTTTTACTGCCTCCTTGGAACTTCAGCGGCAAATTTGATCTCCCAAAATGAGGTAGGATGACGTGTCATCTGTATGACCAGGTGGTCCAGCTCTCTGCATTTGTAGTTCAGGCAGGGTATATTAAACCAATGTGTTAAAATGCATGCAAGGTTCCGGTCAATGCCTGTGTTGGCTGGACGTCAAGTCTTTGGATATCCACACATTGTAGCTTTGTTCCCTATCGACACAACGAGCAAAGGAAGAATGTTCCCAACCAATTACACTCTCAACACCAACCACAGTGCTTCAACGCCACATTGCACATCAAGGTGCAGAAAGAGATGCAGGCCCTACCTGTATGCCACACATACTGGACCCACACGTAGGTGCTGGCGGCGAAGAACAGCCATTGCACAGGGATGAAAAGCAGGCATATAATGTCCGATGTAAACGCCACACACACAAAGAACACTGAGAAGGCCTGTAGAAGAGAGATGGAAAAATAATTATGTGTTGAAAAGTCATCAACTATGCTTGAATTTGAAATAATGGGTAAACAATGTGTAAACGTATGCATATACAGCTGGAGGCAAACGTCAAACGAATAAAAGCATTTAAAAATAGCCTACATTTTTCATGCATGAAAATGTTACATATCAAGTCAGATATCCCAGAGGTCATATTCATTCAATAGACCAATTGTATCAATCAAAATCTAAGGAGCATATGTAAACCAGTAAACACAGACACAAATATTGTAGAAACATCTGAACTCTAAGCAACCAGGCAGGGTATTTTAAGAATGATCACACAAGTCTAAAAGTCACAGGTTATGTTTTACGCTTGGTAAAAACGATTAACACGAGGGTCACCATCAAGTATTAGTGAGTGTATCCAAGGAGGAGTTATCCATAATCTGACTGATGAAAGTACGGTTTTGAAGCATCAGAAGCGAGCCACTCACCAGCCCCTGGTATCTGAACGAGTCGTACACACTCCGGATAAAGAGCCAGAAGGGCCAGAGGTACTCAAACCTGAACTCAAGCACAAAGTCTGCCAGCAGCACCAGTGCCCACACCACCAGGAACTTCAAATACAGGAAGGTACTGTTCAGAAAAACACAGGACATAAACAGGAATTGAGTGGAAGAGACATCATGCATGATTTTGGTCAGAAGGTTATGCACAACTTGAGAATACCCTTTTCTGTGTTTTTTTCTTTATGTACGCACATGCTGATGTCGACAATAACAAATAATAAGGGTACTTCTCTTGAGGGAGCATATGGCAGATCGCCGTTAGAATATCATAAATCAATGCCGTCTTGCACATTTAACATAAGCCTGTGTGCGAGGAGGGGCAAGGGGGGCCATTATCAAGTATGGCATGAGAAGTATTTGCACAGGCTAGTGCTGCTGTTTGAGAGATTAGATGTGTAGCAGCACTTAGTCTAAGCAGCTTAAACTAAAAAACAAAATTGACACATGTACACCAAGTTAAATTAAGAGGGACTATAAGCATCATAGATGCAACCCTTTCCATCTTAAAATACAAGGAGTAATAGTATAGTACTGACTCTCACTTGAGTTCACGTTCAACAGCATCTACGTCTTTCTACGTAGAACCTGTGCCTGCTCATCTATTGGGACAAAAGCATCTATAATTACCCTTTTGACTGGTATGTAGGAAGTCAAAGACAGGTGGGAATTGTCAGGTGTGGCTGGATGACAGCTGGCTTTTGACATAATACCTGAGTCGCCAAGGCAGTCAGCTTACAGTGGCCATCGACTACCAAAACAAAGCTCTGATCATGGGCCACGTTTAATGTGGTCTTAATAATGGCATAAACATTTGTTACATTACTTTTGGATGAAAGAGGCGCCTGTTATGAATTTGGCAATGAGGTGACAAAACTGCAGTTTAGCTGTCAGCACTCTTGGCTAACAACACTCCTAGCAAACAAACAACATCTCAAGTTAGCTCACATGGTCCACTTTTAAATATAAAGAGGGCTGTGCATACAGAATTGAGACATTTAAGATGTGGTCAAATGTGGTAGAGAGGCTCTGCGGTGTGATTTAAAACGGGCTGTTTCCAGGCCTTCGTTAAAGCTAAGGCTACCTGCTATCCTACAACAAGCAACACAGCTAACATAGGCTAAGCGATTGCTACACATCAGGGGCCAGGAAGCTGACAGTTACACCGCAATGGCATATGTGTTGCACGATTCAATTTGCGTAGCTCCCAAGGTGCGAACATTCAACGGGGAGATCATTAGAGCGCCGCGGGGCTTCGTATACCTGCCGTATATACCCTCGGTGATTCGGTTCCGTTTTAACGGCCGTCGGAGTTTGCTGCAGTCCGCATTGCGCCGCTTCATCCTCCTCCCCTTCGGTTTGGCCTTTGAATACCCACTGTAATCTTATCCAGTTTTCTTGTGTGCACGGACAGAGATAATAAATGAAATGCTTGTGGTGAATATCGATGTTATTATTTTTTCCTCTGGAAACAAAGAAATAAATAAAGCGCTCTCTTCAAGGACCTCCTCTTTTCTCCAGGCGCAGCCTCTATGAGCGCAAGCCGCGGTGTAATTTAAGCACGTCAAACTGCGAGACGGGTGGTAGGTCCAATCAATTTACAGAGGCTTCTCACGCTGATGGATGTAAAAATGAACCATTTATGTTACTCTATAGTTGGTCGCTCGGTTCTCATCCACCATAGCCATAGGCAGAGGCAAAGGGGCGTAGACAATAAGGCCTTGTAGAACGTCACACGCGTCAACCAATTGGATTCGCAGATTAGGATTGAGGCATTGCTCGTTGTCCAATCAGCGCGCTGCGAGGGAGGGCTGTTATGCGTGTGGGTTCTGTACAAGGATTGTTTGGTCCGCGAATAGCCAATCATATTTCGACATTTATTTTTTGACTGATACGATAACATGTATAGTTGTCGCAATGAATAGCATCGACCGAGAGATAATTAGACATTTTAATCATGTTTTACCTTATCAGCGTATTCTACGCAGCCATATCAATGCATTTTCATTGCAGCTGGTGCGTGTCCATTAGTCTCTATTACACGTGTTTTTATTTGTAACAATCAACAACAATTCAATGACATTGAAACAATGTGAAAATATAAATACGTAAGCCTATATCTGTAACTAAAATCATGGATTCATTGAATAAAAATGCATAAGAGTTCATTATGGCATGTAGCCTTCCATTAGGGCGTATTGGTCTGCCTACACGACCCTATTTGCTTTACTATGAATGACTTCTGTTGTGTTATAGCCTATTTTAGTTCTGTTGTCTAAAAACAGATTTTCTTTTTCATGATACGGTGCAGCTCCGATTAAGACAGCCCAGTGATTTTACTAGCCTACATTCCTTTCAGTTATTTCACATCCTAATAACGGTTTCAGTTATTTGTGAATTTAGCGTCTCAACAGATATCATCAGTTTAAGCGGTTGTCACTTTGCTTATGCATAACACACAGGCCTCCTCGAGCTCCATTATGCGCAATTCAAAATTTCCATCCAACACCAGCCCTCACCCTAGCCCACGATAAGCGAGGTGTTAAGCCCCAACTCAATCCCCTACCGCCATGCATGCGTCTAAATAATAATTGAATGTATCCATATGTATATTATATATTTTAAAACGCCATAAGATTTATTCGCACCACAATGATGACTAGCCTAATCTACGCTATTAAATATTAGTAAAAAAAACATCAGAGATGCTTCACCTAACATATTCAAACTGTCCACCTTATCAGCCCCATTCGATGCCTATACCCTACTGCTGAGGCGCCTCCCAGCTGGCAGTGGTGCGCACTACAGAGATCATGGCCCCTAAATACGCACCAAATTTGCGTTCTCGTCTGGCACCTTTGTTGTTATTTTTGCAAACTGGATTCATTGTTATATGTGCCCTTTACGCTGAGTTCGACCCATATGCCTTTATGTTTGGAAATACTTCCAGCAAACTGTATTCGGGTAAGTCGTTTTGGTCGTGAATTTTTTGTTCTACTGTTCTTTTTTGTGTTTTACCTTCTTTAAAAACATTGTGTTTGTTTACGTTTATCATGTTTCACAATCAATCTCATATGCCGGTATTTATTTTAAAAGTTTTCAAATATTAATTTGAAAGAGTCGTATTTTAACAGAACATCTTAAATGAGTAAAGGGGCCATTATGGGGAGGGGCTCATATTTCTGTTTGGCAACGATAAGGTCAGTTGACTGTCGTTGGAATCTTTTGCCAGTTGATGTAAAATCTGTCCTTTATATGTTTGAGTAACTTGTAGGCTATGCTAAAAAAAAAAAGAGTGATTTAACGATTTTGCAAGATTCAAGTTCACAACTTTTAGGTTACCCTCTTTCAGAGTTCCAGGATGTGAACGTGATGGTGGTGGCCGGTTTTGGATTTCTTGGCACTTTTCTGGTGCGTTATGGTTTCAGTGGCTCGGGGTTCAATTTGCTTGTGGCAGTGATTGCCACCCAGTGGTCAATTATCCTCAATGGCTATGAGTCCTGGATCCAAAGTAGAAGGATACTAATAGATATGAAAAGGTATGTCGTCCCATTGATGTTCTCTATGTGCCTTATTAAGAAAAGGCACACCTGGATTTAAAAATGACTTGAAGGCAACGTTGTGTTCTTCCCTTAGTTTGGTTTTTGCAGAGATATGCACAGCCTCTGCCCTAATATCTATTGGTACGGTGATTGGAAAGACCAACCCTGTTCAACTCATTCTCATTGCCATTCTGGAGGTGTCAGGATTCATTTTGAACGGATGGCTTCTTCGGACATTCTTTGAGGTGAGCCTCTGCTTATCCGTACTCATCTCAAATTGAGTGCCTCATGTTGTAAACAGGAAGTTCTATTTACCTTTCTCTAAGGGATAAACAACAGATCATCACAAGTGCCCTGACCTCATAGAGTACAGGCTTGTGTTTGCACTTTGTATTTGCAAGAATAACATGTCCACCAGTGTTATTTTCCCCCTTAAAGCACCTTGTTCACAATACAACCCATTTGATATACCTTGTATGTGCATCTCGTGTTTGGCAGTCAGTGACTGTATTTCCTATCTCTAGGTGAAGCCTTTGTACTGTGCCATGCAGCTTCATACCTTTGGGGCGTTCTTCGGGCTGATGCTCACCTGGGTCATGCGTCGGAAAGGATCAGAAACGCCCTTTGAGAAAGAGAAAATGGACCGCAAAACTGGACTGTTCTCCATGTTTGGTTTGCATTGTCAAATGAATATCAAATAAACAAATCGATAAATAAATAAATACTTTCATTAACACCCATTTTCTAAAACATAGTCACTGTCTGTGGTCTGCAGGGACACTGTTTTTGTGGATGTTCTGGGCCAGTTTAAACTCCATACTGGTGGATGAAGGCGAGAGGAAGCTGAGGATAATCCTGAGCACCTACCTAGCCCTGGCTGTCAGTGCCGTGGCCGCCGCTGCAGTGTCAGTGTTCACCAGCCCCCGAGGAAGAATTAACCTGGTATGATCCGCTAGGCAATGTTGTCATAACGGGGGAGGAAAATCTGCCAATTAAATACTTTTAGTACGCTAATATTTATGAGAGAATGTCAATTTACATTTAAACCCACGTTTTAATCAGCATAATATTTGTTTAGTGAAAGTTGTTTCTATATGTTTATTTATGTACAAATGTAATGTAATTTATAAATACTGTATTATACATGGACATGAGGAGAAATGTTTGTTTTTTTCTGTTTCCTCTCTTCTCTCAGGATCATATTCAGAAGTGCTCCCTGTCTGGAGGGGTTGCTATAGGCGTTTCAATGTCACTAGTTCATCGGCCCTGGGTTGCCATGACGATTGGATTAGCTGCTGGTGTGATATCAACCCTTTCACTTCGTTACCTTAAGGTTTCCACTCTCAATTGATAAAAAAAAAGTAATCTGCAATCTTTTAAATCTTGTGTAGTATGTCTAATATTCCATTTTGTCTTTATAGGGTCATATGCTTCTAGCGTTTGGATGCCACGACACCTGTGGTGTTTTGAGTGTACATGGACTTCCAGGACTTCTTGGATGGCTAGCTCATCTCACCTTGCAAATAAATCATATGGACGACTGCACAACGTAAAGATGCACCATTTGTTTTGTGCTTTACGTAGTTACGTACACGAACCATTGAAGTCAGGTGACTGGTCTAGCTGTTCTCTCTTTCCAGGGCAATTCGGTTTGCTGTGTTCCATATTTGCACTCTGCTCATCACCCTGAGCCTCAGTATGTCCATGGGAGTGATCACAGGTGATATGTTTGTTTAAATCTCCTAGATTAAGCCTTATGGAATGATCACAGGTGATATGTGTGGTTACATCTCCTAGATTAAGCCTTATGGAATGATCACAGGTGATATGTGTGGTTACATCTCCTAGATTAAGCCTTATGGAATGATCACAGGTGGTATGTGTGGTTAAATCTCCTAGATTAAGCCTTATGGAATGATGGAACAGAAGCCATCAGTTATTGGACAAGACCCAATTTGTATTGTGTTGAAGGAAAATTCATACAATTGCTAATGGATTTTGTTTTGCTCTAATTAGATGTGAAAAACCGCCAGATGCAAGAGCATGGCCTTAATGCACACAAACCATTGTCATGAACCAACAGTTGTTACGTCTTGTGACCGTCATACATATAATTTGCTTGACCATACCTTTATTGTTCTGAAAAGGACTGCTAGTTAAATGGAGCTTTTGGAGACCGCCACAGGACAGGAAATGTTTTGATGACCAGGCGTTTTGGGAGGTAAGTAACCAACATAGTTAGTAGATTGATTCACATGACAGAACAATGAAGGTCATGAGCAGAAATATTCTCCTATAAGTTTCTTTGAATTATTTTGGTATTAAATACAATTTCCAGTTTGGTGTGAAATTACTTTAGATATCCACTGTGAGTGTCAAAGTGTATTTGATAAACCAAGGTGTTTACATTTGCATGTTTTACAGTTTCCCAAACTTGCAAAGAAAAAATAAGAGGAACGGGGAGGAGAACGCCATGTGATCTGAAGCCATTCATCTCCCTGTAAATAATTTTCACCACTTTGTTTATAGTAAGCAAGTTATTTTAATGCAGAAGAATTATGGCAAGACTTGTAAACTGATGAGAATATCTCTCCTTAATTCTCCCATGAATGTCAAAATATGTGATTTATCTTGATTCTGCATGGCCATTAGATATACACGTTAACTACACTCCCAATATGTCAGTGCCGGTGGTAAAATCAGAATGTAATCACCATTCGGCAATACAAATGTCTGACTGCCAAGTTCCGGCATAGTGTTATTTGAAGAAAATACGTACAAACATAGGACCTCCAATGCAACTACATTCAAATATATTTGTGCATGGTTCTGGGAAATACCCCATAAATCGTGCGTACCTCAATATCTGAGGTCCAAAGTTCAGGTCTTGGTGACCATGTTACAGACACATTAATACAGAGTTGCCAGTTGCGAGGCTCCCAAATGAAGGAAAACACCATGTAAAGCCATGAAAATAGATACACAATTGCAGAGACACATTCAAAGATGTGGAACAATTGAACTCAGCAGGTCCAAAATAGCCAAAAGGGTCTTAAAAAGGGTTGCGTCTCTCTTCATATACCAGGATTTAAAATAAATAGCGTTTTTTTTGTGAAATTAATTATGTGAAGTAAATATAGGCTAAAGGAGAATGTCCCATACAGTATAGAATATAAATGGTTTACAGACACATGAAGGGTTTACTACTGCCACAGATCCTCAGTGCGTCCAAACTTGAAGACCAAGCCCCTGAAATATGAATGTGAATGGAATATTAGACTACCAAGATATACAACTTCTTCACCGTCATTAACACAAAATACTCATCTTAATAATATGTAGAAATGTCGGAGGTTCACAAATTGAATTAACTTACCCAAAGAAAATAAAAGCATTTTGGAAGAAAATAGCGATTCCGGGGTAAACAAAATCCTTTTCTGTAACAAACAAAAGAAAATAATTAATTAATACAATATTGTTATTGTGTGCCTCACAAGATGCGTGTGTCAATTTTCAGAATCATTATTGTTTAATAACAATCATGAAGATCTTTTACTTGACTGACGCAGTTAAGATGAGGGTGACTGAAGGGTTCAGATTAATAAAGTGAACGACTTACTGTGCACCACAAAGTCTCCAAAGAGGATCCACATGGAGGCAATGAGGGAGCCAAAGGCCAGCATGAAGCCAATGAAAAGCCAAATACGAGCTCCTGCAAACAAAGAAAAAGCAGGGCGGGTTGTCATGTGATCCCCAAGTGCTCCTGGGGTGTTTTGTAAGAGGAACACACGGTAACGGCCATAAGTACAGACAACAGCTAAACCTCTTTGGGTTCCTAAAATCCAATTGAAACCGATTCATGGCAAGTAGTGGATCAGTGTAAAAGCCTGTTCCCTAGCCCTGTGCATAATATTATCATGGTTCCCACAAACAAGTAAAAAAATTATATTGACAGGGTTAGTGGACAAAAATTGGACACATAGGCCTATATATGTTTGACATTCTCCACACTATCAAAGACACTGTGAGAAGAAGATTTGGGAAAACATTTCCACTTTCCAATAAACTGTTGTCATATAACGCCTTCCTGCCAAAAGTGAAATACAACACATGTCTTTAACATACCTGTCTGTCCCATGCATCCTTCGCTGTAGCTGTCTCCTCTAACCTGGCCATTTGATACAGCATTTATCCTAGATAAGTTAACAAGACAAAATGTTATCAACCATGAGAACATTAACAAATTACTGTGGCTTTCGTTTAAGTACACTATGCGATAATGATGCCAAAACATTAGGAAATCTGAACTAAACTAAAGATCAAGAGCCAGTTAAATATAATACATGACAAAAAATAAATTGAGATAAATTACATGAGAAAAGCTAAAGTAGCAATGACTCCACATGTGTGGTAGGCATGGTGAAACTGTTCTTCAAGTGGAAACAGCACTGCTGCATCGATGATGATCCACCAACCCGTGAAGAACTGAAATAAGAACACAACAACGTTTTTTTGTTTTTCATGATGTTAAAAGACCTGGAACTCACATAAGCCATATTGAATGATGACGTCATATCACACTGGTTTTATCTTTGTTCAATTAATGCAATGAATTTAAAGCCTTTCAGAATATGTGGTTGTTATCCTTAATATGACAGTCATAATTATTAGCCTTCGATGTAACTCACCAGGACTCCAGCTGCAATAGATGCAATAGTGTTTCTTCTCTCAGCCCAGTCTACATTACACTCACAGTCTCCACACCGGATCCCATCTAGAAACCCTGACATGGCTCTGATGAAACAAAAGGTATTCTGTTTGAATTTGGGAAGGGTAAAATATGTGTCCAGTATTTATGCATCACATTGTAGCGATTCATTTTCTTTGAACAAAAAATAACCTGGAGTAAATCTACCCCTAAGCTATCCTATTAGCTGTTACTTAGCATAGTTGGGTTCAAAGTTAGACAGTAAGCAATTGTCCAAAACAATGCTGTGGAGGGGGCGCCACTATCTTGGAGTTATCACAGATGATTTCTTTAAATGTGATTTCAAATGGTCAATGTAATCTTCGAAAACACGTTGAAATGTACATATAAAATCATAGAATAGTGGGAATTCAACTACATTTCTGGGGGAGGACTATTATATGGACCCCCGATGTCTTTACCATGGTTATGCCCTTGGGTTCCTACTTTAAACTGGTTCAGACTCACAACGTGGTATGTGAATAATAGCCATGAGCAATCTTGGTGTTTTGGTGCTGTTTCTGATTCCCGTTTAACGCAACATCAACAATCGAGTTGAATTCACACAACGGCGAATAAACACATCGACCGACGCCAAAATGTAGGCAAAGATGATTCCATATTTTCTTGGCATGCATCGCTTCGACAAAGAAATACTGCTTTATCATCTCAGCTTTTGTTCATTGCTTTGTTGGTAAGCATTTCCTTGGAGGCTCCTTCATGTCGCCTTTCGCACAAAATAGGTGCAATGGGATAACGACAACAGATCCATCTGGTAAAAAGCATAATCGTGTTTGGTAGAAATAATATAACGTTGTATTTAAAAGAAAACTTACTTAGCTTTTTCTGTATTTGATGTGGACCCCCTGAACGCAATCCCTTACTTTGCTTCCGAGAAGGATCTATCACGCGCATGCGTTGTCCCCACCCATTTGATGTTGAGGCAAACCTCAGTTCAAGGAGATGCGCATTTTATGAAACTCTGCTTTCACGGAGTTTTTATGTTTGTAATAATAATCTACAGCGATATATGGACATGTAATTTTGACTGCCTAATAGGTTTAAAGTTTAAACACAGCTTTCACAAATAAACCATCCATGTCATGTTAATGTAGGATTATACTGATGTTCTTCGTAGTTTTCCTCTGTAGTACCGTAGCACAGCCACATTCCTAAAACTATGAATAACATAATCCCAACAGGTCATGTGTGAATCACATGAGCCATTACGACGGCTGCGGCTCCTTTTCTTTTCCTTTATTTTTGTAAATTATGATTGATTTATAATATATCTGGGTATAGTATTGCTTTTATTACAGTTGACATTTCATATTTTATCCAAATAAAACTCATTCATAAAACGTCTTGTATAATGGTTATAAATGAGAAGTACAAAATAATATAATAACAGCACACAAACTACATTCAGATTTAACTGTGTTTAAAGTAAGTATTTAAACCAGCCATACAGCTTTAGTGGAATGATACATTGGATGCCGGTGTGGCTGAATACCCATGCATCCTTTAGAACGGCCAATTAGAAGACTCCAAGCAATTGTAATGCCACAGACATTGAAAGACCGATGACTCCAAGATAGCCAATGTAGCCATAGGCTCCCTTCATCCTTTTGGAAGGATCTGCGAGGAAAATACAGACATGTTTATCAATACCTATATTTTCATGATGCGTGAGGAAGGATATCGTTTAATTGAGATTTAAGAAATGATCAATAATCTGACTTTAAGACATGTTCTGGGGGACACATTTTCTCATCTGCACACACATGATGCCCACTACTATTGATACAGTTACATTAAAGAGACAGGTATTATTAATACAGAATTGCTTCATGCAAACGGCAGAGTCAGTATAGTTTTATTGCCAGAGTATGACCAACGTGGAACACATAAGTAACCTGACATAGCTTCTAATTCCCATTCAGGTGAAGTTGGGTGGAAAATGCTTAATACATTTCATACAAATATTGAGTTGTAGTCCAGTAGATGTCAGGGAATAGAGAATAAGTTACGATATAAAGTACCTATTATCATAAGTAAGGCAAACATCATCACATGTATTGGCTCACAGTAAATAAAGGAATAATCTATTCTCTTGTCAATGATTAATATGAACCTATACGTGAAATGGTTGGCCCATAAAAACAGATAAAATATTTATTTTTAAATTGGATTTGAACAGCAGAGTGTAACCGTACTGCCAAGGTCTATTGCATGTTTAAATTGTTAGCAGCAGTTTCTGGTTACCAGGTAACATCTATCAATCGTTCTTCTGGCTACACCGCCCTATATCTGTTGGAAGTAGTAGTTTAGATTGCTAAAGCCTTAACAGAAATACAGCCCGCCCTTCAATGAAAAAATACTTTTCCAGAAGCATGCATTTTTTGTGTGTTGAGAGTGGGAGGGGAGGGGCACCAGCTCAAACAAGAGTTTGGTCACAGGAACCGTCTTACCTCCAGTGTAGTATCCCCAGGCATAAGAGAACCTGCTGGTGACCCAAATGGCCCCGAGCACTGCTGCTGCCGTCTAAAAAGATAACGACAGGTGATAGAGGGGGAGTTAAATGGGGAAAAGGTGAAAGACAATATGCTGACTCACTGTGACATTATCTAAAGACTTGACACTCGGCAATTATTCACGTCAAAGATCAAAAATGTGTTTCTTATTTACAAAATTGTCGTAAATAACTTGAGATATTCGTATGGGGTGAGGCCGTGAGGGGGGCTTTGAGAGTAAATAAACACTAGAATTTCTCCACTACGTGCAAAAGGTACTTACTGGGTAGACAAGTGCTGCAATGGTCTGGAAAACGAGCCATTGTGGGTACACCTCCAGGGTGTTTTGGTGAGCCCTCTGGATGCAATTGAACACCTGGTCCTTGTCACTGTACATAGTGGGATACTAGAGAAATACGATTAGTAAATATCTTTTCAAATCATGATAATATAAAATCTTTCAAGCAACCTAAACAGGAATAATTAATTTAGTTGCATGCATTTAAATGCTATTAGTGGATTATCCTACTATAACAAGATATCAGTCTTCCAATACAAAAACAACTGTCGGTTACCTTGACATCGTACTTCTTTCTTGCACCCCCAACTTTTACTCCCAGATAACACAGCATGATCCAGCTATAGAGATATGTAAATATCACATAGCCGAAATTGGCAGGCAGGACCTGTAGCATATCCATGGCGATCAAGAAAGAGATTTCGGATTGGGGTGCAGAACTTTACTATAATGCGACTGCAATGTGAGAACAACC
The DNA here is from genome assembly GCF_026213295.1 of Gadus chalcogrammus. Classification (NCBI taxonomy): domain Eukaryota; kingdom Metazoa; phylum Chordata; class Actinopteri; order Gadiformes; family Gadidae; genus Gadus; species Gadus chalcogrammus. The sequence goes on along the minus strand of NC_079416.1, from coordinate 10,383,901 downwards.
AGACGACGAGACGATAACTCTTACGAAATGCCTGCTAACTGAAACATCGCGAGACCAGAAGCGTCATCAAAATACTTCTCTAAAGTACGCAATGATTATGTAAATACTTGAATCATTGCGAATATGTCACTACAAATGTTCTTGAATATTTCTGTATTATGTGTTCTGTTACAAACATCTCTACGTGTAAAGCAGTAACCTGATACAATGCATATGTGTAATATACAAACATTATCCGTTCATGTTATGGATGGACATTTTAAATTAATCTGTTTTTAATTTGATACATTTGCAAAAATATTGATTGATATTGCCATGTGTCAACAATGCAAATAAAACAACACGGAAACCATTTTAAAGTATTATGGGAAAACACTTATGCGCAAATTGGCTGCTACCATGAGGCTCGCCATGTTGTGGAATTTTCCACCAGGGGATCTCCAGAGCAACCATTCCATTCCGACGACGTTGCTCATTCGCTGCATTTGAACGACGACCGCTGGTGATATTTCATAATAGTTCCTCGACGTTTATTAATATTTAACGCTTTCCACGGCTTTACAAATTTGGTATTACAGTTATTGACCTATTTTCCTGATCGATCTTGGAAAACTTTTTGGATTTCTGAGCAGATTGACTACACATCGGACGAGGTAAGAAATGCTAACGTTAGCTCGGAGTTTATGCAACCCGGCCTTGTTGGCGTTGGATTTTCTACCCAAACCATCGCTTTTTAACATCCAACGCATTACATTGTATGGTTATTTTGGATGATCGTCTAACACCTCATTATGAATCCTATATTTTTTAAGTGTATCATTAGGGTTCGAATTGGCTTGACATTCGTTTGTTTAAAGTTGTCTGTTGTGGTCTTGAACTTTCCGGGCGAGTTTCGGTCAGCGGTTACGCAACACAACAACGGCCCTGATGACGTAGGATTACGCTATCAGCCGTTGGTCTATAATAAACAAACACAATTTCAAGGGTCAACTATGAATAAATAAAAGGATACGGCCCTGGAGAGAGAGGGTTGGAGATCTTTGGTTTTTAATCGTATAATGCAACCCTCTCCCCCAGAGGTCGCTACGTTATGATGATGATGATGTTGTGATTTATAAAAAAATAATGAATCTTTTTTCTTTTCTTTTAAAAGATAACCAAGATGGTGACTGGGTCCAAGGATTTACTCCCTGCGATGAGCAGTGATGGTCTGAGAGTTATTTTTGACCAAGACTTGGGATCCAATTCTGTCTCAACCAAATCTGTCTCTAGAAGCGGAAGTGACTGCTCGGACTCCGGCCACGGCTCTGGCACACGCGAGACCAACAGAGGGCGCCATAGATCATCGTCCAACTCGTCATCCACATCTTCCTTGTCCAGTAGCAACCGGCCCAGATCCCGCTCTCACCCTCGTTGCCATAGAAACTCATCCCGCTGTCGCTGCCCCACTCATTACAGACAAGCCCACGGGAACCGACGTCACCGCTCACCACCACCCCGGCGTGCCCGAGCCAATTCCCGCTCTTGCAGTCCTTCTTCCCTGCCGGTCAGGTCCAGTCGCCACAGAAGTAACCGGTCTCGCCACAGTTCCAGCAGCCGGCAGAGGACAAGCCCAGGGTTGGAGGGCCGTGACAGGAAGAGAACCCCCAAGTCCCCCTCAAAGAGCCATCACAGCCGGTCCAGGTCCTCGAGGCGATCGGCCGCCAGCCCAACTCTGGATGGTAGGGTTAATTTACCATTCACCGAGCTGTATCAATGATTCCTTTAAACATTGTGTCGACTTGACTCATTTAGCTGGTATGCAACCAATGATCCTTTCCATTCCATCTAATGGTGATTCGATGTTTCTTTTTTTGCAGAGGAAAAGGAACTCCTCAGAGCAGTGAAGGAAGACGCCACCGAGATCCTAAGGGTTGATCTTCCAGAGAGCACGACTCCCACACTAGACGAACCATGCGAGGAATGTCCCACACCAGAACCACAGGCATGGGTGAGGCAAGAGGACGTTCCAGAAAAGGTTCCATCCCAGGTGGGTTTCAACAAAAGCTTAATGGTTATGCTAGCACACCTTGAGGCTTCACCAAACAATTATGTGATTTTTGAATAAGGCCTTGTGGAGGCCATTCAATTATTCGTATTAATTTCTGGTTTTGGGATCGGCCTCCATTTGTAATTGAAATTTAAACTTGTAATATTTCAACCTCTTTCACACAAAACTCAGGTGACCCAAAACCCAACCAATGTCTTATACCTCAGAATGGATTAAGTCCATGGAGGCTAGAATTACAAAGTGTAGGTTCGGCACATCCCTACACGTGTCCTTTCCTTTGACTTCCTGGTAAGGTCCTTGCTGTTGAATTCTTTTTGTCTTGTGTTGACCCTTAGACCCCTGAGGGAACACACACTGCTCTGTCTGTATTCCTGTCTTCGTAGATCACATGACAGTGGTCTCCTTCAATCATCGGCACCTCGGATTAGGAGAATAAGAGGGCAGTCATGTGCCTTGGGTGACGCCATAAGTGTTTGCGCGAAAGGTTAACTGACTCATAATGTTCACCATGATATTGACTAGATTCTTCCTAGTTTTTCAGTTATTACATCTTCCTGAATTGTTTGTAAAAACAGTCAAATTCTTATGAATGCAAAATTTTATGTTTAGAAATATAGGTGACTCTCATGGCATTCTTTCAATTTTATTTCTGTGTCATTGTTGGCTTGACATTAGAAATGTATTTACATTTGCAGTTGAAATGGGTCGTTATTTAGCAGAACCGTCCCACTCGCTGAAGGAGCACAAGGCGTGTGGACAGCATTATAGTGACTATTCCTGTCCAGAAAACTAAAAACCCAAGAAGAACTCCCTCCCTCCGTATGCCAAAGATAAGTTGGTACACCAGGCGTGTGCTGATTGGGGCTGGGGGAAACTGCGTCACCTTTCTGCCACTCTACACAGAGAAGAGATCCTTTTCTACTTTTGTTTGTCTTTTTTGTTTTGGTTTCAAAGCGCTACAATTACCAATGTTATCGGTGGGCCTAGCCTATCCATTGCAGAAAATGCATGAAAGCTGCCGTTAGTCGAAGCTAGCACTTGTACAAGCAACACATGAATTAAAGCCATAAGTTTAACCAGCCTGCTTCTCTATTGGTCATGCAACATGGAATATAATAGCACACATACGCACACTGGACGAACTGCTTTATCACCGTAAACCCTTGTGTCGGCCGTTATCTCACTGGTGCTTTTGTTTTGTCTTTTAAACAGAACAGCGACGCAAAGACGAATGGCCAACGCTCAAAAGTCTCTCCAATTAGGAGGATCATCGCGTTCAGCATTCATGTAAGTACCATACATTCATTATTAAGCCCTGAGCCAGTGGTGTCTCCAACATGACCAGATATCCTAAATTCTCACTCGGTTTGTTTCCCTTTTTAGAATTCTATCGCCAAGCCAACCGTTGCCCCGGTAACGTCTGCTAAGGTAACGCCCAGGGTGGACGGCATTGAGAGCAGAAAGCCCTACGGTCACTGGGTCCAAATCAGACGAGGCGGCCGGGCAAACAAACGCACCACCTCACGCTAGTGTGGCCGCAAGTCGACGCTGTAAATAATGTGTATAGCTATTCACATAAGCCTTGGGCTACGCTATGTTTTTTTTCAGATGTATAAAGTGAGTTATTACGGGAGAAGAAATGGAACAATGCGCTCAGGTTGGAATCTCTTGGTCCCCTTTTTGTTGTGTTCTAAGACTTCAATAAATGCCTATTGAATAAAAGTGTCTCTTCTCAATTTTTAACCTATTCACCCATGTCACTTAACTTGTGTGCTTTGCACATTAATGGCAAAGATCTCGTTCCATAAAAGCCTGATGGAATTTGGACTAAAGTTGTAGTGGCGCTTTAAACGTTTTTTTATTTTGGCTGTGGTAAAGGACATCAGACTTTTAATCTTTGGCATTATAGGGAAATAACAATTCTGTGATCATCTGCCAATTGTCAGGGGTGAAAGTACCGTACATGGAACTGACCATGTGATAATATCTCCACATTTGAGTTTGTCTGGGGATGCATGGTTTATTGTATAATTATCAAGAAAATGAAACCTAAAGACGGCACAAACCACAATAGGCCAATCGAAAACCCCTCCCTTCCCATTCACATGGATTTCCCCCAATGACCACAATGTGTCAGCATGGTTGGGTCCTAGGAAAGAATTTAGTTCACGCAGGACTTGGTCATGATTTTTTTGATTTTTTTGAACAACAAAATTAAATTATATGACAATGAAATGGCCTGCTTTTATGTTCAAAGTTAAGTAATCGGCTGTAACTGTCGGGTGTAGACGCTTGTTCTCCCATATTATAGAAATATAAGTAAAGTAAAAGTCAGCATTTTAACTACATCGCTTTCTATGAGTGCCCCTAAACGGGAGATAGATTGTTAGGGGGGGGGGAACGAATCACATTGATCATAATGTGCGATGATATAACTATAGTTCTATCTGCATCAAACATTTACTTCACAATCAACAGCAGGGTAAACATGTGTCGTCATCTCATGTCTAATATGATCCGTAATGAAGCCTATGCACTGATTGGTTTTCTCTTAACATTCATAAGCAACCTAGAGAGCTTCAGGGCAGGGTAATGTTATCAGTCACACTTGAGAGCAGATAAGCTGAAGCTTTATATGGACTTTATACACTTGTGCCACGGCGCTTCACAGGAAACTTTCTGTAAACAATACATAACGGTCTCGACTCATCTTCGGGGAAGAACTCTCTACAGCAGTGCACAAAGAATGGTTTTGAATGTGAACACAAAAACTCTTTTCAGGTTGGCTTGAGAAAAATGCAGCAAGTCACCCCTTGGGGTGAACTTTATTTGATGCCTTATCCTTTTTCCTAAGTCATGGTTACTTACCAGACACTTGAGTTGATCAAATAAAATACATTTTAATTTGAATTAAGGTGCTGCTGCTACCGTACAGGTTGATCTAATGTTGCTGGAAGGGTCCTTACATCAATGTGAGATTTGAGCACACATTTGTTTGGGGCCCATTCGGGATGTACCCACCACGCGCTTAGGATATGATTACTTACACCCATTTCCCCAGATGAATGTCTTAATCCTTACCCAAACCATAAAAAATGACACGTGGTCAATGATCACCCTTGACCACACTGTACGGGACTTTTTGACCCACACCTGGACCTGAGCCCACGTTCCCACAGAACAACCTCCTTTCCGGCAGTTTTGGCTTTTTAGGCGATACTACAATTTACTTGTTAATATCATTTATTTGTTTTTAGCTCTCTGATTTTGTTGCTTGAGGGTGAACCAGATGAGAGGCCTCTGTCCCAGCCAGAGAACCAGCTTCTACCCCCGTAGCACCAGACCTCTAAACCATGTACACCTGCCCTGTAGTGCAGAGCCCTGATGACACCTACTCATCTCACATCCTACTCCCCTCTCCTGTCCTCTCGGTTCTTCTCCTCCAATCCTCTCCTGTCATCTCTTCTCTACTCCTTCTCCTCCTCTCCTCATTCCTCTCGTCTCTGCTCTCCTCCTCTCCTTTCTCATCATCCTCTCATCTCTCGTCTTCTCCTCCTCTCTAATCTGACTGACCTCTAAGTATGTCTCCTCCTTTCCTCTCCTCTCTCATCTCCTTGATGCTTGCCTCCCCACTGATCCTAATTACTTTTTTTGGAAACTTCATGAACAACGCTTCATACAACTTAATAAACAAAAACATTTAGGAGTTTTGTGTTCTCCTCTTGCATATAACTATATACAGTATATATATATATATATATATATATAGCGTTGACTTGTTGGTCACCACTTCATGAGCCCCGGGTTCCAGACCCTGTTTGGAAAGTATTAAATCATTTCCAAACAGCTACTACGAGATGTCTTGGGGGCCCAGCAGAGAGCTGTTGGTTTTCCACTCTGGTGACCCTGGTTCGAGTCCCGGGGTGGTCTGTCTCCGTGCAAACTTGTTATTTTGACGTCATATGATTTATAATATCAAGTCAAACTTCAAACTTCAACTGTACACACTGTCTTTTTAGTGCGTCTCAAGGTTTTTTCTTGTAATCAGTTTTTCGTTATCACCATGGTTCATGTCTTATGGAACCTAATGTAATTTTGAAACTTAGTGATGTCATGTGAATTGTAATGTCATGTATAACCGCTGATAATTGTCCCTCTCTCAGTGGTGCAGTAGAGAGCACTGTCAGATAAAACTCTGAAGACCAGGGTTCATTTCCTGCTGATGTTTTCATCCATTGAACCATAATGTGAGTTTTAAACGTAATCATATCATGGCTAATGTACTGTTATATTTAACCTCCAACCATATCACTTTCCCCGAAATCCGTGGGGGAGTGGAATCAGCTGTTGGCTAACGTTGTGGTTACCAGGGTTTAAGTCCTTCTGATTTCCTTTAATAAAAGCCCCTTATTTCTATATAATGTGAATTGTAAAGTCAAGTAAAACCTCAGACCAAATCCTAGTCTGCGTTGTGATGAATGATAAATTTGACATTAAATTCACACAATATTGATATCTTTAAAAAACACTTTAATATCCATAGTGACCAACCTTTGTGGTACTTGAACAGAGGGCCACAGAGCCGAACCAGAGAACTCGCTCCACTGAACCACAGAGCTGGAGAGCAGAAAATAGATGTAAATATTGGTAATTATATTAACCCAATGAGTATGTTTAAAAAATAACCAACATAAGCAGGACTTGAACCAGGGTCTCCATTTGATTAAGCAGCATTTCTTACACCACAAGACACTTAGAACAGAAGGTCAGATTTAATGTTTGACATTAAAGGCCAACGACTTAGCACGTGAATTAACACATTTACAAAGAATAATTTAAAGTATTCAAATTCGTACATTTCCAACAAGTTATTAAAAATAAAATAAAAAATGTTGAACAAAAAATGTTTTATTTGTTCATGAATTTTTAATATCCGGCTTTATAGTAATATATTCGAGATGAGTATAACATGTTATATTCATCGTTATACTGTATCGTTTTTAAATAATTAGATGAATATTAACATCTAATTATTTTAAAACGATACAGTATAAACGCTTGATCAGCAGAGGTATCTGGAGACATGTTGAACCAGAATTTGTAGTAAACAATTTGATTAGATCTTTATTTCATTATATATATCTGTACATATTGCCCTTGAGCCTCACGCTCAATGCGTGACAGTTGACAGATCTGCAAAGATGATGAACTTCAAAAGACTAAAGACGTTAATACGTTAGCCTACAGGCAAAGGAACACAGGGAGAGGCCTCCTATAGCTGCTCATGTGAAACAACGGTTTTCCATAAAATAAAAAAATAAGTTCTGTTAGGAGACAATATTTTATTAATGCCGAGGCAGAAGTATAGCCATCATCCTCAGATAATTTAGATAATATATGAATATTAAGCATTCTTCCTGAAACGTATCTTTATAACAACTGTTGACTCCTACTTCAAAGAGTATGTAAGGCCTGTGAAGCCATGCCCCATTATATCAGGAGGGAAAAAAGCATGTATCCCGGCATACCATATGCCAGGTATAACGAACGCACACACATATTCAGAATCATTTTTCCCGACGATATATTTATCAGGCCATGTTGAATGGAAACCTTTTCCACAAAATACTTCCAAAAGCCCATAATCCCCACCACTAACCATATTCGTCTGAAACTGCCCAATTCCTTCTGACCAGTAGAGGGTGCTACGACACCGTATTTGAGGGACCAAGGGTTAAGGAACGGGAAAGCAAGGCAAGGCATATTTTCGGGTCACAAGCCCCTGGTGCTGATGTTCCAGCTTGGGGCATGATGGCTGCCATGCAGTCATAATGTACACATTCAAGTGCCTAGCCGTTGCGCTTTATCTGGGTACACTTAAGAGGATGTTCTGGAAAAGGTTGCTCATGGCCTCGAGGCGTGTACATTTAATTCATGCTTAAAACGATAACCACCTTTCGATATGGTTTGAGATCACATGAGGCTATCGCAGAGCATGAAGTTCCGTCCAGAGACCATTCCTTTTTTGTAAATGTTTATTTCAAAATGAAACGCAGACTGAGAAAATATCAGGTGTGGTCAAGCCTCAAATCAATGCTGGAAGGATAATTTCCATTGCACAAAAAATGACGACATAAGCCTGTAAAGTAAGAAACATCAAATGGCCAAACAATATTCTAAACAGAATTTTGTATTGTATATCACGCATGTTGATTCTATGTACACTGTACTGGTAACATCAACAAACAATCGGATGGTAAAAAGCCTCCGTATGAAAGGCGGAGGGCATTGGTTAAGGGGTCCATCAGGGAGACGCTTAGACGGCGGTTCCTCTCTCCAGGTTCTGCTTGATCTCGGCGGTGTATTTGCCGTAGAAGCGCTCCGCCTTCTTGTTGAACTTGGCGTTCCTCTCGTTGATGTAGTCGATGTCGGCGTCGTCGTTGTACGCCCTGCGCCGGCTGTACTTGGCCCGCTTCTCGATCCTGGGGATGGCAAAGGACAGAGGCTTAAAGCTCTGATTATGGTTCCACGTGGTGGACGCAACGCAATGACCACGCGGACGCTTCGACGCAGTTGTAAACCTGTTTGGGTTCTGAGTCGGGTTTTAGTGAGCGCACCATCACAGCCCTTGCTGCTGCGTCGCTTCGACGCAAGCTTACAATTCTTGGGAGGCAAACGTCAGGCCCTTGTGGTGGACGCAAGGGGTCAGTAAACCCCCTTGCGTTGCGTTGACGTGGAACCATAATCCACCCTTTGGTCAGGTTGGAACATGGTGCCCATAATTCACAACAGACTGCGCTTTTCGATATGCCAACGGCAACAAAGAAAACCCTAAACATTGTCCCTCCCACTCTTTCTCTCTCGGCCCTCTTCTCCAAACTCACTCCTTCCTGTTAACACAGGAGCCCCAGTGTTGATTCGCTGTGGCTTCAAAGTGGCATTGTGCGTCATACCCGGGAAGCCGTGTCTAATCCCCCACAGTGACTCTCACAGTCGCTTAACGGTCACCGTCTCATATTGAGAAAGTAGGACCCGTCAAGTAAGACCAAGCTTAGTAAATGGATGAGAATCCATCTTCATAGAAGACCTCAATTTGTATCAGCCACTGTGTTATGTTTGGCGATAACAAACGCGAGTAGTCACTGGCAACACTGGAAGTCATAGCTCAAATCTCTGTGGGTAGTTAGACCGAAGACAAAACCCTCCTCTTCCTTATGCCAATTTAGATGTAAGAATTACCATCAGTGGTACTTGCACCATATCTTGCTTCGTAGGTAAATGCATCAGATGAGAAACCTGTCACATCAATCGACCTTGGGTTTGAGAAAGGCGCTATATAAATGTAACTTATTATTGTTCACCTTTTCGGGAAGAATATGAATCCCCACTGTGCGCCTCATAAAGCAGTGTAGTTGGAGGAACAGAGAGGAAAAACTAAAACCTATTTTACCACCCCTGGCTCACTATGATAATCAACCATTTATCAGCTTCATCAAGATGACAATGATAGGCCTAAGAATACCAAGAGCTCACACAAACACACAGAAGAAGACAGACACACACAAAGACACACACACTCTGGCGAGGGCTTCACAGGCCTTATCAAAGGACTCCATTAAGCAGATGATTGATTCAAATTAGGTTTCCTTACTGTTTTTCCACATCCTCCACCATGCGGTCGATGCCCTCTGAGGAAGGGACATGGGTGCCATGGATCAGGGTGTTGGATGTGGGGTGGAAGTCCTTACCGCTGGAAAGAGTCATTCAAGGAATTAGAGCCACGCACCCATCTCTCTGTGAACGGCTTGATTACATTAGTTACAGTATTTTTGAGTTGTTAAATATTGTTCAGAGGAAATCCCTGCGGCTATGAAAAGATTTGCGTGCAAGATCAGTTTCATAAGGATGACATTTCAGGTTCTTTCCATACTAGGAACCTATTTAATTGCCGGGCAAGATTTTTCCCAATATACTTAATACAAGTCCAACCATCCGGCGATCAGGCGATCAATCCATTAACGCTACAGTGCGCCTATAACTGCCAACCCTGGTTTCGGGTCTATCACTTGTTGCCATGGGGATGCTCAACTGATGATTCTCGTTTGATGACAATTTTAGAGAAAAATAATCAAACATCCCTGGGGATAAGAACAAGTCTGCCATTGCTTTAACTATGCCCCTTCCTGTAGGCACAATTGCCATTAACACTTAGGAGATCAAGAGGGGACTCTGGGAGTGTGGAACTATGTCAGCGCGGGCCCAGGGGCAGGGCCCCGGCTGCTCAGCGCATAGTGGCCGCTTTGTGAACATGTGATGGGCAGGCGCAGTGACGATTATGCCAAACAAATACACAAAGGTCATTTTGCGACGTTAAAGGTTGTATGGTAAAATTGCTAATAGATAACAGATATGACTGCGTAGATCATTTTTATGAGCATCTCCCGAGTAGGGAATGGCACGAATCTCCCAGCGCCGGAGGCCAGAGTGGCTATCTTATGTCTACGTGGCTGGGGTGTCGCAGGCAGAGAAACATCCCTCTGGTGTTTCTGGGTTATCCCGCTGCCTTTACGCACCACTCCTCTCGCTGCCTCTCGTAGGACTCCATGTCGGGCTTGATCTGCTTGGTGAGTCTCTGGTACTGCCGCAGCTGAGCCTCAGCATAACCTGTGAGGGCAGGAGAACCACAGGACTCCATTAGAAGTAAAACCAACGGGATGGGCGTGTTGAGGGGGAGGCTTTGATTACGGGAACACGGGGCAAGGAGACAGGTCAGAAAGAACCAAAGAGGCATGTCGAGTGAGAGATTATCCAATACTAGGACAAATGTTCATATATTAGGTAAATGCATGTAATGCAAACATCTTTTTTTTGTTGGAGCGCAGTATTAACTGCGGTCCAAACCTCTGATGTTTATTCATTTTTTGTGTAGACAACACGTATGCAGTATCACTTCCTTTCATCTCTGAAGTTATGCCCGTTCCCCTCTGTGCTGCCTTAAGTCTTACCATGCCAAAGAATGCCAGAGAGGCTGTAAGTATTATTTTCATTACGAGGATGCCTGTCAGTGTCAGGTATGTGTAACGTTAAACTTTATTACTGTAAGACCAGACTCGAATCTCCTCGTCTTTGATTTTAGAGCTTGGAACGAAACACTTAATTTCAACCGTAAAAAGCTAGAGAAGTTAGACATGGGTTGTATCAGATTTAACGTGATTAGCAGCAAATAGTGCACAAATGTATCCCACTATCCATGCATTCAGCCCAGTCAGTTCGAGGACAACCACAACGCACTGAACAACCAACACAAGAGCGGCGGATCTCGTGTTGGTATCCTATGGTTACTACGAGAGCTGGAGGCCCACCTGAGAAACCGGGGTCAGGGTTCTTCTTCTTCTTCTTCTTCTCCCAGCGCTCGGCATCGTCCGCACCTATCTCCAGCAGCTTCACCCGGTGGTAGTCCTCCCCCTTGTCAGCACATTCCTGTCACACGCGTAGGAGAGGGGAAACTCTAGGAATCAAGCCACGAAAAGACATATTGCATGCTCATAAATATTTTAACCCACATCAGGGATGCCTGTTTAGGAAAACAGTGATCGTTTTTTGTAGATTTTGCCACCCACTATTTTGAGCCTATGTGTAGAAAGCAAAAGATATGGTTTACTGGAAGATTTTGGCTTGAATCAATAAACATATACATTGTCAATACTAGAGGTAGGGCATTTGGAGTACAATACACTACAATTGCAAACTATAGCTAACCTTTTCATAAACTCAGACCAAACGTATATAAACTCAAGCCAAACATCTTCCACATGATGAGACTCTCATGGAAACATATAGTTTATGGGTGAGTTGTATTCTGTGCTCTTCTTGCTACGAGATTTAGATCTGGTGGGCGTTTCAGGTGAAATTAAAGATGTGCTTCAAGAGGTAAGAGAGCATGTGAATGATTTGTTTCCCTGACATCTCTGCGAGTTGTGGAGAGGTATTTACCCTTTGGCCATAACCAAGATATTTTGATCAGCGTCACAGCACATTGATGGTTATTCAGTAAATTCCTTTACTTGACCAAAGCAACTGTGGTTTGTTATGATACAATATTCTCGATATAGATATGCAATCCGTTTTACAGGGTTTATGAGGTAAAGTATGAGGTGACGATTTCTACATCTCTCCACTACCACACTCCTTTTGTATGATCATTATAAATGTTTAATGGTATCGTTGTATGGTCTTTTGTACACTATATACCGGTGTACACATAGGCTCCCTGCTTAGGGCAGCACGCCACACTTTTAATTTCACAACAAATTCAAGAGGATGGCTGTCGGATATCAAGGGCTGGAAAGTGTCGGTGGGCTGGTCAATAATTCTATATGATCTATATGCAAAGACACATGTGATGATGTGTGACAAATTATGACATCAACTTATTCTAGTACTTTGAAACGTCTGTGAGAAAGGAAAAACTAGCTCTAGTCCGATAACATCCTTAACATTTCCATACATTTCAATGTAATGACCATCAAGTACAGAGTTAAGAACGCAATTTTTAATTGATATTTAAATTATATCACATAATTAAATAGATAAATGGTTTAACAGCATCCGATAACAAAATAGAAATTAGTACATTGTGAGAATTATGTATTTCCCATCTTTCTCCAAATTTGAAACCCTGGTTGTACTGTAGCAACGAGGACATCACACAACCTAATTTGATTCAACAAAAGGTAATATACTTATTAGACTACAGCACAATGAATGAATACCTTTTTCTTTTTATCCTCTGCAAGCTCCCATTCTATCCGTGCTTTCTTCGCCTCCCAGTTGGCTGGTAGCTTCAGCCTCTTGTCCTCCTCCACAACCTCCTGGTGGTTAAGCTTCCTGGCCTCATTCTATCAAAGGAAACGTATTCACAGGTGACTGCAGTGCAGACAGGAAAATAAAGACAAGGGTGCATGCGCAATGTTGACAACGCGATGACACATAGTGTGTCACAAGTGTCATATACTCAGGATAATCTACATCATTTTGCGCTGGATTCTCATGTATTTAAAATATATCATACTAATGTATTCGGTACAATTGAGAATCATAACAAACCCTTTTGAAATGTAGCTCCCGAAATTTCCGGAGTCTCGCTTCTCTCTTCTCCGACGCCAGACTGTCGCTTGTCTCCTCTTCTGCACCCGGAACACATTCCTACAATGGACGACTGTGTTAATTACCAAAGCATCAAATAAACTGTACAGTTGTGCAGTTCCCCAAGCTTGTGGCACCTCAAGAAGTAACGTTAGGCGCTACAGGTTAGCTTAGCATTACAGCACGCGATTGAAACCAAAAACATGCGCGACACACGACACAAAGGATTCTCAACAACCATATGTCTGCTAACATTGTAGTTATATGCATATCCTTGGGACCTACTAAATGTAATAGTCAATAGTTACTTCGTCTGTCTCAATATTAGAGAAGTGAAGTACAAACCTCTGTGATGGCCGCCATTGTTTCTTAACAACTACACTAAAAGCCCGGAAGTTGATACATGTATACCGGAAAGTACGTATTATTCACAAACAATCCTTTCCGTCGACCATCCTATTCTTTGTTCAACCTGCATAGCCTGCTTATGCAATTACAAAAAAACAACATATACAGCCAATGATTTAAACCACAAACCAATTTACCATCTCAGAGTTTTCTATTTCACTGAATTGTGTCATCTCTACCATGCAAAATCGTTCATCATGGCGAAAGTTAATGCCTGGCATCATGTTTTTCATTATAATGTCATTGCATAACTATTCTATTATAATTAAACCCGACCATTTCGTCTCCCTTTTGAATATTTTAATCACGGAAAGATAGGCCAGGTCATAAGTGGAAAGAGGTTTTATGCACACCGACAGATAGCTACATTGAATATGACTTGAGGTTTCAGAGTAAAAAGCATAAAAGGACATGCCTAAATTCATCAGCATGTCACAAAGGCAATTTTTTTGATTGCCTTGTTCTCAGTTGCTATGTTTCCGCTGCAGTGATGCTCATACCAGATGATAATGTATTCTGTTTTGGACCGATTTAAAACAATATACATCATGTCACATTATGACCGAACATAACAGGGCCTTTCTGTGCCTGTGATGAGGAAATCTGATTAAAAGAAGAAAAACAATTCACAGCCATCGGAGAATGTTTGACGAGCCAAATGGATTTGCTCCTGTCTGATTGTGCTACACTAATAGAGCTTCCTTGCAGGATGTAATTAAATATAGTTTACAGTCATAGATTAAAGCTTCCTCTAGATCACAGGCAATGTTAATGGAGTGTTGCATTTTCACTGGAACCCAGATGGGAACACATCACAAAGGAACAGGCAGTGACATGCTCTTGCAAGATCCATGGACTATTCATAAAAATATGGAAGACAAAACCTGTTGATACCCATGTAATAGTAAAAATAGTAAAACAAATATGACACTGGTTGAGTGCATATGGCAGGATCATTATAGCAATCCAATGCGTCTAATGCCAACTTAAAATCCTGCAGCACGAATAGCAGATCCATCTGTCAGTGCCTGTGTCTTTGTTTTTACTCGGAAGCGGTTAATCTCTTTGCATGTGTCAACATCACATCCTTTATTGACTAAAAGTATTCGCATGTGCTAACTGATAACATCTTTGCAGTATCATTCCCTTTAAACAAATACAATATAACCGGAATACTCAGATTATCAAGATTTCTCAATTCTCATGCATCAGCATTATTTCAAGCCTACTCTATTTTTAATTTCCGCCTAATTCAATCTTTCATCATCCTTGATCATATTTTTCCTCCTCAGATAATAGAATAGTATAGGAAAAAGGATTCAAGAGATTACAGATACCTATAATTTGGAAATTGTAAAACAGTTTGTGACACTTGCATTTTTAAGTTAAAGTTTAGCCATGGCAAGAAACTTGGTTGAGAAAAGTTTGATTAAAAAATATATGTAGAATTGAAATACATTTCTTGGCTACACACACCTCAATATGTGAGGGCTTGAAAGACTGCCATTGCTATTTAAGAGATATTGAGCGTTAAAGCAGCTAGACACTTGTGATACTTGCATGGGCCACCCAGGAACGCTGAACTGCCACGTCTTAGTATTAACCTTTCCAGCCAGGCAAATCAAGCATGAAATGGGGAAACATTATAGCTGCAGAAATTATACTATTGGGGCATATTTATAAATACAGCACAGTACCTCACAGTGCCACTAAAATGTCTTCCATCCATCAGACGTGGGACACAATATTGTTTCAGTTTGCTACCTGCCGTGATTTGGGACTGTTCTCTTTTTTCCAAAAATGTTAAAAAGGCATAAGGGTGTCAATGATATCTTGCTTTTAATAAAGCATTCCCACTAGATAGAGCTTTATGGGGCGGGCCCCTCTCGCGCTTCAGCAGCTGCCACACATCTGGAACTTAATATAAACATCATGGCCAATAAAATCATTCCATTTCCTTAATTACTATTCCTGTCATTTCCGCACTAAATGAAAAGTTATTAATTTGCGGCCAACACAAACAGCCCCTCTCCAGCACTGGGCCCATGCTGCCGAAGGCCCACAGTCCTTGCTACAGGCTCCTGTCATAAGAGTGGAAACACAACCTCACAGTCCGACCCGGCTCTTTGTAAGCATTTCAATGTAAATGCACGTCTTGCTGCGGTATGTAGAGTGTGTCTGTATGTGTGTGTCAATTTAAAAGTATGCATGTCGTTTGTGTATGTGTGTTTGCACACCTTTGGCACTGCGTGTGAGTGAGTGTTTATTAGAGAGGGATATACTTTATTGACCCACTAGACAAAATTGACATATGGCCCGGGCATGCACGCGCGTGTGTGTGTGTGTGTGTGTGTGTGTGGCCAAGGGTGTATGTGTTCATGTGTGAACGTGATGGACGCAGCCCTCGCTCTCTTTTTTTGCTCCACCACACACACCTCTTCCCGTCATGCTCCCCTTCTCCTGATCTTCGGTGTGTTTAACATGTGCTCTGCTATGATGTTTGTCTCCAACCCATCTGTATTCTCTTTCACCCATTCATCTATCCATCCCTCCACCCAGTCATCCATCCATCCATCCATCTCCTCTGAGTTTTTCAATCTCACATGATTGTTTTTTATTTGGTGTGTTGAACAGGGTTAAGAGATTAGTCAGGCATATGGATGCAAGGAAAGCCTCTGTTGGTGGAGCCGTAGGCAAAAGACAGCTGAAACAATTTGTGCTGCTTTATGTTTATACATGTGTTGCCCGAGAGGTCCTCATTATCAACACTCGCAAATGCTTCTTATTGATACAGGGTTTTTCCATTGCCTTGAGATGTCCCAGGGGCACGCACGGCTAAATCATGAGCATGGGGCCATTCAGACGGGACGTCTCGTTCCAAAACGCATCTTTGTGACAGCAGCACAAGTGCCAGTGTATCATTTCAAAGTTGACCTTGTCTCACCGATTAACCATTTCACCTAAGGCAAAAGACTTGGCATTTGGGTGTAGACCCAGACACATAGGATTCGACATGGTATACTCTTGGCCATGAAACGCTCATATTCATGGCCAAAGCCTTTGATATTCCAAGAGAGGATGCGAGGAGAGAGAATGAGTTTGCGGGCAACACATACACTTACTCCAAAGATGAATGTATGCACTCAAATACCACCGGTTTTGTAGTCAATGCTCTCGCTACACCACACACACAATTAAAGTCCCAATTAAGGCCCATTATGGTTTTTCCACTCCAGTCGACCGCAGGCTGGGCTGCAACAAGGCCTGTACATTGCGGGCACAAAGATGTCTCCTCCACTGTCATCCAGAGGAACTTAGGCGGACCCACAAACCTTATCATCATAATTACTGATCAAAATTTAAGTGGGAGAAGAGTCCAAACTAGGATGAATGGCAATAAAAAGAAAAGTTTCAGCGGTTCCAGTAAGTGGAGCGACCCGGGACGACTCAAGATCTGCTACGTGTAATGCAGCCTATTTATTTTATTAACGTGGAGACTGAGGACTTGTTTGTTTCCAATCATAGCGTTTTAAAGTCTGAAGGCTTCAGGAGGTTCTCCATTGGTAACCTATTAACAGGAGGCCACCAGAGGGAGCTGTTTCCCTGAGGTAAGCAGTCACGATAGAGCTCCCTAGTTGTGAATACAACTCACATTTCAATAACCCCCTTACACCGATCTTTGCTTTGTGTCTCTTTTTCACACACTGCCTAAAAAAAGCAACACATCTGAACTCTCACCCCGGACCAAAGCTCGGCATCCTTCTCATCAGCAGTGAGATAACCGGTCCGTCGCCACATAAGTTCACCGGGAGTGTGCTTCCCTTGAGCGGTGCCGAAACGTGTCATGGGGTTCCTCTTCTACGTTCCCATCCTCTCAACCAATAATCTTAATGGGAGAGTAGCGTTTCTCAGCCAACTGAACAATATGCTGTTGTGGAGTGTGTGTGTGTGTAAAGAGGTAGCCACCAGCCAACCGCCTCTGGACATACAGCTGTGCAGGCGAACGATTCTCCTTATCGGTGCATGGGTCAACATGCGAAAAGCCGCGGTGAGATAAAACGTTTTTTTATTGAATGAAACAAGTGTGAAGACACAAACACACACACACACACACACACACACACACACACACACACACACACACACACACACACACACACACACACACACACACACACACACACACACACACACACACACACACACATACACGTCAAGTGAATCCTATTCCCACCCTATCTCATGTGAACTAATAATCTGTTTAACAGATAAAACTCCTGGCTGCTTTTATCTCAAGTTCAGCCAGCCAATCTAATTCCAAATCTGACGCTGAGAAACCAGAGCCGAATATACAAATGTGTCATCCAGAACACAAGTGTGACCGTCTTGATAAATAGGATCTTTATTCATGGTCAGTACGTTATTGTCTCAGCTATTTGAGGCATGAAAAGGGCTTTTCACAAAAAGAGTTGAGAAGGGTGAGAATTTTAACTTGTTTTTGAAAAATCTTCAAGCCTGTAAGAGTTGGTATTGCCCTCTCTGCTCTAAGTCAACTCTCTCCAGTGTGCCCTGGGTCTTATGTTCTAAGCTAAACCATTTGAATTGATCTAAATGATGTATCATGCAGCCATGATACTGTGCAATCTGCAATATTTGGAGAACAACATATACTCTTTTATAAACAGCCTATATACAAATATTTAAAGCATCAACATGTTCAACATGAATTCATTTGAGCTGAATGCAAATGTGTATCAAATATGCATTGGTCTCAGCAGATAGAAAATATGTTTAATTTTATCTTGTGCTGTTACTATATAAAAAACGTATGCACACAATGACGGAAATACCAAACAACCGCAAGATGATTCAACCTTTCGGCCCATTAGCTATATAAAAAGAAATCCCATTGGTCAACAGCACTCTCTCCATCCGGTTCTAACCCGTGACCCCGGGGGTCATTAGAAGCAGACGTGAGGGCCCAGTGACGGCCAAGGGGAAAACAATGATGGATATTTCCCCGCTCAATGAAGTGTCTGGGCCAGACGATGGGCCGTGATGGGAGGCTTGTGTGCGTGAATGAATGAGGTGTTTCCTCCTAATGCAGGCTATAATGTGACCCTCTCCAGGGAACACACATTCCCCATCACAGCCAACCTGGAAAACGTTCAGGCTGCACACGTCTCTGTCTGTTCTCTTTTAGATAGAATTCCCCAGACGAGCCAGAGTAGCATCCCAGTCCCAATCTAAACACAGTTAAAACAGCAGAAAGACAGAGGTGACCAAGAGAGAGAGAGAGCGGCGTGAGTGTGAGAGACAAGAGAAGACGAAGAGAGCATGTGTTCACAGGGCATGCATCCACACACACACCAACACACGCACACACACACACAGAAACCAGATACGTGCCCATCCTAAAGGTAATAGATGGAGAGAATGTGTTTAGCAGCAGTCCATTAAAGCCCTGAGGGCTCCTAGGGAACGCCTCCAGTCCAGACACATGCAGGGGGGCTCTGGTGGTGGTAGAGCCCCCCTAGGCTCTCACTGCAGGTTAGCACTCCTAGCCTCTGAGTAATGGGCCCAGTTACGGGTGTTTTCAGAGCCTAGGGGGGCCCCGTGGCCCCTCAGGAGCCCTGTCAGGCCCCCCTGGTGATGAAGTTAGAGAGAGAGAGGGATTGGTGGAGAGAGGGAGGGAGACAGAGAGAGAGAGAGAGAGAGAGAGAGAGAGAGAGAGAGAGAGAGAGAGAGAGAGAGAGAGAGAGAGAGAGAGAGAGAGAGAGAGAGAGGGAGGGAGGGAGGGAGGGAGGGAGAGAGAGAGAGAGAGAGAGAGAGAGAGAGAGAGAGAGAGAGAGAGAGAGAGAGAGAGAGAGAGAGAGAGAGAGAGAGAGAGAGAGAGAGAGAGAGAGAGAGAGAGAGAGAGAGTAGGAGATGAGAGAGAGAGAGCGAGGGAGCGGCGAGCATCTCCTGTTGCTGTTGAATGTAATTTCGGATCGAGTTGCAGCGGAAGCACAACTGACAGAAGTAGAATCTATCGGATTCGTCTCAGACATCACAATAATATTGAGCCTTGTTTCTAAACACACATTTGGGATGCATCGGGAGTATCATCCATTTGAAAGCCCCACGTACAGCCGGCCTTAGATCCTGCCCTGAGAGCTCGGTGTTTAACAAGCCGTTGACACCGTTGCTATTTGAGAAGGCTGCTGGAACCCGGGGCCGGCATCAGGAGAGTAGCCAATCAGACCGAGGCATTGCATTAGGCGTTTCGGACAAATCTCCCGTCCCCTGCGGATAATACAGCTCATAGAATGACGGGTAGGGAAATACACTGCACTTAAAAAAGAAACGTAGATCTACAGTGTATATTTATATTTATTCGGACGTGTTCCGAACAGGCGCCTTCACCTGACGGAAACCGCACATGCCTCCCGTTCCCCTCTCTTGTCAGATGGCTCGTCCTTGTGCTTCCCCCGTGGCGGTTAACCGAGCGGGCGGTTGGCCCTGTTCTCCAGCGCGACGCCATCGCTATTATAATGCCATCAATGGGAACCTACCAGAACCATGGAACATGATGTCACTTCCACCAATGGTCATGGTGGTTTGGGTTTGGCCACCAGCGCCATGTGACAATTTGTGCCCTTACGAGGAAACGGCAGAGCTGCCAGTTTGGCAAGCGACCCTTACGCTTCAGAGCCCTGGTTCCCCCCGATCTCCCCCCACTGTACCCCACCCCGGCGTGCCCCTAGACTTCTAGTAGTCATCCGTATATGCCTGGGAGATGTAGCAGAAAGGGGCTCCTTTTGACTGCTCCAAACGATTAATAATACAAAAAACACACATTTGACTTCATTTGAACACTTCCAGCTGTAATAGTCACCCTTCTTTTCTTTTCCATCACCTTTTTGCCTCATTACCACACATCCTCTCTCTCTCTCTCTCTCTCTCTCTCTCTCTCTCTCTCTCTCTCTCTCTCTCTCTCTCTCTCTCTCTCTCTCTCTCTCTCTCTGTCTCTCTCTCTCTCTGTAGTGCAGCAGGGCGGAGTGGGGCTGGGCGGCCGCGTGGCCTAGTGGCCCGGCCCGGCCTCTGGCACTGATGTATGGCTACTGGAGAGGAAACAGAGGACATGCGGAGAGAGGGAAAGTGGAAATGTCCGCATATCACAACCTAGCACTTGGGCCAGCCTACTCTGCCGCAAACACACACACACACACACACACACACACACACACACACACACACACACACACACACACACGCACACACACACACACACACACACACACGCACACACACAGACACACACACAAAAAGGAAGACGCAAAAAGAAGAAAGCCCAGTCCTTTCTTTTGAAGCCAAGAAGGAGGGTGCTGGATGAGGTACAGGCTCGATCAAAGAAGCCCAGTGGCAACCAAGGGTGGCTACAGCGGTGGAACAAGGGTGGGGGGAGGCGACGGAGGAGGAGGGCTGGGTGGGGGGGGCAGTTGGTGGTTTGGGGTTGTGTGATGGGTTGGAGGGTGGGGGTCAACCGAGGCTAGATTTAATTCACTTATGATTAATCGCTACACAAACCATTTTCTTTCCCCTCGTCTCTCTCTCTCTCTCTCTCTCTCTCTCTCACCCCCTCTCTCTCTCCCTCTCTCCCCTTCTCTCTCTCTCTCCCCCCCTCTCTCTCCCTCTCTCCGCTTCTCTCTCTCTCTCCCCCCCCCCCTCTCTCTCTCTCTCTCCCCCCCCCTCTCTCTCTCTCTCACCCCTTCTCTCTCTCTCTCGCTCCCCCCCTCTCTCTCTCTCTCCCTCTCTCCCCTTTTCTCTCTCTCTCTCTCACTCTCACTCTCACTCTCACTCTCACTCTCACTCCCCAGCCCTGGCCAAAGACCAATTTGACCATTTTCTGGATATTATTAAATCCATTAATGTCCTGTAGCTTCATATGTTTGGTGTTAAGTTATTCCGTTTCATTCTAAAACACAGAGCAAAGTGACACTGTTAATAAAGTCATCGTTTCGCAGCGTTCACCCCCAAAGAGAGGAAAGGCCAGTTTGTATTTACAAGAGTTGTTTATGACTCGGTTTTTACGGTATCAGCCAGGCATGAAAACTGCGTACTCCGGCTGCACGCTTTCTGAAATATACCACGTCTTCACCCTGGCCAACAGCAGCGGTGATCTGCCAGTCAACAGCGGTGAACTGGATTCTATGCATTTGAGGTCACGGATTTCACAGCGGTTCGTATATCGGATGGCTTTCTGTGTTTTACGCTCCAGCGTTTTATTATCAGAGGGCATCTCTGAGCCCTCCCTGGCCTGTGGCTTCTGGGGTCAGCACCGCCAGCTCCAGAGGCTTCAGCAGGCGGGAGGACAGGACAGGTCTGGGGTTTATGTGGGACGGGCCCAGATGGAAGCAGGGGAGAGGAGACGGAGAAAGAGGAGAACAGGAGACAACACTCATCATTTGGAGGTTTAGGGGTTTCCTCTGGTCCTAAACCTGTTGCTGGAGCTGCCTCCAAAATCGAGATAGAGAGAGGTGGTGTGAAAATAAAAGACAATAAAAAAGGAGATTGAAATTACCTAAAAAAACTGGATATATAGAGCGAAATTACTTATTTGAAGGATTTATTTTGTAATTGCCTTCTGGTCAAAGATGCCTGGAACACTTTAAGGTTATGTTAACAAATGCTAAACAAATAAATAAAAAGGTTTCAACCAGGATATTTTTCGAGAAAATCCAACCATGCAAGCTCCAAAAATTCCAAGCACACCGAGGGAAATAGGAGATGTTAAAGTGGTGTTTTGCAAGGAATGAAATTACTGCAGTGCCTGTCTTTGATCGAAACCAGACTTTGTTTGGCATATTTCTGATTGTGCTCTTGAGTTTCAAGCGTGTTTGAAAGCTGACCATATTTCATAGAGAAATCCGTGGATCAGAATAGATCATCAATATAACTTTTGTCTTTGCTATGTTGCGTCTATCCCGTACTTTGCCCCCCCCCCCCCCCCCCGTACCCCCCCCAGACCCCCCCCTCCCTTCCACTCTTCATCCACCCACACACAACCACCCTCGTTTACAGTTCAATGCAATCGCTTTATTGGCTCCTGCCTTCCTGTTCTGAAGCAGTCCGGGGCCTTGCCAGTCGCCGTGGTTACTATAAAAACTAATCATTTCAATTTCCTTGTATCTTATTTCATTCATTTGCTTTAATCACAGTCAATGGGAGGCGCCAATGTTTCCCCATGAGTGGCGTCTGTTAAAGAGAGCAGAAATTTGGATTGGCCCGTTACTTCTTGGTTTTTTTCAGGGCTGGCACCAGGGCAAAGACATCCATACTACTGTATTTAATGACTGCAGTGGAGCTCATGCGATTACAGCTCATCTCAGCAGGCCTACGCTGCCCTTTTGATCTCTGCGTCCTACGTATGAAGTAAGAGGGGGAGACAGAGATGAATTGCCTGTGGTTTTGGAAATCATTTAGAACGGACCGGCCTTCAGAACTGATAAGGGTGAAAACGGCTTGATCTCTGCTGGATCTCCTGCAGTTTCAGACGCTGTGTGATTATGTATGCGTGTGTGTGGGCAGGAGGGGGGGGGGAGTATGTCATAAGAGAGACAGAGTGAGAGAGAGTGACCCAAAGAGAGAGCTAGAGAGAGAGAGAGAGAGAGAGAGAGAGAGAGAGAGAGGGAGGGAAAGAAATCGAGAGAGGTATAGGGTTTTCCCCGGGGATTAATAAACAAATGAAAAGTGAGGTTTAAAATACGAGAACGAAAGTGACGTGCAACGCAGAGATAAACTAAATAAATGAGGCCGGGGGGAGATGAAGGTGGCCACGCGGCGCTGGGGTGTGCTGGGCGGGTCGCGAGACGTCATCCCGGGCCCAGCGAGGGGATTATGGCCTCTGTCTGCTCCATTAATTAACAGCCGCTCAGACAGGAAACCAGAGCCAGCGACCCGGCACGCTTTCATGTCTCATCCCGTATGCCCCGAGAAACCTCATTTTTCACTATTTACCGTATCACTTCCAGATTGATGATCATCAATTTTGTGTGAATCTCTATGCTGGTGTGGGGGGAAGGGGAGGGGGGGGGAGTTGGAGTGGGTGGTGGAGGCAGAGGGTATGTTCAACAAAAAAGAAAAAGGGTTTAAACTTAAACGCATAATAGTTTGTGCTGAAGAATGGGCCTGCTTGATGAGTTGCTGGTGACCAGGAGAGAGAGAGAGAGAGAGAGAGAGAGAGAGACTGTCAGAGAGAGACAGAGAGGCAGAGCCAGAGAGAGAGAGAGAGAGAGAGAGAGAGAGAGAGAGAGAGAGAGAGAGAGAGAGAGAGAGAGAGAGAGGCAGAGCCAGAGAGAGAGAGAGAGAGAGAGAGAGAGAGAGAGAGAGAGAGAGAGAGAGAAAGAGAGAGAGAGAGAGAGAGAGAGAGAGAGACTCTCAGAGAGAGACAGAGAGGCAGAGCCAGAGAGAGAGAGAGGGAAAGAGAGGGAGACAGAGAGACAGAGAGATAGACAGACAGACAGACAGACAGACAGACAGACAGACAGACAGACAGAGACAGACAGAGAGAGAGAAATAGAGTGAGAGAGAGATAGAGAGAGGGAGAATAGGAGAAGGAGACAGAGAGATAGACAGACAGAGACAGACAGAGAGGCAGGGGGAGACAGAGAGACAGCAACAGAGAGAGTCAGAGAGAAGGAGAGACAGAGACAGCCAAAGACAGAGAGAGAGAGAGAGAAAATAAAAAGAGAGAGAGAGAGAGACAGAGAGGCAGAGAGAGAGAGAACGAGAGAGAGAGAAACTTGCAGCAGGCCTGTCATGGCGTGACATTAGAAAGCAGGCCTTGTACAGCCACACGTCTAGGCGCAACAATAATGACCCTCGGGGACGGCGAGGGAAAAGAAACAGTGGACAGAAGTGTTTTATGATCTGGCACCGCCGCGAACAAAGCAAATAATCACCAGACACACAAGAACAGGTAGTTTTACTTAACCTCTGCCCAGGGCTGCGCGCCGACTTAACTCAAAGCACATGGCAGGGGAGCACATTAGAGAGAGAGCGGGATAGAGATAGAGAAAGAGAGAGTGAGTGAGAGAGAGGAGAGAGAGAGACAGTGGTTGAATGCAATGGAGTGAGAGGGGGAGGGAGGGGGGGGGTGAGAGAAAGAAAGAGAGAGAGTTTGAAAGGAACGGAGAGAGAGGGGAGGAGAGATCGAAACCAAAAGAAGGAAAGAGAGAGTGAGAGAGGGAGAGAGTGAGAGCAAGAGAGAGGAACATGCCATTACTAGACGGTCCAGTGAGAGGCAGAGGTGCTGTGAGGTGTGACAGAGCGATCAGCCTAATGGCACTCTCTTCTTCCCCGTTAGCAGGGTCCTCAGGGCTGCATACAAAGCCTACTACTGCACACCCAGTTCCCCCAAAGTTCCACAGCTCACACAACACGGTATAATGCACAGAGTGAGGACTCTGGCTTCTTGTTAAATGGTGTACCTGCATATAGCTAAACCGTGCAGGCTGAGTGACCTCGGAGTGTACTGTGTTGCGCTGCTATACTAGATTTCTCCAACCCGTGGCTTTGTTTGTCTCTCATCAGCACATTTTTTTGTTGCCCTTTGCATGTTGATTGGGTCATACAATTTTCATTTAAAGGGGCCGGTTGGCACCAGGTCCCCATGCCGGTGTTACAGGGTTGAACCCCTGTGAGTGTGCGAGGAAGGGTTACAATGTGTGGGAGTAACCAATGATCATCCAGAAGGTCTAGGTAGTGGTACCTGGCGGCCCGTCCAGTCTCACCTCTCCGAGCCGAACCAGGGCTGTTATCTGCTGCCCCACCTGGTTCCAGTTAGAGCCGCTCCCACTACAGAATGTCTCTGGTCCAGCACTCTTCCATGACAGCGTTTCAGCACACAGGTCCTTGGCCTGGAGCCCGGCTGGGCTCCCGGGGCTCGCTACACTGCGTAGCGTGCTGGATAAACTGGAAACACACATTGTACGATAGCACAAGGCTATTGCTTTGCTACTAGCCTGACTACTGCAGCCACTCCTGAGGGCCTGACTACTGCAACGGATGGAGGACGAGGAATCCACTGATGATGTGTGTTAAGGACAGGGGCTCCTTTTATGAAGTAGGATCATTCAAGTGGGTTAACATCAGTATGGGTGATAGAAAATGTGATCTACGACCTGAACGTCAGAAGAGCAAAAACGTAGGAGCGGTCGCTGGGACAGCGACTGCAAAAACATAGTGGAAGACATTATTCATATTGACAGTGGAAAATGCATCATTTAAGAGAGTTCTGGCAGTAATATGCGTGGACGGATTAGGATGACACGACAGAAGTTTTTTTTCGCATCGCTTCCGACATTAAAAGCTTTTTTAATTTTTTTTTTAATTTTATGAATACATTTTGTTTAACAGGATAATCATCAAAGCTTTGTTGTGCAAGATAATCATGGCAAGTGAATACCGCTACAAAGGTTTATGGAGCATTAATGCATCAATAAAGTCAACAGAGGACAAAACAGATTTTCCAAAGATTACTAAATGAATCCACATGGGGGTCGTAGACCCACAGGCAGTGATTCACACCATTCACCGGGACACAGAACGGTTCTGGACTGAGAGAGAGACGTGTGGTCTCTTTAACACGAATCAGGACATTAAGGTTCATTAAAAAAGTTGATAATATACTCTAAATCTAGCCCTACATTTAGGGCACATGTAGGGAAAATGTATCGCATTCTAATGCCGAAAAATCAGCTGAAGGCAAATGCGGTCCAATTAAACGCAAGTACACTAATAGGCGGTCAAATTAAGACTAAGAGTACTATGCAGAATTCCCCCACCAGCCCCCCGTCCTCCAGCTGCTTTGGTCCTCCTCTGTATTGTATGTAACCTATACAATGGGTTGAGATATCTGATGCACCCCATGGGGGATTGTATAGTGCTCCCTGTTGTCAAACGTTGGTATGCCGTTGGTATTGGACATCTGTACGACGTGCTTTAAAACCTACAACAGGGAGCACCAGGAAAGAGGGGAACCATGCTAAATTGTATTAACATTTCATGATATAAATCTATTACATGATTGATTCCTGAAAGAACTTTCTTAAAATATCGCGTTTTCCAGAGAATAAAATGAAAGTCATCCAGTTGGTTTTTCTAAGACAGAACCTTGACTGAAGTGAGGACGTATTGCTGTTTCTTCGAAACAGTCAATAGGGCGGCACTTTACCAACAGACGCTCATATGGGTCGCTTTGGGTCACATTAACAAACAACCTATTTACAGGCTGGATAAAAATAATTGTATTTGGGCTATCAATTACACTATATCATTATAATCCATCGCTTGTGCTTGGGAAGCTGACACATTTTCTTTGAAGACTATTAGCAGGAAGAAAAAATGGCAACTGAGGAATGGATAAAAGGGTAACTTGTGTCACTTTGAACCGGGCATGGCTGCAACAAGCACTTTATTGTGATCCATGGGTTGGGCTCTTGTTGTACACTTTAACCGGTCGCCTCCTTGTGACACGCCCAGTTCCTGGAACCAGTCCTTTGTCCCCACCAGCAGTAGCCCACCCTCCTGTCTCAGCTGCTCCACGGCCCCCGCCACCCCCACCCTTTACAGTCTATCACTGTACATTTTTATTGACGAGGCCTGACAGCCCCCCAATTCCAATATAGCATGGGGATATCTGATACATTCACCCCACCCTCCGAAAAACCAGAGAAAATCTCCCTCACTCTCTCGCTGTTCATCCTCAGACTTTCCTCTGTAATGGCGGGCCTTAATTTCTCTTTCCAGTCATGGAATATGATAATTTTCTTATTTGCAAGAAATGTCAATTGCTCAAGGCGGACACATAATCATTGGGGAGGAAAGGAGACGCTACCTGTGTAATGTGTTTAACAGGCTAACCCGTTTAGCCACAGGCACTGTTTGAAAATGAGAAAGTGCTGATGGTCAAAATCAATTTTCCCTTTGTCCAAATTACTCCCTGCCCGGCTTTGGATTTCATCTAAATGGCTAAAGCTTAAAACACTGATACTAATGCTATCATATTAGAGCTTGGTCATATAGTTCAAGTTATTGTTAATGCTATTTTGTTGAATTTATTGATGCACAAAGATGGCGCAGAGGCCAGAGGGCAGAGAGTTCTGTTACGTCCTGTGTGTGTGTGTTTGAGTGTGTGTGTGTGTGTGTGTGTGTGTGTGTGTGTGTGTGTGTGTGTGTGTGTGTGTGTGTGTGTGTGTGTGTGTGTGTGTGTGTGTGTGTGTGTGTGTGTGTGTGTGTGTGTTTGTGTATGTGTGTGTGTTTGTTTGTGTGTGCATGGAGGCATGTATTCGTATGTGTGCTACTACAGTGTTCATATACATGTATAAAGTCAAACGCTTTTCTATTGATATAATGCATGCGTGTGGATGAATGTGCACTTAGTCAGTGCATGTATGTGAATAGTATTGTGCGTGCTTGTGTGTCCGTAGTCCTGTGTTTGTGTGTTGGTGTGCATCTTGCCTGTGTGTGCTTGTTGACATGGTGCATGGTGCCTGGTGGTATTTGCATGTCCAGGCTATAGATCTGTGGACTGAGGGCTGGGTTGGCCTGTGGTCCGATAGCTGGACCACCTGGGCTCGCCGCATAGTAAACAACAGCTGTGTCTCTGGCTGGCCTTTGTATCAACATCACCACAGTGGCCAGCGGCCGGAGCCACACGTAGGTATTATGTCCCCGGGCTTCCTGCTCCACAAAAGCCTTCCAAACACCAAGGCTACTGTCCAGGACACTGGACACCCCACTTCCAAACCGAGACATTAGGGTCAGCCGGTAGGGTCAACCAAAAGGTAGATCAGACCACAGCTGTGAGAAATGCTATTTTTATTATATTTTATTAAATTACTTATTTTTTGTGCGAGTTTACAGCTTGAGAATAATGAATGGATTTGGATATGGCCACATTTCCCTTCTGCTTTCTCTGACCTAGAGAGCTCTGATGCCAATGCCCGGGTTGTTTTGGGATTGCATATCTGTTACATCTGTGATTCATCAGTTTGGCCTCGTCCTCTGCTCCCAGCGCAGGTCGAGCCTAATAACCTTTGTCAGCTCTTAAGGCGTGAAGAAGGTGTATTGTAACCATTTGGGCAGAAGCGAGCCGGCTTTCCCGATATTGACTCAAACACACCGAGGGAAGAAGGAGGGGCACTTCGGAATAAAGTGACACTAATGGAGCATTGATGACAAAACAAGGCGCGCACAGGGACCACTTTCTGGCATTTTTAATTCTTAATGCCGCCGCCTCGGATTTCAATACGCCTCGGCCCGACGCGGAGGGCCAACGTCCGGGCGGATCTGGCGCAAGGACTAGGATTTCCTCGCGAGGAAATGGTCACGTGATTTACTGTTGCCGGAGAGGCTCCACAGGTGCCCGTGTGCAGGGAGGGGGGTATAAGATGACCGAGAAGCCGGCTCTTCAGCTCTTTGGAGCCGTCGCGCACCGCTCGCCTCGCTCAGGAATCAGCTCTATCGTGCCCGGGCGCGGAGACGGGAGCGTCACCCTATACTTTGAAAACACACTTTGATGGCAATTAAATATTAATACGGGGAATTGTAGCCTCGAGACCTGTATCCACATTACATGGAACATGCAAATCGCTCCAATCAGTGAGCCAACTGAAATACCATCCAGAGAGCTGTATAAATAAGACCTTAGTTATCTTAAATATCATTAATATAGAGCGAACCAACTGTGGAGTCAAAGAATATATAACTATTAGGCACTAAGCAGAACTATAATTACTTGGGATTATTGGCACGTGAACCCGGTGCGCTTTGTACGTCTTACAAAAATAATTGTGCAACCACGTGAAGATTATTATTTCGTGATTATTTCTTTTCAAATTCAGAATGTTGACGGCAAAGTATTGAAACTATATGCTTTGGGCTGTAAGGCTATTGTCTGCTTAGACACCCACACTCACACACTATAAATCTCTTCCAGTCTCTTACTCTGTCACACAATACGTCCCTCTCGCCCTCTCATATCTCTCTCTCTATCTCCGTTTCCCTCTCCAAATGTATTTTCCTTTTCCGCCTAATTTCTCCATCTCTCTCCCCTACATAATCAGGTCTGGTTTCCTCCCATAGGAAAACGTCCCTCTCCCATCCAAGCCTCTGTGTCTGTCAGCGATTCTGTGTGGGCCTGGACTCAGCCTACGGCCAAAAATATTATCCCCCCCCCACACACGAGGCCCCCTGTGAATGGGCTGAATGGGACAGGCCACAGTGACCACAGGCACACAGCCCTAAAAATAAAGGCCATCTCAGCCACAGATTCCCTCATTCATTCATTAATTAGCACTAAATAGACACAGAAATGAATAGGCAACCCTTAGAGTCCCTTTGAAACTCTCACTCCTATGGCCACGTCTCGATCTGAACTGTGTTTAGCTATATATGTTACAATTGCTAAAATGCTATGATAAAATTGTTACATAAATATATTTTGGCCATTGATATTTCTACGAATCATATTGTGTGATAAGATATATTCTGTATATTGTGTTGTTTATCTTCCTCTTATTATCCTGTACTTTCCGTGTACATATCTTATCTAAATCATATCAATGAATAGCTTTCAACAAGCATCGCCCAGCAACGTCAAAACAAACACACACAGGGCGTCTGAGGAGCCTCTCTTGGGCCGGGCCTACCTGAGGATCCAGCCACAGTGGTGGCGTGGGAGAAGTTCATTAGCTGATATAAAACTGTCTCACAAGAATAATGGATTGCCGTCGGGCTGGAGTTGGCAGAGAACCATTGTCTCGTCACGTCGCGCCACCCGCTATCTCCGCGATCAGGCGCTGAGCGAGAGAGAAGGGGGGGAGACAGACAACCGTCTGAGAGAGAGAGAGAGAGAGAGAGAGAGAGAGAGAGAGAGAGAGAGAGAGAGCGAGAGAGCGAGAGAGAGAGGGAGAGAGAGAGAGAGAGAGAGCGAGAGAGAGAGAGAGAGAGGGAGAGGGAGAGAGAGAGAGAGAGGGAGAAGGAGAGAGAGAGAGAGAGAGAGAGAGAGAGAGAGGGAGAGAGAGAGAGAGAGAGAGAGAGAGAGAGAGGGTTTAATTGCGTTGAGCATTGTCTAATAAAGACAGCTATGTGTCTGCATTCCTGCCCCGCTGCTCACTGGGTAAGCCTTCTCCGACGGAGCGCTCTGCCAACCTGGCCCGGGGGGCGGGCGTGGGGGCGGGGCGCGGCGCCCTGTGTGGGCCCCCGTCCTCCTCACACACTCCAACCCGCTCGCCCGCCAACCCACAGGCCCGGCGCCAGGTCACATGACATCACACAGAATGTCATTTTGCTCTGGGTTAGTGTGTGTGTTTGGGCGTGTCCCTGTTTGTTTGTCAATAGGAAAGAGGAAAACAGGAAAGTTGGCCTGAGGACTGGATGGGGATGTGCACGGTGTGTGTCTTACTTTGTGTTTTTGTGTGTACATTATAGAAATTAAGACATGCTTGTACTTGTGCTTGCTCAAATTAACTTGTGTGTGTGTATGTGGGTGGTGGGTATTACTTTTAATTGGACGTGTTTGCACGTACGTACCTGTGCCTGTGATTGTATGTGTTTTTTGTGTGTGCAGATGTAAGTGTGTCTATGTGTGTGTGTGTGTGTGTGTGTGTGTGTGTGTGTGTGTGTGTGTGTGTGTGTGTGTGTGTGTGTGCGTGTGTGTGTGTGTGTTCGTGTGTGTGTGTGTGTGTGTGCGTGTGTATGTGTGCATGTATGTGTCAACAGCTTGTGTACACAGCAGTAAAGGCATTTGGGCTGAGGTTATGAGGTAGGGTGGAAGCTACAAGCGGACCTGAATGAGGCATTTAGTGTCGTCAGCTAAAAATACCCTTAGCTGACCAGCGCTAGGAGAACTGATGCAGCTAACAGACTCTGGCAATCCGCCAACCCCAAACACACACGCACACACAAATATATACTGTATATGTGCATACACACACATCCAGGGCCTATTTTGGGCCTGGTCTGGGCTGCGGTGTGGCATGCTGAACCTGATGTAAGATACTGGTTAACCAAAGGTATGAGTGCAGGCCCAGGAATCCTCCCACACAAGAAGGCATGTGGGCTCATTATGGGAGATCTCAGCACGTTTGATATTCAAATCTAAACTCAGATTTCGTTTTTTCCATGCCATTCAGCACACAAACGCCACAATGTTCCTTCATCCATGATCAAAGATTGTGAACCAGGAGGGAAAATCAGTAGTTTCATTGGAAAAGTCAACGTAGGCCTTTAACTTGCCTTAGAAAGTCTACAAGAATGAATGGTGATGTCCAGGGCCTTTGCCACCCAAGAGGACAACACCGGTGTGGAAAAAACGTTGACGTTTGTTGCTGGTCCACATTAATTATCACTAAATTAAAAGTGCGCTGATACTTTATTACACAATTTCTTTAAAATACCATTGAATTGTTAAAATATTAATGCTCTGATCCTTCTGAAATGCCTTTTAGTATTTTACTTTTAGCAAATGCCACTTAGTTTCACAGTTAATCTGTACATTATGTCATCGGCCAACTTATCTCATCATTTATCATTTTAAAAGGCCCGGGGGGGTACTGAAGCCTGCCCCAAAAAAGACGTCTGACTACATCACTGCCGATATCACAGGGACATGCTAATAGCTTGAGTATAGATCCCAGGCACATCAATGCCGTGCGCTAAGTCTGTGCCGCCAGTGCTGTACATTTAGAATGAGGCAGCAACTTAATTTCCCTGATTGAATCTGTCCATTAAATCATTTTAGTCAGAGGCAAATGGAAAGCTGTTTGCTGTTTATCAGAAAGAAATTTCTGCTCTGGCCCTTTTAATGACAGCATTACAGTGATATAGGTGTTTATGATAGGTGTGGGGCTTATTCAGAGTTAATAAAACATTCTCTTTCCCATGTAATGAGGGATGCTGTTTGACATAAGTGCTTTTTGTTTGTTGTGTTGGGTCTCGAGTGTGAACAGAGGACCATTAACATGAGACAAAACCTTTTTACCAGCGGTTTGTGAAAGCCTTCCCTGAAATGTGCGAGGACAAAGCTCTGAGCTGTGCTGCTCCCCTCTTTGCACCATCCTACGTTCATGTGGCTTAATGCATATTTGGAAAGTTGAACTTCAGTGTTCAGGATAGGGAGGAATTTCCGTGAAAATAGGGCAGTCCGAGTGATAAAAAACCTAGATAAATCATGTGAGCGACACTTGAAGGAAACTAGTGTCTAAACAAGGGTTGGGGGGTGCTTGGGTGTTATACTGTTGACCAAAAAAAATCAGACAGTGTGCGCATTTTTCTGCTAAATTTGATAATGGGCGCGCGTGCGCCGCCAATCACGGCGCTTCAAAAAGCCGCCCATTTAAAACGCTCTGCTAACAGGACCCTCCGACAGCTAGACCGCTTCAAACGACGGCAAACAAGATCCACATTGTTCAATGGCATGCCTAAAGTGGCCCGAGCCCGAGCCAGGGCCCATAAACAACTTCTAATTGGTTTAATTATCATATAATTTCAAAAATATGTTTTAATATACGGCTTATCCTTATATTTACCCAAGGCAAAAGCGAAATAAGACTTGGGCCCTGTAACAAAGTCAATATGCTCATTATGTAAACATTTATAAGAAGGGTGTGTGTGCGTGTGTGTGTGCTTTCGATGTGTTTGTGTGTGGATGTGTGTGTGTGTGTTTAAAGATTAAACCTGCATTTTAACCTCAGCAGACATTAGTTTTGATCAAAATGGTTAGAAATTGTGACTGTCTACAGAATAAAACCCACCCACACATTTTGTAAATCATGCTGTGTTTACGCTGCTAAACAGGATCAACTGGGTTTACCCACGGGCCTTCAGAGGAAACCTTCCACCATGTTTCCTTCCAGGACGGGACCGCACCAGGCAGAGAGAGAGCAAGAGAGGGAGAGACAGAGAGAGTGAGCAACAGCGAGAGAGACAGAGAGAGTGAGCATCAGCGAGAGAGACAGAAAGAGTTTGCAAGGCAGAGAGAGAGAGAGTGAGCAAGAGAGAGAGAGAGAGAGAGAGAGAGAGAGAGAGAGAGAGAGAGAGAGAGAGAGAGAGAGAGAGAGAGAGAGAGAGAGAGCAAGAAAGAGAGAGAGGGAAAGAAAGAGAGAGAGAGGGAGAGAGAGAGAGAGAGCAAGAAAGAGAGAGAGGGAAAGAGAGAGAGAGAGAGAGGGGGAGAGAGAGAGTGAGAGCAAGAAAGAGAGAGACAGAGGGACTGAGCAAGAGAGAGAGAGAGAGAGAGAGAGAGAGAGAGAGAGAGAGAGAGAGAGAGAGAGAGAGAGAGAGAGAGAGAGAAAGAGAGGGAGAGAGAGAGAGAGGGAAAAAAATGGGTTAGACCAGTTTTCTCCCCCCCCCCAAAAAAAAAAATGTTAATTCAGAGCAGAAAGGTAACTAAACTTCTGAATACCTAGGGGAAACCCTAATCAATACTCTCTTTGTCTATCCCCTAAAAACAGAGTGCACAGTTACCTATACTGGAAGATAACACCCCCACACACCGCCTTACTTCAAGCACAACACGCGAGAACGCCTGCAATGTTTATACTTTCCATGAATTTCAATGAATCTTTCCATGAAACTAATGAGAATAAACCGCCAACATGCAGATAAGAGGTGCACGACACCCCGACCTGGCCACTGGGCACGCTCTGGTCTAATGATCTGGTAGCTGTGGTCACAATCAGCCCGATTATTGCAGCAACACTACATGAGATTAACCAATAGACCGCAGCCATTACACTGCAGGCGGCGGTGAAGAGAGCGTGTGAAGAGGCCCAGTGTTGTAATACAGTGACCAAAACAAAACAAACAATGGGGAAATACCTTTATCTTGCTCTTCATGATTTTCTTGTCCCACACGTTGACTCTAAGGACTTTCTTGCAACGGTGATATGATCATTTAAGAAATATAATTGATTAATGCATAAATAAAGCTCGTAAATAATAATCTTATATATATGTTATTTTTTAGTAATTGTATTCCCCACATGAACTAAAAAATCGAATCCTCAAGCCATAAAAAGATTTTACATTGACCCACCCAACCCCTCTAAATGCTGTAATGATGGTAAAGTTAATGATGATGAGATTTGTTAGATAGATAGTCATCTTACTGCAAGTGCTCCAAATATTCCTGACTCTCTTAGTTTTTTTGTGTATCTATGTTACAATACCCTTTTTATTTTCAAAAAATTTAAAATTTAGGCCCTTCTATTTGTTATTCTAAAACACTACAAATGCTACTA
Source organism: Gadus chalcogrammus (assembly GCF_026213295.1). Classification (NCBI taxonomy): domain Eukaryota; kingdom Metazoa; phylum Chordata; class Actinopteri; order Gadiformes; family Gadidae; genus Gadus; species Gadus chalcogrammus. The sequence goes on along the minus strand of NC_079416.1, from coordinate 10,349,014 downwards.
AAACAACCCTAAACAGAGTGAGGACAATGTTGGTATAGTGTATTGTGTATTGAACGCTAGCTTTTGAATCTTTTAGAATGTGAATCCACATATACCCACCCAGTTACGGTATAGCAACGACAAAGCTGGCTAAAACGAAAAAAAAAGAAGGAAACAATAGCCAAAATATTGCACGTGAAATTGAAGACCTTGCTTTACGGTTGCATCACCATAATTCAGAGGCTCCCGATGTATATCAAATTGCGAGGAAACGTTGAAACTCTACAGTGACTACAAGCTTTGTCAAAGGAGGAGAAAACAGTCTTGCTACAATTGCAACCCAACTGCAAAAAAACAAAAGGCCGGGTTAAATTGCCTTCAGTCATCAGATCCCTATTAGGGTGAATGTTTGCGGTTTGATTGGCAGCGACGCCAGAACCGCCTTTTAAACGTCCGGGGGAAGATGAAGGGGCCAGTGAGGGGACGGGGCATCAGGTCTGTTCCAAGTCTAAAACTGACTGTCAACAATGTCAGCCTGGGATACGGGCCCTCCAGGATGACACGCACGATGCACGCCATGCCTCGCGCTGGGACGCCGAGCGACGGCAGCAACCGGATAGCGTTTACATCGCCAACGCGAGGGCTTACAGTAGATCCAGACTTTCCCCCCCTCGCTTTGTCTCCAAATAGGGAGAGAGACGGGTAGAAGCAGGGGGAGACAGCGTTGTCGATTTGTTTTGGTGCGCCTGCAACCCGAGAAATGAGAGGGAGAGATGGTTATTTTCAAAACTGCAATTATGTGATGTTCTGTGATGTTCTGTGTGTGTGTTTATGGGGCAGAACGAGGTCAAATCAGACTGCGAAAAAGTGCTAGGAGTCCACCCGGACCCTCAAACCCACACATTCATCATGATGCCAGCTTTTGCTTGGAATCAGAGTAGCAACATCCTTCCTGCCTTGGTGTGAGTGGAGCTCGGAAAACGGGCGTTCGACCTTCGACCACGGCCTCGTGATCGCAAAATATTGGAAATGAGTTCACCCCTCATTAAAAGACGAAAGAGAGAGTGTTGTCACGGAAATACAGATGAATAGCAATGGACTCATAAGCAGAGAGAGAGAGAGAGACAGAGGGAGAGAGAGAGAGAGAGAGAGAGAGAGAGACAGAGAGAGAGAGACAGAGAGAGAGAGAGAGAGAGAGAGACAGAGAGAGAGAGAGAGAGAGAGAGAGAGAGAGAGAGAGAGAGAGAGGGAGAGAGAGAGAGGGAGAGAGAGGGAGAGAGAGAGAGAGAGAGAGAGAGAGAGGGAGAGACTGCAAGCGAGAGACAGACAGAGTTTCTTCCACAGAGAAAGAGAGAGAGAAAGAGCGAGCAAGCGAGAGTGAGACATGGAAATAGAGTGACAAAAAAAGTAACCAGGAAAGAAAGAAAACAAGAGAGAGCGGAAGAGACAGAAAATGGAGGGAATTAAAAAGGGGTTTCGGTTGACGAGAGCCAAGTGACAGGCACTGGGACGCGGATGTGAAAACATAATGGGCCCGGGCTCAGAAGTGGGCCTGCTGCAATCCGTCGGGGAGCCCGTGGAACGGCCTACCGTGATGGATGAAGCGCAGCGCTCCGCCGGCCCTGACAGTTTCTGGGAAGGCGCTGGGGTCGTCTCCAGCTCTGATAAAGTAATAAGTGGGGCTCCCCCAGCGCCCCTCCGCCCCCCCCCCCCCCCTTACCAAAACCGGCCGCGAGGTGACCGACAAGCTTTATGCTGCGGAGTGTTTTACCAGCCAGAAGCCCATTATCCACGCCTCTGAACAGCCATGACGGCTACCCCAGCTTAGCCATCTGATGGGCCTTTTTTTTCTTTCTTTAAAGCCCGTGATAATAGATAACTGCTTGCAAAGACAGCGCGAACTGTGCCAAGAGAATTACCCAAACAGCATGGCGGGTCTGCATCTAAGGCCAGCAGGCTCCAATCGGGAGGGGGGTGGGGGGTGGGGGAGACCTTTAATGGCTTGACTGGCAGGAATCATCCGCCCTGCCAATGGGGGTATTTCTACCCCCGTTCGACGGACTGGTGGTAGTGTCTTCCACCTTCAGCTTCCTCCAGACGTTCACTGAGACATCCTGTCCAACCTGCGCCAAGGAACCCTGCCCCGCGCAGGAGAATGTCTTCAATCTGCCTTCTTTAAGCGGTACCATGTCCGACTGTGGGTGACATCACTGGCGTGATGGGGGAGGTGATGGGGCCCAGATGGCGAGGAGAGCCAGTGACAAGCCACTTCTGGAGCCTCTAATTCCTCACCTTACGTTCATCTTTTCCCCCTGCCTCTTCCCCTCTCAACCCGGCAGTCAGACAGATAAGCAATCAGACAGAGTAGCAGTCAGACAGAGAAGCAGTCAAACAGAGAAGCAGTCAGACAGAGAAGCAGTCAGACAGACAAGCAGTCAGACGGCGACGGGGAGAGGGGGAGATGTCTACCTCCCCCAGCCATGACCATCGAAGAGTTCATCTTTTTTATTGTTGTTTGTGTTCGATGAGATTGCCAGCCCGAATCAATGGGCTTTCACTCGGCTTCACCTCGCCCATCCCTCAGATTGCCTGTGATTGATCGTATGGGATCAGTTATCCTTTCACGTAATAAATAGATTGGCTCGGGCTGGTGCAAATTGCCTCCTGACTTGGGTTAAGCGTCCCTGTGGTGGATGACTCCGTTCGCGCTTCTACTTTTAATTACTCCCAGCCCCGCCCCCACCCTCCCCACGATCAACCACGCCGCCCCCCCCCCCCCCCCCCCCCCCAGCCACCACTGCCATCATTTCCCAAAACTCGGCACAGCCGACCAGCTTCCCGGTCAGAAGGTGTCGTTGTCTTGAGGAAGGTCAAAGCTCTCGGACCTTTTACGCACACACATGCACACGTGCATGCATGCACTCATACTCTCACACACACACACACACACACAAACACACGCATTGATCCTCTCGGCTGGTGTCCATTTCGGATTCCTGTTCCGATCCATGCAGCCCATTGATTTCACAATCTCCTCTGATTAGATGATTTGAGGATCATTCCTGCAGCTCAACGGGCCTAAGCTAGGACACTTGGCTGTACCAGAGAGGAAGGGATTTAGGGGGACTGGGAGCCCAGATGGATTCAGGGGCAGGAGGCTGGGGGGTCAAGCTTGTAGGCTGGCATTGCTAATTGATGGGGCGGGGG
>NC_079416.1:10325828-10338328 GCF_026213295.1 Gadus chalcogrammus | reverse complement strand
TAACACCTCCTCAGGAGAACATATGCTGTGTGTTAACGGGGGTCACATACAGCACATGAGAGTGCAGAGACCATTGACCTGAGCAACACCTTCTAATTTGTCTTGAAGGAAAATTAACAAGGCCAACTGGGGAGAAGGCTGTTAACAGGGATGATGGAAGCCTGTGTGAATGTGCGTGCGAGTGTGTGTGTGCGTTTGTGTGTGTGAGTGTGTGTGTGTGTCTGTATGGATATGTGTGTGCATTCGTGTGTGTGTGTGTGTGTGTACCTTTGGAGAGACATTTAAAAATACAATTTCAAAGACACCAGTGACGGTCCAGACAGCTATTTTTCAGTCCGTCGAAAACTGACGTCCGGAAAGAAAATCGGATTTGACAACGTTTGAAGCTCAACAAACATTGAGCTAGCATTCATTTATACAACGTATTCACAGACATCCTAAAGGCACGGAACCGTGCCGTGAGCGTTTTCTCCAGGTTCACCTCCGTTGCCCCCAGAGGCAGTGAAACCACACCACATGCTTCCAGGGCACCCTGCTCACCACTGATAAACATTCCACAGACTGTGGTAGGGACGCAGCTTTTAGGGTTTTTTCCTTAGTCTTTTCACGGGGAGGGTTGTTAGGGGTGGGTTGTTGCTGCTGAGTGTGTCTTTGTTAGCTAGCAGCCCCCCCCCCCCCCCCCCCCCACCCCCCCCCCGGCAAAGAGTTTGGTTGGTGATGCTGTAGTCCGCTGCCATGGTTAACATTAGCCTCCACTGGAGGGCACTGCTAGGTCTGTGATGGGACACAGCCCTCTTTGATACAGGGTTAGACTCAGGCCTCGCGCTGAAGAAGCGAAGAGAGGAGAACGGAGATCAGAGGGGGATTTGTGATGTTAAAAGAAATGAATTATTATTGTTAGTATTATTATCCATCAAAGGGCCAAGATTTGCAAATATGATGCATGAGAGAAGCAATGAATGACCAGCGCTTGTTCATTGTCCTGACGCTGTGTGGACAACCGTATTACAGTGGTATACCAGAGGACCTACCGGAATTGTTGTCTTTCATCATAACAAGGACAGCACCAAGACCAACGCTGACAGGGGGAGGTGGTGTTTAGTCTTTTAATCAAGTAGTGTGTGTGTGGAATCTTTTTATTAGGACTGAGAAGAAGACATTGTTTCCAGGCTGATGTCTGCAGTCTGTTGCTGCTTCTGTGTACTCTTAAACTAAGCCGAAACGCACCCTGTTATGTTTCAGTCCAAGATAAAATGAAACCCGAACGCATGACAGCTGAATCTACTGACCGCTTTAAAAGTGTATTACATACCGACACACAACGTTTGTCGTTTTTTGGTTATCGTATTATACTTTAGTTATTGCATTATTTTTATTGGTATTTCATTACTTAATCGGTCCATCATCCTATTTCATCATAACATACATTTATTTGCGTATTTGTTTCTCTTTTGATTCATAAATTATTGTTTTGTAATATTTAGTTAGTCAAGTTACTATTTTGCACAATAAAAATACATGTATTGTTGATATTTGTTTTTGTTTTGTGCAAATTTGACCAATAAAGACTAATGACATGAACTTTTAGATAATGTCATTATGCAACTTCCCCATTCATCCAAAAAGAGAATAATGGTTCAATTGTATCATGTTGCGTCGAAGCATACCAACGGCGGACTTGCCGAAATGAGCAGATGAGCTCTATCAACCCTTTTACTATGCCCATAAAACATCTCTGAGGGCGATGTTTGTCCGCTGTGTGTGTGTGTGTGTGTGTGTGTGTGTGTGTGTGTGTGTGTGTGTGTGTGTGTGTGTGTGTGTGTGTGTGTGTGTGTGTGTGTGTGTGTGTGTGTGCTTGCGTTTGCGTTTGTGTTTGTGTTTGTGTGTGTGTGGTGCGGGGTGGGGGGGTTCTGTGGTACTAAGCACTTTACTCACCAAAGTATAGAAAACAACAACACAGAGATGCCACACAGCGTGCATCCCCTTCTGCTGCATCCGCTGCTCAACGCGGCCTCAACCCTCCTGGGCAGGCGGCAGGAAGGTGGACTGCATGTATTGGAACGCTGCCGGGTTTGAGCGGCTGCATACTAAACAACGGGGGCCTCGACACCTCCCCGTCCTGCAGCCACAACGTCACACACACTGATATGATATCCCTCGAAGGAATAAATGTGCAGGGCAATGAGGATGATCAGCTCTGAGGTGGTAGTCGTAGTGGTCCTGATGACTAGGACATGTGGGTTTGTGCTGCGTTGGTATAGTGGTATAGGTGGCCTACCAAATGCCTACCTTGGTGGTCTGGGAATGAATAAAGTAAGATCCACTCAGTAAATGATCTTATAAAATTTTTAAAAAGGGCCGTTATGAAAAGACTGATTGATGGCGGTAGATCATAGTTTTATGTGATTGACAGAAATAATAATACAATTAAAAATAGAGAATTACGATGACAAAAAAAAAGGAAAATATACAATTATGAAATAAATTAGCATTATGAAGATGAGGCTGAAAGTGAACCCAAAACGACAGCAGTTCCTCTGGATGACTGATCACCCACCCTCCTCCCCTCCACCCCTCCACCCCGGCTCCGCGGTGAGGCAGAGGCACCCGTGGATACGGCGTGGCGGTGACAAGCCAAAACCGCCAACAGCCCCCGCGACCTCGGCGTCGGCGGAGGAGCCCGCTCGCGGCCCTGGAGGAGCGCCGGCTGCAGAAGCCCTGGGCCCTTTATTGGCGCTTCGGCAGACGTTCAACTTTTTGTTTGACGCTCCACCCCGCGAGTGGCTTTTATGGGCCTGTTTACTAGCTGGGGCTTCCAGAGATCTTTATCCAGCACGCCTTTGATTTGCCAGAACTCTCATCCCACATCCCCATGTGCAGGGGCAAAGACATGGGCCTTTCAAAGAGGCACAAATACAAATCTGGCAGTCATTTCACAGACAGAAACTTATTTTTTTGGGGTGTGTGTGTGTGTGTGTATCTCAACCCCCCACCCCCACCCTGCAATCCTCCCCTCTCCACATCTTCAGATATAATTATGGAGGAGGCTCTTTGCAGATGTTCCACGTCTTCTCGCGCTTCCATTTCAGAAGCAAACAGACGATGAGGCGGGAGGTGGCCCAGATATAGATAGCGCGCGCGATACGAGATACACTCGGTTTATTGGAAGCCCAACTCATCTCCCATGTCGAGAACAGTACGTCCCCTTCTTCTGAAAAGCCCCCTACACTTTTCTAAAATCAAAATAAACAAAAAGTTCAAATGGCTGTCCCATCTCCAACGCACATATGCATTTGGGGCAGCACACGCACGCAGTTAGGAGGAGCTCACTGCAGCTCGCAGTGCGGCAGCGTGTTAGCGATTGCATTTGTTTCCTATGACAACTGGTGTATCCAAAAGGCCGGGGTAAATGCAGAGCAGCTGTGGGGGCTGCCGGGGGCTTCTGAAGTACGCAGTAGGTGGCCAGAACCTCAATGTGCCCTGACGCACACACACACACACCCACGCACACACACACACGCACTTACACACAAACGCACTTACACACAAACGCACGCCTGCACACACATGCGCTCACCGCGTGTGCTCGTGCGAATTTAATACTTCTTAATTAAAGCAGCTGTCAACATTGGCAGATTTCATTCTCTGCAATCGGCATAACACCTCCGTCCTTGCCAGACCCACGGCCCCCGAATAACAAAGTGAGTGGCCTGGGCTAAACCGAAGCCTCACACAGCAACTATGCAGGACGGGGTCCACCGGGCTGAGGCAGCCGCGGGCCAAACACATCAAGCCCGGGTCCGGAGCCGTGCGGAGGGAGCGGCGGCCGCGCCGGCGATCACCGCCGGACAGCGTGTAATTATGCCTCGTTGACACGAGAACACGCTCGCCTGTAACGTTTAGCCATTGTCCTTTAGCCAACTTCTGTGGGGAAGTCAAGTGGTCGGGGCGGCGAGGCCGAACGCCGCCAACACCGCCAACACCGCCTCGCCCCCGGTGCGAGGGAAACCAGAGCCCCGGCAACCAGAACCGGAACACCCAATCCCAGCCCCCCCCCCCCCTCCCCCCCCCTCCCCCCCGCCCGACCGCAGCCACCCACGTCACGTGACCGGGGTCAACAGGAAGCCGTTCCTATAGGAGGAATAACAGAAGCCGTTTGTTGGCAGGGGCGACGACGCAGAGTGAGTGAGCCGCGCCTCTCCTGTTCCCTCTCTCATTTGACTCGCCATTCATCATCGTGACACGGACGGATTCTACACACACGTTCGCCGGCAGGAACGCTCCTCAGGTGTGCATACTCAGCTGGAGTTACTGACAGGCGCCGGGACTCTGCCAGTGGTGTGTTTCAGCTGACTGCAGAATACTTTTTCATGGGGGCTCTGGTTATAAGGTGTGAGGAAGTCAGGCCAGAGTGAATCTGGGCAACAGTTTTCTCTCTCTCTCTCTCTCTCTCTCTCTCTCTCTCTCTCTCTCTCTCTCTCTCTCTTTCTCTCTCTGTGAAACTCTGGAACTGCCACGGCTTGGCGAACAAGAGGTGAGATTTTGGCCTGTGTCGGTAGGCGTGTGTGTGTGTGTGTGTGTGTGTGTGTGTGTGTGTGTGTGTGTGTGTGTGTGTGTGTGTGTGTGTGTGTGTGTGTGTGTGTGCGCGTGTGTGTGTGTGTGTGTGTGCGTGTGTGTGTGTGTGTGTGTGTGTGTGTGTGCGTGTGTGTGTGTGTGGAGCAGGGAGGGCTTGGTGTCTAGTGGTGCTGGGGGTTGTGGGATTGGGTCTGGTGGTCACATTCAGGAAGCTGTGAGTGGACGAGGAGGGTCAATGCATCTATGAAGCAGTTTCACTACGCAACGGAGAGAGATAGAGAGAGGGAGGGAGGGAGAGAGAAAGAGAGAGAGGCTAGAGAGTGCTGGTCGAGGGAGAAGGTCCATGAAGACACGTTAAAACAGATGAAAACAGCGGGAGAAAGATGGACGGTGACTGTAATTGACTCATGGAGATAGAAATAAAGATAGAGCGAGAGAAAGAGAGAGTGAACGAGAGAAGTAATACTGAAACAAAGAGCCCCCCCACCCATACCACTACCACCACCACAGCTCATAAAGCTCCTGTGGTTTCCTTCCTGAGCTCCTTGGATCCCCCGTTCACTTCACCGCCATCTCCCACCACCACTGCAGACAGCCTCCATTTTACTCCATTCCCCCTCTCCCTTTCTCCCTCTCTGTCTTTCTCTCTCTCTCTCTCTACTCTCTCTCTCTCTCTCTCTCTCTCTCTCTCTCTCTCTCTCTCTCTCTCTCTCTCTCTCTCTCCCCCCCCTCTCTCTTTCCCTCCCCCCCTCTCTCTCTCTCTCTCTCTCTCCCCCCCCTCTCTCTCTCCCCCCCCCTCTCCCCCTCCTGCAGTATTAAAGTGAGTCTTATGGAGGTCTGCCGTGGCCCGGCTCCACTCCATGGGCGGAGGTGCGGTTTCCCCAGCTGCTGTGAATCCTGTGACGAAGGCCCCCGTGCTCGGAGCCGTGCTTAATGCGTGCGGTCGGAGGCAACGGTACAACCACCCCCCCCCCCTCCCCCCCAACCACCCACCACCCAACCCACCCCCACCATCCCCCCCCCCCCCCCACACACACACACACACACACACACACACACACACACACACACACACACACACACACACACACACACACACACACACACACACACACACACACACACACACACACACACACACACACACGCATCGCCGCTACCGCAGCACCCGTCTCCCCCCTCCCCACCACCGCCCATCGCCCCACCTCCCCGCTGCGCGCTCCCGTACACTGGGACCACAGCTCGCTTCATCCCCTCTTCCCCCCCCCCTTCCCCTCTCCTCCCCCCCGCCGCCCCCCCAAAGCTTATTGTGCTTTCTTTGTCCTTTTTTTGGTTCTGTTGTTGTAGTCAATGGTAAACACACTCTGTTTTAGGGTAGCAGCTCAGGAGATGTTTAAGCTCAAACCGGAGCTCTGACTCCAGCAAGCGTTTCCCTCAGACCGGTTGGGATTGTCGGTTTCAGAACAGCCGATTCTAATCTACAGGAGTGAGTTCACTCCATCTTGGATGGGTTGAACCGGGGGAAACACGCGTTCCAAAGGCCGCACAGGCTTCAAAAGCCTTCGTCTACCGCTTCCCTGAACACGAGATCGATCGGGGAGCCCACAACGCGTCTTCGCGGTCAGGGCTGTTATTGGTTGAGGCTCGGTCGGTTCTTTGTGATAGGCCTACGTCACATCGGAAAGGCTGGCGCAGATTCTTTTTTTTATTGGTGACGACAAAACCTGTATTTTATGGGGCCTCGCATATTTAAGTATTTATAGTGTGTAGATGGAAATTTCCCTAGAACTTAAGTTGATAAAGTGGTCTCGGGTTCATTCTCAAATTTCCACAGTTTCATATTTTTGTAAATTTGTACATTATGTTCATTATTATGTAAAAATTCTACTATTTTTCTGAATTAACAAGAACATTAGCTCAGAATTCAGAGAAAACGTTTATATTCTCCGACATTTTCATTCTCAAGTGAATCCACTCCGCTTCCGTACTATATCTATATCCATATGTTAACACCCTTGCTCAACTCAACAAGGGGGCCAGCATGGAAAGGCTGTCGCCTTAACGCAACCCAGTCGTTTCGTCTGATCCTCCAGGTGACAAAGAGGTGTCCTGTGAGCAGGCTGCAGCGTCAACAGGGTCCGGCCTGCAGGCTGTGTTGACTCCCCCCGCCCCTCAGCCTGCCGCGCTGATCAAAACATTACATAAGATTAGTGGTGGTCGCGGTGGCGGCCGTGGTGGTGGTGGCGGCGGCGGGCGAGGGGGTCTGGCTGGGTTCCAGTGGGTTTCTGGGGCCCCACGGGCATGGCTTCTCTCTGTTCATTAGCCAGGATATTAAAGGAAATGCATGCCGCCACAGGCTCCACTGCTGTGGTCTGCCATCAGCCCGAGCAAATCTGTGTGTACCAGTGGCACTCGCCCTGCCTAGTCTTGACATGAGCACTGGAAATTTGTGCGTGTGTGCTGTGTGTGAGTGTGTGTCTGGATGTGAGTGTGTGTGTGTGTGTGTGTGTGTGCGTGTGTGTGGATGGATGTGAGGGGGTGTTGTGTGTATGTGTGTGTGCATGCGTGTGTGTGTGTGTTTATGTATGTATGCATATGTCTGGCTGTCTGTCTGTGCATGTATGCATGTGTGTGTGTGTGTGTGTGTGTGTGTGTGTGTGTGTGTGTGTGTGTGTGTGTGTGTGTGTGTGTGTGTGTGTGTGTGTGTGTGTGTGTGTGTGTGTGTGTGTGTGTGTGTGTGTGTGCGTGGGCTACCCTATGATCCCTGTCTTCCTCTCTGTGTGGCCTGTCAGCAGCCGGTCGCTATAGTAATGGACACCCATTAAACACAATAGTCAAAGGGACAGGCACACACTGCACATTGGCAGACACAAAAAAGGACATTTACACACCAGACACACACACACACACACACACACACAGTCATGCATACACACACACCCATCCACTTCACAGACAAAACCCAGGTCCAACCGAGCCTCAGGCCCCTGTGTTCACGGGCCATTTGCATCGCTGCACTGTGACCTAATCCACTGCGGCAGGGCTGTTTTGCCGGGGACCTGAATGGGTGGGACAGGTAACGTTCAATTACCGACCCAGCCAGTGCCCTTTTGCTAAGAAAACACACGGCAGAGCCCTGTGGCAGCAAGGCGACCGTGAAGAGACACTTCCAGAGAAGCAGAAGCTTTTTTTTCCGCTCTTTTCATGGAAGACCTCGACTAGAGAATAGCCGTGCGCCGTCATCGCTGCGCCGCGCTCCCTCCATGGATACCACCCAGTGTGTGAAAGACGTGTGCACTAGTGGGAGCTTGTGTAATGTCATGCATGGATGTCCCCGAGATAGAATGAGTGTATGAACGTATGAAGGAGTGTATGAATGAATGAGTGAATGGAAAAAAGCAACATGTGTATGACTGTTTGAGGAATTCATTATAGCATATGTACGGGTGTACAGGCAAGCGCGAGACTACGCCGAATGAGGGAGGGAGGGAGGGAGGGAGGGAGGGAGGGGTTCTTAATGGAGTTAAGCTGTGAAAAAACCCTCAGTGTGTTTGGCGAGGTCCTCACACACTAACACACACACACACACACACTTTTATTCTCCTTCCTCCCTCTCGGCTGGGCCATTTATCAGAGCAGAACAGGGGCAGCTTGCGTGTCATAAGCCTCTTTGGAGACACAAACAAATCAAACAGGGCCCTCCATCACATAAACTTCCCACCACCGCCCCCCCCTACCCCTCCAGCCCGAGCTAGTGGTTACATAAAAGTTCTCCCCCCTCTAGCTGCGCGCTCGCTGTTATTTCAGAGGGAGCAGCTTTTGACTGAACACATCCACACATAGCAGGACCACATGGAAGAAAAATGGATGGTTGTCAGAACGTACCCACTTTTGCATATGTCAAACTGTAAAGAAATGTATTTTTAATATGCTTGGTTTCAGAAACTGCCATGTGTGTTCCACAGCTCCTGAGATTAGGTTACTCTCCATGCTTCCATGCTTGGTACGCAGGACAACTCATCGGTGGTACCAGTTAGTGTTACAAGCATCTAATCCATGGGGTTGATATTCCTGTTTATTGCCAGGAATATAATCCAGATGTACGGGTGTTAAGGTTTGTATTAATTATTAGACGGTTAGATTTAGTTTCACCTCATGCTGTTATCCCCCTCTCTACCCGAGCCCCTTCTCTGACCACCACTGTAAGTCGAAGACACCTTTTCCCCCACTTTTAGTTAATTTCACCCTCATCCTGTTCTCCTCCTGCCAGTCGTTTGTCCCTAACCCCCTTTTGTTATGAACAGAGCAACGGAGAGGTTGGCATTTGCATCAAGTGTTCCTTCCCTTGTCTCACAGCCCAACAACAGATCCCCAGAAGGGTGACAAGCTAAAAAAGGGCCATTGAATTCTTCCTTCCCATGAAGCAGAGTGACCCTGGGGGGTTGTCAATCATAATGTCTGTCCTCATTGCATTGATTCCATTGACATCACCGGGTGCTACAAAAGGTCCCCACAGTCCAGAAGCACAATATGATTTCCATTTGGACCAGAAGATCACGGATCAATACCATCAGGCCTTGACCTTGACCACGACCTGGACCCAAGCGATGCCTGCAGCTGACGACACTGTGTTTTGTTGAAACCCTGTCACAGAACCGCCTCTCTCCGGCCACATGATCGTGACTGATTAAAGATACGACAACACCCCTGGACGTTGCTTCTCCGCAGAATACCGGGTCATCTTCAAAGGGACCCAAATGGAAGGACTGTGCATTTGAACCTTGTGCACTGGGATGGGAGCCACAGCTGGTCCAGGCACTCTGGGAACTTGACCTTCACCTCTGAACATGGCCATGCCGGTCTGGAGAATGAGATCGAGGTCTGCCCCCATGTCAGGCCCTCTCCCTGTCGATCGGTAATGGCATTGATTACTGTTTCAGAAGTGTGAGTGCATCCAGATGCATGCGCATGTCTGCAAATATGAGTGATTGATTGTGGGTGTTGATTGTGTGCATGGGGGTGTATCTGAGTGTATGCTCATGGAGAGGATGGATCGATGGCCCTGTATTGTGGGGGAAAGGATGGCTGTTGTAAGGCTCTGATGAGCATCTTGAATCACTCAAGGTGAGACTTTAGTCTGTTTCTGTGCTTTATTTAATGTTGTGAGTTCAAATCGTGAAATCATTTTGGTTTCTCACCCAACACCCATTTCCAATTGCAAAGCCCCCCTTACCCTCTGCCCCAGCCCACCCAGCCCAACCCCCCCCCCCCGCCCCGCTCCACCCTCATGAGGGGGAGGGCTTTTAAAACCCTGATGAGAGCACAGTCAGCACACCAGGAGTCAAAGGTTGATGAATTCCTCTCTGCTCCCCTAAGCTCGGTGACTGCCGCCATTAGTGCAGATGGTTTGAAGGAAGACGTAATCCAGCCTGACACACAGTAGCCCTTTGGGAACCGCTACAACTAAGGGCATCTCCCTTGACGATAACACAAACCCTCAATGGTTTGAGATTGTGTAGTGTATTAAAATAAATACTAATTGTTAATGGTTGTCCCAGACCTGAATTATTAATCTGATTATCCCTTCATGTTGCAAATATAAAATATGCATAATATGTATTCATTATATGCATCTATCGTGTATTTCAGTCACACCATGAACGTTATCCATCACTTTGCCCGGCGTTTTCCCACGGGGGGAGATGAACGGTGCAGATATTTACGAGGACAGCGTGTACGAAACGACAATCTAGAAGTGCTCCTCTAAACAGTAGCCTGTAATTTGAAATACTTCTCTGTGGAGATCATGGCCTCCCGGGGTCATTAGAGAGAGAGAGAGAGAGAGAGAGAGAGAGAGTGAGAGGGAGACAGAGATAGCCAGCGATCTCACGTTCGCCATGAATATTTAAGGATACGGTGGGACTCGCACATTTGGCCTCCCACAGGAAAGCTAAAGAAGTCTCCCCCCTCATCTCTCCCCTCTACGGTACCCCTTCACAGTGATCGCTCTGCCCTCCCTCACCCCATTATCCCCTCTCGCTCCATCTGCCCCTCCTCTCTCCGTCTTTACCTCCACCCATACTGTCTGCCTCTCTCTCTCTCCCCCGGGCCCCTCCACCTCCAAGGCCCCACGTTTCATCCCCACCTCTGATGCGTTATCTCTTTTCATCAAGCGAACTACGTTTCTCCTCAAGGTAAAGAAGGCTCAGCCGGCCTCGTGGAGCTCCGACGATGAGACGAGGGGAGCCAAAGAGCAGGAGGGGACGGCTGAACAGGGCGGGTGCAGTGATGTCCCCCTTCTCCCTCCCCCCTCCTCAAGCTCCCCCCCCCCCCCCCCCCCCCCCCCCCCCAGCCCATGTCCGGCCCCCAGCCCAGCCGGTAGTCAGCCAGTCGGGCCCGTGGAGATTGAGATGTGGCTGGTGATGCGGCAGCTGGTTCTTCTTTGGCTCTAATCACTCCCAGAGAGCCCGTCCCATGGTTTGATTTGCCTTTTTACAGCCCGGCCTTATTGTTCACATCAGCGACGCGAGCAACGCACTTACAATCTCAACCCCCACCCCTAGCCCCCACCCCTAGCCCCCACCCCCAGTTTCACTTTTGATCAAATTTGCACCATATGCCTTTGATAGGAGACAAACTGACTTGCGGCTTGCGCTTCTCCTTTCCCACTCCTCGGCGAGTAGTTTGATCAGGCCCCAACCCTGATGGGGGCGAGCGCTCCAACCCCTAAGACAGTATTATGTTCCCAGAAATTGCCTGGTTGAAGATAATGAAGGCCTACGATTTGGTGCAGTTGTGGACTCGGTTCGAGAAAAAAAAATGGAAAATGCCAACGGGAGAAAGGAGACGGGGAACGTAGGTAATTCTGTGTTCCCTATGGCCGACTTCCTGAACGAAATAAGCATCAGGAGCTGAGCTCAGCAGAATTCGCAATTTCTCTTATTCGTCACTCATATTCCTTCTTCAAACTGTGAGGAAGTGGAGGTAAGCGAAACCACCAGCACATGTATGCAATCCTCCAGACACTCAAGTCCTGTCTCTCACCCTCGTTTTAACGCAAATGTTTGAAATAAATGCTCAAATCCATTGTCAGTATGAACTGTATCTCTGATGGAATGATTCTTTGACTTGTTTTAGTCTCATTCTGGACAACAATTGAGCTCAGTGGCACAGAGGCCAATCATATACCGGCGTCTCCCTGACAGACAATACTGACGAGCAGCAGGGGGGGGTTGTGGGGCAGGATGATGTGATCCCCCCAGTCAGGGAAAACATTGAATTACGTCCTGCCTTGTCCTTTCAACTGAAGACCCGGCGCTCACCAGACCGTTACTGCAGAATCAGCCTCCTCGGGCCTAAATGAGCTGATACGGGCGACTTGAAGGAGGAGGCCGCGTATATATCTAATCACCTCTGGCCCGACGTCTGTCCCTCTCTCTCCCTCTCTCTCCCCGTCTCTCCCTGCCTCTCTCTCCCCGTCTCGCTCCCACAGCACTAGCTCCCGCCGGGACTTAAAGAGTTTTGTTTCACCTTGAATTACCACCGGGCGTACCACGCAATGTAATGTATATTGAAAGACTTCTGGGAAGAGTTTGGACAAGTGGGGAAGCGGAGGGAGAGGGGGGCAGGGGGGGTAAGAGTGAAGGGAGGCTGATTGCTGAAATGAATGCCACACTGCCCCTGCATCTTCATCATCCCAATGAGATCCTTTCCTCTCCAGCCAGAGCCAGAGCCAATCAATGCTCTTATCAACTGTCTCATCGGGGCCGACTGGCCAAATTAGTTGCTGGCAAATTCATGGGAGTGACGCATGTTTTTTCTCCTTTCTTTTATATTGTAATCAAGGAAAGAAATCTGCTTCTAAGAAATGGGCATCTTGGCTGGAACGAAAAAAAGGGTGGAAGATAATTGGCCCGCGAAGCGAG
>NC_079416.1:10303328-10320828 GCF_026213295.1 Gadus chalcogrammus | reverse complement strand
CTGGTGTAAAGAGGAAAAACTAAACAAGGAAAAACAAGGAGTGCGAGGGCCTTTCGGTGGCCTAGCGGTCGGCGCTGATGGAGGTATTAAGATATTAATTGCTTTTTGACATGATTTTGTTAACGCGAGGGGAGGAGGGCAGGCCTGTGGCTTCGGTGTAATGGTGGAGCTCAGGGGCGGGCGGGCCGTCCTGTCCGGCCGCCACGGACTGACGGGAGAAAAGAAAGGTGGCTTTCAGGTGGCTAGCGGTCGGTAGAGCCGATGCACGTACAAAGTGTTATTCTTCCTCCACGAGGGATCTGACTGAGATGAAGGGTTTGCAGTACAGGAATGTGTAAAGAAATGTATTTTCTTAAAAAACATGTATTTTTTAATTCATTACATTTTCTGTGCACTTATGTTCTGTTGAAGAGTTAGTTAGTACTATATGGAGAAAAATACAGCACAAATACAATGTGTTTTTGTTCAACAGCAAAGGCGGTGGTAGTAGTGGCGGCTATTTGTGAGGGCTTAATTCCCTTCAGCTCTCCATTAAACAGCGAGGTCGCCCGGCTCTGTGGTCAGCAGTGACCGTCGTCAGGCGGGAGAACAGCAGCAGCACACACGACCAGCCCACGGGCCACATTCACTCAGACACTGCAACAGCACGAGGTCACCAAGACGATTGGCCCACGGGAACCACAACCACCGCACACACCAACGCTCAACACACAACAGCCCGTCCACGTCTATGGTTCAAGTGGTAGCACAAAAACACCCACACTCACACAGACACACACACACACACACAGACACACACAGACACACACACACACACACAGACACACACACACACACACAGACACACACACATACACACACACACACACACACACACACACACACACACACACACACACACACACAGACACACACACACACACACACACACACACACACACACACACACACACACACACACACACACGTAAAACACACAGAGGCCGACAGACACAAACACACCCAACACACACACTCACACACTCAGATGAACCTTGGAGCAGGGCTTTGCGGGGAGAGAAGTGGCCTGTGGCGCGGTCAGGGTGAAAAGGGTGTGGGTGTGAGTGGACAGCACAGGACCGACCGAGACTGTCCCCGCAGTGTGCTCAGGTTAAACCCTCACTGAGGCGCGTGTGCGTCAGCAGGGGGTACCTCGTACGCACGTAGCGGCAGACATAAACAGCGGCCTCACACACACACACACACGCACACTCACACACACACACACACACACACACACACACACATACACACACACGCACGAGGAGCTAACCCCCATGCTTGCTGGGAGAAGTGAATCACCGGCCCTCTGCTGATGCAGGACGCAGCCCAGCCTATACTTAGTCGCTGCTGTGTTCATGAAACTGGACTCCGTCTTTCTCTCTTTTTCTCTCTCACTCTCTCTCTCTTTCTGTCTCTCTCTCTCTCTTATTCCCTCCCTCCCTTTTCTCTCTTGGACTCTTTCTCTGTGAGCGTCTCGGGGAGTGTTTGTGTGTGTGTGTGTGTGTGTGTGTGTGTGTGTGTGTGTGTGTGTGTGTGTGTGTTTGCCTGTGTCCCAGTAGAGGCCGTTGCCAGGGGATGGGCAGCGAGCATTACCATCAGCATCTTTGTGGATCAAAGAGAATCCCCCAGTAATCCGGGCCTCTCTCCCTCGTCCCCCACACCGCAATTAGGATTAATCCTGAGATCCCCTCCTGCTCACCATCCTGACAACAAAGTGGACCACTCTGCCCTGTGTGTGTGTGTGTGTGTGTGTGTGTGTGTGTGTGTGTGTGTGTTTAGTTTATGTGGATATGGATATGGTGGAGGGCAATTAGCCAACTCTGTCCTTGGGGTCGAGAATTCCCCTCTTAAACCGCCAGGCGACCGCTAGCCTGTGGTACTATATGATGACCCACACATACACACACACACACACACACACACACACACAGACACAGACACACACACACACACACACTGGAAATCAAACCGAAGTTAAACAAATTGACCAAAGAGACCAAGATATAAACAACTGTCGGACCAGTAGCCACAGAATGTGTCTGCAAGGGCCGCTATCAGCAGGGGGTTCCCCCCCCCCCCCCCACACACACGCGTCCCACCGCCAACCCCCCCAGCCACAGACCCACACAGCCCTCCTCCCCAACCCCACCCCCTTGTTTCCCCTATCATTGACTTCTTTCCACCTCCACTATTTCTCTATGGTTTGCCTTCCCGTTCCTCATTTGAATATTCAGAAGCGCTCCGAGCAGACAGACAGACAGACAGCCAGACAGACAGACAGACGGACAGGGAGACAGGAAGGTGTGAAACTCAAAGCGTGCGTATGCCTTGACGGCTCTCCAGACGTATAATTACAGCCCTTCGCCGGAGGGGGTTGATAGATGACCAACACAAAGGGCCGAGGTACTGAGTTCTGAACGCACAGAGAAACATCTGGAGGTCGAGACAAAGCCACAAAGTACGCAGCCCCCCGACGCGCGGAGCGAGGCGAGAGCACAGACAGAAAATATACATTGATGCCATACAGTTGGCCCAACTGGGCCTGAGGAATGTCTTTCGGATAAACAAGTGTTTCCGTTTAAATTGCGCCATTTATGAATTGTGGAGTCACTGTGGCGGGGCCGACTCTCTGTCTCCTGACATGGCTGCCTTTCAGAATAACACAGCATGGAGAGGATCTCTACGCAGCTCTTCTCATGAAAGCAGTGTATAGTCCTTGTAGCTAAACTATAAGTTAAAGATGGAGTTGTTTGAACGATAAAATGTTTCCATGAAAAAATGAAAAAGATTGATTAGACCTCAATTAGCAACGCCTTCAGCTCAACAAAATGTGAATCAAAAGTTTAATAAAATGTGTATAAGGTCTATTGTATAGGGATTCAATTTGCCGTCAGAATTTGGACACATTAATCACTCCTATATTTTAATTTAAGGGAAGAATAATATACAAAGTACTATCTAATGTCAAATATCCAGTGCTCAAGTATTCAGTATCCAAATTCATCCAGTTGTGCTGTTTTTGACCCCGTTCAACATTGTTTTCCTGCTACCTCAGTGATTGGTCCCGCCAGATGGTGTGGGCGGGTCTTTGTGTCTGTGACTGGTGTCACTGGGTTTAGCGCGGGGGCGGGTCGGAGGTGTCGGGGCGGCGGGCCCACCATACAACAAACCTCACAGTTCACAGCCTCTCGGTTTCACAGCTACCTTGAAGAAACTGACCACGGCCAGCTCCTAACCAGCCACGGGTACAGAGAGAGAAAAACAACACGTTTAACGCACATATCTGACTTTAGAACACGCCTGTTGAAGCGTGACCTCAAATACGCATGCTATGTGCACTTGTGTATCTGTCGAGCTTGCTACCACATGGTCCACACTTATGAAAGCAATTATTTGGTCGTTAATTAAGCCCTACAAGGGTAAGCAGCAATCCTTCTTGCTACAGCTGTTACATTCCTTTCCATCCTATTACAACTCACCCGGTGAACTTGAACCTCTGTACCGCTACAGAGCAACACCTGTGGTCGCCAGGGGAAAGACTCATTCATTTATTTGGTGACGACCAACCCAGTAGGTGAGGCAGTAAATTCCTACCGGGCGATTTAGATGTTGTCGGCCCAGAAATGCGGAGAAATTAATAAAGTCCGAGCAGCGACTGCTTGCTGCACACATGGTTTATGGCGCTGGATTGTTATTGACATTAGATTAGATGAACAAATCTGTTTCGCTACCCTGCATTAGTTTCTCGGCGGTTATGGCATTATACACAACCATGTAGCCCGTGCACATTTGTTTGTAGAACTCAAAAGCTTCCCAAACAAACACAAATTTGCAGCAGACGTGGTTTATCGGAATCAAAAATAACGGAATGAATTTAGCTGGGAAGTGGGAAGATTAATAGAGTTCAGTTCAGATTGTTCCGTTATTTGACTTGACTTCAGCTTGGTTTAGTGCAGATTGGAGATAATGCCCTTTTTCTCCCCGTTTCAACGGAACAATCCCGACCCCTTCCCCAGATTCAGCCTCCATTCCAGCCCATTATAGTATTATTTTCTTTCTTTGCTTGTAATAAAAAGTCAGAGAGTGCAAAATGTCCCCAATAGGCAGCTGCACGCTACGGCTAAAGCGTCAAAATCAGTTCCAGACGTCCTCTGCCAAGGATCAAGGGAGCGGAGGGGTACGGGGAGCAGCGCAGCCAGGCAAAATAAATTAATTGCAAATGTATCATGAAGGCTGGGGGTGAGGACGAGGAGGAGGGGAGGAGGGGTGGGGGGGGGGGGGGGGGTGTACAAAGAGGAAAGTGTGGGCCGCTTTATCAGTGATGACGGATGAGGAGGAAGGGAGGAGGGGGAGTAATACTGGGCTTAGAGGCGGAGGAAAGGGAGGGGGTGAGGGAGACGAGGGGAGGTGCGGAGAAGGGGTGACAGGAGCAGAAGAACAAAAAGGAAGCTGATGCTTTTCGCTGAGGTTGATCTTGAACAGGGGCTGTTGAGGATCGGGGGGGGGGGGGGCAGGAGCAGGAGCAGGAGTCGGCCCGTGGAGCTGACAATGATGTACGGCCTGGGCCGAGTAGGCTGAGGAGATCACTCAAACACCTGCCCGGCTCGGCCCCACCCCGCTGCCCCCACCCTTATATACGCTGCCCTAACCCCTGCACACCGACGGCCCAACTCAAACAAGATGACTGGGGCAGGAAACACACACAGTGCCAAGTACCCCCCCCCCTTCCCCTGGCCCCCCCCGGCCCCCCCATGACTTTGTTCTCTCAGGGCCAAGGAGCCGTGCACAGGTTCTTCAGTAGAGCATGAAAAAAAAGCAACTACAACCTTTTTTATTATTTTCAACTTCGAAACAATGACAGTGACAGGAAGGATAGAAAACAGGGCAGCAGCTGCTGAGCATTACACAGGATATTAAGCATTATTTGCATGACCCAGGCCACATTTTAGTCTCCTATTTAAGTAATGGATGTAAAAGAGAGAAGGCAATTTGGCAAGGCAACATTTATGACTCTACATGCAAATCCAGCGTTCTTTCTGAAGGATAGGCAAAAGTTAATTATAGCGGCAATGCTGAGAAAGATAACAGCGCCCAGACTATAACGAACATTTTATTTTGTCGTCTGGATTACAGTTCACGACTCTGTAAACTTGCGCTGGGTTTTGGTTTGTAAAACAATGACCGCATTGACTACAACGACTGCACGTTCTCATAAATCGTTTTTCCACAATCATAAACCCAATTTTATTCAGTGTATTTTATTCAGTGTTACAAACCAATTAAGGGCTGAAATGGAATCAGAAATAAACCAGATGCTTAACAAATAAACAGAACATTTGAAAACTGTGTGTCCAAATCACACATTTGGCAGAGTATTTCAGAATAATCGTAAAAACAAGCTTACTGTACTAAGATGCTAAGACCGTGTCAATTTTTGTTTCATTTTCCCTTTTATTGTTCATGTTTTATATAAGTCATAAGTCATTGCCCCGTGTATTACATTATTTGCCATCAAGCTGCCTCTCCTCTTATCTTCTGCCACCCTCTCTAACCAGGCCGGGGGCTACCTGCCAAAGTGAATTTACCTAGCAAAGTGAATTACTGGGTGATAAACGACTTCAGCGCCCAGGCAGTAAACTGCTGAGAGAAGCTAAAGGGCTAATGCAATTTCTCCGGGAGTTTAAACGCTGTAAGTGCTGCGATGAAATGACTGGCCTCGTCCGAGCAGATAAATATTTGTCCTTTTGTTTATTTATTTGTGAGCGGAGGTCTACTACCAGGAGAGGCCAAACCGGTTAACGGTCAGTGTGAGTTCCCTGCCCTGGCAGTAACTTATAGTAGTATGTCAGAGGCTCGCCTTAGCTCTTCTGCTGTAGCTCTTCTGCAAGAACGATCTAATGACAGCGTGTTAAGTTTGTCGAGACGAACACTTTGCCTACACAGCAAAATAAGGTAGGTAAGAGTGGTTGGTGGAACAAGAGTTCCTAAGATAGATACCACACTGCTGATGCATGGCTTCCTCATGAATAAACATCTTCGACTTTAAGTACATTTCCCAGTATGTGAGGTCGCCTGCAGCATATTTGGGGAAACCAGATCCCAAAAATATCTTCCACTCACCCTAAACCCTGCCCAGACCAGAGAAACGGACAGCCAAGTACATGCGCGCACACACACGTACACACTCACAAGCACACACACATGAGCACACACACACACATACACATTCAGACTCACAAACGCACATACACGCACACGCACACACACACACACACACCCACAAGCGCACACACAAGCACGTCGGCCAAACACATACACACACACCCAAATAAGCGCACATAGATGCACGGCCACACACAGACACACACACAAACACAGAAGTGCACATACATGTACACACACACACACACGCACACACGCTCACAGACCCACACAAGCACACATACACTCACGCCCACACACACACAGACACACACACACACACACACACAAGCGCTCATACATGCACGGCGAAAGACAGACACACACACACACACAACTGCACACACACACACACACACACACACACACACACACACACACACACACACACACACACACACACACACACACACACACACAGAACTCCTCCATCATCACCACCACACTTGGCAGCCCCCACCCCCGCCTCGGACACCACAGCCACCCCTCCACTATCAGCGTCTCCTCCAGCGGGCCTACCGGGGCCTGCGCTGTGCTGGAGAGGCTGGGTCGAATACCTCCGTCCGTCCACTTTGGCACGGCCTCACAGCCCCCGCCACCACCACCCACCCACCACCGCCCACCCACCAGCGCCCACTACTGTGGCTGCTGCTGCTGCTGCTGCTGCTGCTGCTGCTGCCTCCGGGCGAGACGCTGCCAGCAGGCCCGCCGACCCACCGCCCTGCGTCCCTGCCAACCCCCTGACGCCACCCTGGGTGGTCCTGCTTCATGCGGCTCTGGCGGAGCCCTGCTCAAATACCCTCTCCTCCCCCTCCTCCTCCTCCTCCTCCTCCTCCCCCTCCTCCTCCTCCTCCTCCTCCTCCTCCCCCTCCTCCTCCTCCTCCTCCTCCCCCTCCTCCCCCTCCTCCTCCCCCTCCTCCTCCTCCCCCTCCTCCTCCCCCTCCTCCTCCTCCTCCTCCTCCTCCCCCTCCTCCTCCTCCTCCATCCCCTTTTCCTTCCCTCCTTCTTCTCTCCGGGTCTAATTCCACCGCTGGCTGCCAGGGGCCGAGAGCTGTGTTCCCCGCAGGGCTCCGCGCGGGACCAGCCAGCGGTGGAGGGGGGGGATATTTTTGTCGTGAGGGAGGATGTGGATGCGCCGTATCTTGAGAGGGAGGGGTGGTTTTCTTCGAAAAAAAGGATGATTGTGAGCAAAACGAAGGTTTATATTTGGTCCGAATATGATTTTCTGTTTGTGTTGCTGTGTTTGTGTGGTGGAGGGGAAAAAATGTGTTACTGATGGATGACACTCCCCCCTCTCTCTCTCTCTCTCTCTCTCTCTCTCTCTCTCTCTCTCTGTCTCTCTCTCTCTCTCTCTCTCTCTCTCTCTCTCTCTCTCTCCGCATTTTCTCTTTTTCCATCCCTCCATCTTTCTCGCTCTTTTTCCTCTCCTTCAGACACGATGACAGTAAAAAGAAAGAGTTGACCTCAAGTGAAAAATAGGAAGACTACAATTGAGCCGCTGACTAATTCAGGGAGCTGATGGCTCAGCGATGACCACATGGTACATTGGGAACTGTCAGAGCGCAGTACAAACACGTTGACTTCTTCCATTACGGTCAGGACATGGATCGACGAAAACACAAACACTTCTCAAAGCGGACAAACTGTCCCCGATTCCTGAAATATCAGACTCATGAATCTATCAATCCGTCTCGCTCTCTGTTTCCCTTATTTAGATAATGATGACTTAAGTGTTCAATCAAATGTCGTTGGCAAAATGAGTGTCACTTAAGTGCTATCCAAAGAGTAGAACATATATTTTATATTTTTATTTTATATTATTAATATTATTATCTATTACCAGTAAGGCGGACCCCGGAGCAGAGCACTCAGTTCACACTGCACCCTCCACCCAAATGCATACAGCTCCACCCTCGGCAACGCGCACACACACACACACACACACACACACGCACACACACACATAAACACACACGCGAAAGCACCCATGCTGCTTTTGATACAATCAGCAAAGGTCCCGAAAGAAAGGCGCCAATGTGTGTATTAGTAGTGCATGGGGCCTTTGGGGGCCCTAATGGATTGGTACACTACCACACTGTCAACTGTGGAACAAGCCCGGGCCCATTCTCTCACAAAGATCTGCTAACATTGTCAAATGACACACTTACTGTGCCACTGGCTTGAACGTCCTAATTGCAGCATTTAGGAATCAACAGAGAGCCTCTTAATGCTCAAATGACTCATTCTGGGCGGCAGCGTTTTTTGGAGCCAGTTGATCAAAAAAAAGGGCAATAATACAGACATTATAATTAGAACAGCCCACGTCATCGCACCACCTCATCAAAACAGCCCGAAGTGAGCAGCACACACGCAGCTCCCCGCCACGCAGTTGTCAGTCCTCGGCGAGTTCCCTTCGCCGCGGCTCCGCGTCCGCTCGCTGGAGAGCAGTGTGCCGTGGCGGCGGGCCGGCCTTCGCGGCGCGGCGGGGAGTGTGGACAGCTACTATCCGCCGCCCGGCGCGCGGCCGCGGGTGGAAGGAGCGGCTCTCTCCGGGCTGCACGACATGAATAATAAATGCTGTTTATGAGTGTATGCTTTCCATCTGACCCCTGGGTCTGCAGCGAAAACAGCACAGGGGCTCTCTTAAGGGGCCGAAGGGAGGATGGAGGGGGAGCTCGCGCGTGAGAGAGGGAGAGAGAGGGAGAGAGAGAGAGGGGGAGAGAGAGAGAGAGGGAGAGAGAGAGAGGGGGAGAGAGAGAGAGAGGGAGAGAGAGAGGCCCGTGAGGGAAGGTGATGGGTCATTTAGTGACCTGGGACCCTCGCATCAGCCATCAATGACATGTTCAATCAGGCCTGCTATTCTGACGCACGAACACACACACACACACACACACACACACACACACACACACACACACACACACACACACACACACACACACACACACACGCACACACAAACGCACACACACACAAACACACATACGCTGGCATAGAGGGCTGCTGAAAGAACGAATATTAAGTCTTGTGTTCATAAAGGCGTTACTGTGGTCAAACAATGTAGCGTTTATGCTACTGCAACGGACTTCATGAAACCTGCCTTATGCCCACTACCTCTACACACACACACACACACACACACACACACACATACACACACACACATACACACACACACACAAACACACACACACACACACACTCTCTCACGGCTCTTTTCAGACTCCATATACGTGTATGTCACGGAAGACACGTAAAAGAAACAAAAAAACCTGTCATGACTTTTCAATACGATGTACGGGGGCGCGGCCCGCCAGTCCCCATGAGTTAGGCGCTCGCGCGCTGAGCGGCCCGCGGCCATGCTGAGTGCAATAACAGAGGCCGACAGAGAGGCTCTCAGAACAGGAGATGGAGTCGGCCCTGGAAGGGGGGGGGGGGGGGGGGGGGAGCTGGAGTTTTTTTCAAAATAAAATAAAAAAGGGGGCAGGCTTGCATCCCACTCTGTGAGGCGAGCGTGGAGAAAGCAGAGCCAGAGCCAGAGCTGGCTGTGGTCCCCCTAATGACGCTCAGGTCTGGCGTGCTGCAGGTAGCCAGGGCCAGACAGAGAGAGCCCGGGCCCCGGGGTTAGCCGCCTTCCCCGGCAGCACCACCCGCAGCAAATTAGCCAACGGCAGCGCCACACTGGTTAGAGGCCTGTGCTGCTAAACGCTCACACAGCTGGCCCCAGGGGAGGGGCTGTAGCGCCCAGAACTACGTCTGCGCCCACACTGGAGGTGCACCGCTTTGAGAGCATGCTTCTCTTTTGTTTACAAAGGTTTGTGCCATAAGATGAGTCCCACATATCTATTATGATGATTCAACATTTTTAGAAAAATTTGCATTTGTTCAACAATTATAATAACCATCGATATAATGGCCGATGGTTACAGACTCTTCGTGCCTGACAGTATTCCCATATGTTAAAAAAAGCCTTTGGTGTATGGAGCAATAGGGGAGGAGGGAGCTCAGGGGGGTCTGAGCTTATTAACTGGGTTATTAACTCCCCCCCCCCACCTTGGTTCAACTCCTAGCTGGACAGAAGGGATTACCTGTCCATTCAGACAGACGTGCCACTTCATCTTGTCTGTGATGTCTGATGTTTGTGGGGCTCAACATTTTTTGGTAAAGACACCACTAGGTGGCATGATCCTTTTGAGAACCCAGCACCTACCAGTCACAGGACAACACCCAGTCGCAGTGAGCACTTCATTTTACTCTACGTTTTGCCATAAAGCTTGATACTGTGTGATGAATGTCTGGAAAAACAATTGCTTGTTTGGCACATTTTAGGTTATCTTTTGTTATTCTTCGGTGTTCCTTCCCTGTTGTTTTCTTCAACCAAACAACACATGGGCAAGCCGATAAGCCACGAAACCACAGATGAGCACACGGAACGCAAGCACTTTTCTCATATTTCATTTTGCTCACTGCTTGATGACTAAGCAGGTCCGTTCAGATAAGGCCGGGCCACACATGAGATTGTGAGAGGCTTGCAGACACCAAAACAACACGGGGACTAAATGTCCACACGAAGGACTGAAGGTCGGGTGCTGCAGGGTGAATATGCGTGACGAATAACCTGACACACATTCTGAATTGTGAGTGTCTTTCGACGTTTGGGCTGAACAGCGTGCTCCAGTTATCTCAGAGTGTTATGTCTCAGTGCGTTGCACAAGGCGTTACCGTTGCCTGGATATATTCGGCTGAGTGGCATTGTCAACAACTCTGAGCAACAGGGAAGGTTACATCGACTTAAGTTTGGATTCGCCAAGAAGAATCACCGAGAGGGAAAACAATGATTAAGGACAATCTTATACCGTGCATTTTGTTGCTCGTGTGTCTGTACTGTGCGTGTGCGTGTTCCTGTCTGTGTCTGCCAGATTATGTTGCAGAGCATGTGTGCATTTGTGTGCATGTGCAATCACACACACACATACACACACACACACACACACACACACACACACACACACACACACACACACACACCCGTGTGATACTATATAATGGTACACACACATCCTGAGCATATTCGCATGTGAACAGAGTTTTGGCCTGCTGAATAATTCAGCCACCCCCCCATCCCCATGCTAACAGTAACGGCGATGGAGCCATTAAATATCCATGAGGAGATCATTACAGGCCCTGGGCAGGCCCTCGCTGTCCCCCTGCCGTCCCTCCACCTCCCTGGGGTGACCCTCCCATCTCTCTCCCTAAACGACGGGGGGCTTAACCCCTCTCGGCATGAGCTCACCCTCCCTGGCCTCCGAGGCTGCTGTTAGCACAGCTACAGGGCCAAAGGTTAGCCAAGCTGAGGCGTGACCCTTGGCACTAATGTGCTTGTAACACTTTAAAACTCTTTGGAGAGAGTTAAGCAGAACACGCTTTCAACAGGACCACACACACACACACACGCACACGCACGCACACACGCACACACACAAACACACAATGGCCCCCGTTGGCTGCCGCTGCTCCCTTTTCAGTATTTCGTTTATTTTTTGTCCGTTTCTTTACGAGCAGTTCTTCTGGTGAGCCCCCTCACCCCCCTCCACCACCACCACCACCCGGCTTCCCTGGCTGTGGACGCGGGTCGTGCCCTCTCAGCAATGCAGTCTTTCACCTCGGGCCCTGAGGTTCATTTCACTGCCTGTCTTTCTCTCTCCCTTCCACTCGGCTTGAGTCTAAGCCGTCCGGACAGAACCCGAGTTCCGGGAACAAGAAGCGGTTCAGTTGGACTCCTGCGGAGGCGGATTCGGAGGATCGTGAACCGCGCAGGAATGCACCATTACACTGAAAAATGACATAAGGTGCACTCAGAAAAACGACACACACGCCTCTCAGTCGCCGGTTATTAACTAAGAGCTCTGTGTTTACAGTGGAGACCGCCACAGATTATGATAAGCATCATAAGTTCATTTCGCAAAACCCACTCCCTCTCTCTCCCTGGGCTTCGCCGGCCCCCCCGGGGAACCCCCACCCCCACCGTGAGTGTTACCATGTCATGTCAAACCACAGCAAACACGGCATCTAGTGCCAGTCTGCAATTAGCTCTCATTTGAGCCCCCTCCGTAACCCGCAGCAAATGTAATCAGGGGTGGAGCATCAATGCCTGAGATTGTCTGGCCTAGGACCACTGCTGTGAGCCGCTGCCTGACCCTGAAACACATCCAGTCCACGCAGGTTAAATGAACCTCAGGCCTAGTGGGGGGGGCTCGCAGGGTTTCCCTCCTGGGCGACTAGTGGGCGATAGTGCGTACATGATGCCATCCTCCTTGTGTATAACAATGTTGTGTGTTCAGGGCTGAGGGGTGGAGAGAGGAATGCTGAATCTGTGCTTGTTTTAGGTTTATCATTGCAGTTTTTTGGGAAAAACATTGCTGCAGGATTGGTGAGTTAGCCTCAAAGGTCCACAAGATTTAAAATACTTGTAAAAGCTGATATATATGGTATAACTAAGTAGGCTTGTTATGTATTTACATTTATATATTTTCTATGAATGGCTACCATACTCACTACCAATGTAAAATAACACATTGTGAAGGATGCACATAATGCACCCTTGTTAAGACACCAACAGCGGGCCCCTTAACCCCGTCACCTCCCTGGGATGCACCAACGGCCCCTGGTGCTGGCCTCACCACTGCGGTCAGGTGGGTGATCATCCCGGGGTCAGGGGTTCAAGCCAACCACGGGAGTGGCAGCTGTCATGGAGAGAGGGGGGGGGGCATTGATGTGCCTCTTACCACCAGGAAGTAGAGGTGTGTGTGGGTGTGGGTGTGTGTGTGTTGGGGGCAGTAGGCTGTGGAGTGTGTGGTTAGCCGGTGGGTCAGCGGTTGGACTTGAGTGGCCTGGCCCAAGCCACGGCGGGGGCTCTCAGGCTGCAGTGGCAGCCAGAAGCCCTGAGCAGTAGTGGGCATTATCAGTTGTTAAGTGCCCCTTTAGCCTCTGGTCGGGAACACTTAACACGTCCTGTGGTCACTGAAGGCAGCAGGGCTGCCGGTAGTAAGGTAAAATATTCATTGTTGTGGAAGTGGTGGTTTTCCTCCACCAAAGACCCTGAAAGCCTGGCGTGGTTTTTGTGTTTATAACCAGCGCCTTAAAACCACGAAGCTCAGGAATGGCTTTTTACCGGACCGCGGTAATGGACCTCAATAAGCCCCCCAGCCTGCTTCCCTGGTCCCTCCCCTGTGATCGATTAACAGGGCAGCAGGTAAAGTTGCGTATTTTCGAGATCTCTTGTATCCCGATTTTTGCGAACCATGGGGTCCCGGGTCACCGCGGCTTGTTTTCCGTAGATTTTGTAGGTCGATTACGCAAACACAAAGACTTCAAAGGAAGTTATCTGTGCTGTTTTCAGCGATTCGCGATAACCTCGTAAAGCAATAAACATTGGCATCACTTCATAACAGACTTAAAAAAAAGAGGAAGACAGTTTTCCACAATGTCATCTCAGTCCGTAAACGATAATTCAAAGCCTCCGCGTCTAAATTAATTTCTTGCGAAATAAAAGATGCCTTGTCTTCTAAATCTGTCAAAAAGTTCAGTGTTTTACTAAAGCATGAATTGGCATTAGCTCCAATTTCTCACAGACGCTTACTCACCCATCAGTTGACCGGATCCGCGGCGCAGTCGTGGCCCCAAGGAAAATAGCACTATTTAAATTATTTGCTTACGGTTTCACACGCAGCATTTACTCCAGAGCTTCTACTACCCCATTTGAACACTCCCTAGAAAATGCGGCTTTATTTTCGAAAAATACAGAGTACCTTACTCTGAGTACTATTGGACCTATGCTATTCGACTCCAAATACATGCTGATTTCGTCAAGTTCTCCCCACGGAGGTACTGAACAAGACAATGTGCTTTTCTTAGCAGCTTGTTTGGATTGGCATGTTTGCTAACTTGGATACACTTCTGCCATCCATCACACACTCATGCCCTGATGACCCTAGTCATACCCCAAATATCCAATAATTGAATAATTATTGGATAATAATAATGTAATTATCCATTACATTCTTTTCAGTTTCAAACAATATCTGAATATCGGTTGAGTGGGTTTATTCTTTCTTCTCAGAGAAGACCAGGGAAAAAAGTGCTCCACATTCAGGTCAACAGACAGTTTTTGCTTGTACAAAAAAGAGTCATTTGTTGCAATCTAAAATTTACATTTGTGTTACTCATTGAACCTCAAAGATTGAAGCTGCAGAAGAACCAGACACATATTTGAAAAAAAGGGACTTCCCTTGGATTTATTGACCTCATCTTGCTAAAATGCACGTCATTTAAATCATCGAAACCTCATCCTGTGCACAACATGCTTTCCTAACTACTGAATCACTGTGATTTGCATTTTCTCTCTGCAACAAAGTCTAATGTGCTTGGCGGCAGGTCACAAATACCATATATACAGGCAGAGCTCTTCTCTGGTTTCAACGTGTTCAACAGAGACTCTATTTGCCGTGCAATAAACCTGCACTACCATGTTGTTTCTTTCTGTCTCATCCTCCAAACTCTCTCTTTCGTGCATATTTTTGCATACACTCTATATAGCCACCCACACACAGACACACACACACACACACACCACTTATGGTGCAGCACGTTTTTCTAAGTGCCTGTTTCTATGTGACCTCCTTAAGGTTTCCTCGTGGCCCCAATGTGGCTGCGTCTCGGGCTACTGGTGCACAGCGCCAGAGCACCACAGAACCGAGAGGAGACCAGCGTGGTTTCTCACCCAGCCACCTCAGCCCTGACTCCTTCCTCCTCCTCTGGGGGCTGGCGAGGAACGCAGAGGCCCTCGGCGGGGGAGGTGGGGAGGAAGAAGGGGTTCGCTGAGGGTGCCCGGAGTCTACATGGTAGGCGTGACGTCATGCCCGGTCACGGCTCAGGCAGGAGTCTTGAGGAAGCGTCTCGCAGCCAGACTGTGGCAGGTGTGGCTGTGGGACCTTCACCGCCTCGGTGGGGGAGACAGCCACACGCGGCGCTGCTACTGCTGCTACTCTCTCCAGCAATGGCGCTCACAACCGCGTACAAACAGCGGAGACTTGTCGCTGTATCCACACCCAGAGGAGCGAAGCCACCGTTCAGAACCGTAATGAGCCACGTAGGGGGGGGGGTTACAAAGTGAAGGCAGTGGGACAAAAGACAGTATTGATACGTGATGTTTTCGGGTGAAGGACATATCTTGAGTTTTTTTTGTGCTTTTTTCAAAGCAGGCACATGATACACATGGCATTCAGAGGGATGGATTGAAATTGTAAACGATAAAAAGGAACATTGTTTTCTACACAGAGAGAGAGAGTGAGAGACAGAGAGACACAGTGAGAGAGAGAGAGAGAGAGAACAAAAAGGGGAATGAGAGTCGGAGAGATGAAATACCATCTGCGTTTAAAGATACTCTGTCTCGCGGAAACCTTGCACGGGCCAGACGACCGCGAGGCCGGCACGCAGCGCCTGCATGGGCCTGCACTTACTTAAGCTTATTTGACTAATACGTTATAACGATCAATTGCCATTAGCTGGCCCCTGATGTCGGAAACCAAGAGCAGACCAATTGAAACCACAGTTGGGGGATTGGCTGACGGGAGGCCAGAACACACAGGGATCTGTCCCCCTTGTGATCCGACTCGTACCACAGAGAGGATTCCATGCTTCACGATGAAAATAAAACCCCCGCTTTGCTCGTCGCGCTCATTTTCGTCTCCGCGCCACCCTTTGCGTTTCGTGCGCGAGTGGCTGTACACAATTCTCTGTTCTTCTATAGGACGGACATTTGTGGTGTGGGTTTCGCTGAACCAGACGACGTGCGAGAGTATTCTGGCTGTGGTTGAGCTGCGGGCCAGGTGAGCGCCCCACCACAGTTTCCAAGGTAGCAGGCAGCCGTCGTGAGAGCTAGCTGAGAACGGAGAGCATGTACACACTGGCGGTTACCTGCAGTCACGTCAGGCAGGGCTGTCGTGCTTCAGTTTCTCAGCAAGGAAACTACTTTTCCAAACGGGGGCCATCGTCATCGACGACGCGTTCGTGCAGGTGCCTCTAAATGGACGTGTGCAAGACAGAGATGCTGAAGTCCGGGGAATTTCCATAATTGAATGCATCATACTCAAGACAAATCACAGGGTGACACACAACTGCATGAGAATTATGCATGCGGTTTGTTCTCATGTTTGCCTAATTTCTATCCCAAGATATCCATTTGTTGGTAAGGGGGTGGTGAGATGACAATTGAGTGACAGCATACGGTTTGACCTGTCAAACTGCGTCGTCAACCAACGATGACACTTAGCCCCGCCAAGCGGACGGTCAAGCACACGAGATGAGTCACCCATTTCTCACGAAACTAGTGCGATAGCCATCGGAAAGCCAATGACTTCCCTAGCACGCAGGCCTGCTTCCGCCTTCTGCGTATGGAGACCTGCTGTTACCATGGTTTCCGGGCCAGAGTTTGCGTGCGAGCGATCTAGACAGACGTCTGGGGGTTCTGCACATACATAACAGGAAGACACTCGGCGCACTTCTCAACTGTTTCTCACTTCTGCCTTTTGCTTTTTAGTCGGGGGAAAGGGGAGGGGGGGGGGGCTGATTTAAGGAAGATTGGCTGGCTTAGACAGACACAATATCACACAGACATGCATCTTTCGAACTGAAAGTAAGAAAATTCAAATAGATATTTCACACCCAGAGGCAAACTTGTAGCATATGAAAATATATTAAAAAGATATATTATATTCCAATAGGAAAAATGGGAATATAATATTTGTTATTGATTTGTTTGTTAATTCTGATTAAATTCAACCACTTTGTGCCATATATGTGCATGGATATACTTATTTTAAGGGCAAAAATCATTCTGTGTGTGTATCTGTTTCTAGGAGCTTGTCAAAGGGCCAATGGTGATCAAAAAGGAGGGATGGAAACAGACCTAATTCCTTCATTAACATAAGGGAAACATTCAGCTAAGGCGGGCTGAAGTGGTGCTGAACGGCAGCGATCCCTCACTGTGTCTTACATCCAGGCTGTTGACCGATGGTTCCGGCGTTGCTTATTTAAAAAAAACATGAGTCCCCCTTCCATGCTCAAACCCTCGCCACAGCTTGAATAAACCAGATAATTAAAACATTGAACGGGGGCCTTGTCATTCAACATCTTTCAAGAGTAACCAAACGCTGAACCATAGCCGCAGTGATGGTAGCTCACTGCTGGTTATTGCTAC
>NC_079416.1:10290828-10300828 GCF_026213295.1 Gadus chalcogrammus | reverse complement strand
AACCCAAACCTGAGCAAGTGTGATATAATGTGGATTGCGTTACATATTTTTTTCATTTTATAATAATTCTATATAATTATCTTAATCAATTACGTATTTATATGTATCTATATATATTAAAATAAATAAATTAAGTAATAATAAAAAATATTATAATAACATACTTTATTTTCCTAAAATGATTTATTAATATTTGCATAAATATATATACATATATATATATTATATATATATATATATATATATATATATATATATATATATATATATATATATATATTCTATGTTATATAGATATTAATATATATAATATTAACATTTAACATATATATATATATATATAGGGGGGTATACTATATATACATATCTATACCATGCTGGGTAACGTGCATCGAGGCAAATACAGACAAGCTTACATGCACGCAAACGGTATCAGAAAACGATATGGAAAAAGAGTGCTAGTTCCCTCTGCGTAGTCTGCTCTGAGCGGAATATAAAAGCCACCGACCACAACCACACAGCCCCAGTATATCAGCAAGCACCTGGCTCTCAGACAGACAACCACGCACGCACACACACACACACACACACATAGAGGGACAGACGAATGCTAGCCTAAAATGCTGAACTCTAAATGTCGCAAACTTTTGCTTCTTGTTTAGTCTGAAGAGGAACAAGTCGCTGAGGGCACCTGCCAAGCATGAGTCTTTCATGGTGATTATTACATAATTTATTCTCAGGCTCAGACTTCCGAGCGTGTGTGTGTATGTGCGTGCGTGGGTATTCGTTATGTGGAAGTCATTGAGATGTATTTAAAGAAGCAAGCGTGGGAATCTGCATCAGAGAGTCGCCTGAGAAATGTTGCACTGCCACTGCTCATTTAGGAAATTCAACTTACAATTAAATATGGATCTAAACAAACACACGCACACATACACACAAAAAAAACAAAAACAAAATTACTTTTGTGTGCTAGACCAAGACACACACATGCACAATCATGCATTGGCCCCTTTAACATGATGAGTCATTTAAGAAACTTAAGCTGAGGAGATGTGACTCTCAATATAATGTCTGTGTATGCAATTTATACAATTTATATATATATATCTTCAATCTGTGAACATTGAATGATAGAATATTTACTTGGAATATTTGTTTGTGTGACCGTCGGATAGCAATACACTCCAGCATGCCACCCTCTCCCATCTCACAAGATCATGCATGTGTTCCTCTCTAGTCCGTACGCAACCTCCTCTTTCTCAAGCTGACAGAGGAAGACCATGCACACCATGCATACCACAAACACACATTCAGATTCAGATTCAGGGCCCTATCTTGCATCCGGCGCAATGGACTTCTACACTGACGCGTGTCGTTGCTAGTTGGCAACTGGCGCAGAGCGTTCTTTTCCCTCCACCGCCAGTCGCCTGTAAATTAGGGAATGATCTTGCTTCTTTCATCTACCTAGCGACACATTCTTGGTAAATTATTTGTGAAAGAACAGCTGATACAGCGGTAATAAGTTGTACTTTTAAATCAATGCATCTGCAAACACCGTACAGCAAACACATATTTTCTTGACACAGACATCGTGTACAAGCCCATAACTTTTAGGATTGATGAGTATTTGATCATGACAGAGAAAACATTGTTTAACCGCGAGTCAGTGTTAAAAAGACTGAATGAATGCGGGCGCGTGTGTGTATGTGTAAAATAATTAATGAAAGCGGGCGCGCTTGTGTGCGTCCATCTGTTTAAACACACGCAAACTAAACACGTAACGCATAATACAATCCATGGCAATGCCAATGTACATTAACGGGGGGACACATGCATATTAGGAACACAAGTCAATAACGTATACATTGCATACATTACTGGTAAGAAACGATGTTTGTAAATGTATTGCGTATATCATTAAATAGAACCACAGTTACCGCATATCATATGTGTGTTAAGTTTTCTTTGAGGACTCAGTGTTTCTGAAGTTGTGGAAGAAAACGCTATTCCATGTGTGAATTAGGCCATATTATTTGGCCATAAACTGAGCCATTTCAAGTTTGGAATTCATGTAGTCATGCATCTGTCTCATCGGAGACTGTCAAATATCAGCGCAAACGCGCTGTCAAAATATCAACTTGTCAGATTCAAATGCGCTCATGGCTCTTAAAGAGGATGGGAGATGGCACTCTCATTGGTTTATTGCACGTTACGCCCAAACCACACCTACGGGTAATTAGGCTACTTCAGACCAACCCTTTTTAGAGTCATTTATGCGCCGGTAAAATAGCAACATCGCCATAGAACCGCCCACAAAGCTACTTGCGCTCGGCGCTTCTCATTTGCGTTTCAGACCGTTAAAATAGGGCCCACAGAGTTTGTTTGATTTCATCTTATCGTACACAAGAGTACAATTCTTAGGCTTCCTCAAAAGTCACATAGCAGCATCAAAAATAGATGA
Organism: Gadus chalcogrammus; assembly: GCF_026213295.1. NCBI lineage: Eukaryota > Metazoa > Chordata > Actinopteri > Gadiformes > Gadidae > Gadus > Gadus chalcogrammus. The sequence goes on along the minus strand of NC_079416.1, from coordinate 10,298,364 downwards.
TGATAAGTTAGTAAAAATAATTATGAATAAAAATATGTTAATAAAAAAAACACCCACCCACACACACAAACACTGACACGTCCAACCCCCCCAGACACATACACACACACACACACCACACACACACACACACACACACCCCCACCCACCCCCCCCACACACACACTGACACTCCCCCCCCCCCCCCACACACACACACACACACACACAAACACACACAAAGACACACACACACACAAACTGACAGACACACACACACACACACACACGCTGGGGTGCAGGCGCTAAGCTACAGGTCTCGTCGGGCCCCTACTGTGATCCAGCCGGTCCACCAGTCAGCCCAGGAGGGCTGGGACGCATTAGAGCCCCAGAGGGAGGGGATAAGGGGTGTGTTTGGGGGGAGAGAGGCCACACTGAGTGGCCTTCATTAAGAGCAGCCCTTGTCTCCTGGGTTCCAGCTCCCCCCCCCCCCCCCCCCCACCTCCCACACAGCCAACACTGTCAGTCTGTCTTCCTCCGGAATAAAAGCCAGCCCTGGCCCATACATCAGACGCACGGACAGCCAGCCATGCTGCCTTAGAGCGAGCCCGCGCACACACACTCACTCACACTCTCTCACACACACACACACACACACACACACACACACACACAGACAAGCATGGGGTTCGTCTTGGAGTGTATTGGTATCAGGCTAACATCGATGACAAAGAGGTCCGATATTGATGAACGCTACGGAGAGAGAGAGAGAGAGAGAGAGAGAGAGAGAGAGAGAGAGAGAGAGAGAGAGAGAGAGAGAGAGAGAGAGAGAATGACCTTTGGGAGTTGAGACAGGGGCGGCCGAGAGCACCCTATGTCACCATCACCTCATAAAGATCCCTAATGGATACTGCCCCCCTATTTGTCAGAGAGAGAGAGAGAGAGAGAGAGAGAGAGAGAGAGAGAGAGAGAGAGAGAGAGAGAGAGAGAGAGAGAGATGGAAGGAGAGCAATGGAGAGAGAGAGAGAAATGAAAGGGAAACAATGTTAGGGAGGGGGTAAAAGAGAAAGTGAGAAGGACATTTTGGAGAAAAATGGTGTGCGCTATTATGGTACTGGCTTTCAAAAGACTATAAAAGGCTTACGCACATATGCACTCAGTTACAGTGTGATGGACACACTAACACACTCGACACAGAGACACATGTAGAGACACACATATACAAACAAAACCAACACACACACACACATAAGTATTCACAGCCTACTTTTCTAGCGCTGGGTCAAGTAACCCGCCGGTAGGTTATGCCAACACAACAACATGCCCACAGTGAGACCTACACCTAAAGATCACGCGTGCACACTAGGGGCAAGCAACAGAACCTCGCATTAATAACACCATATTTCAAAGTAATTTGCGGAAATTATATTCATAAACATTTATTAGTGCAAATACTGAGAACAATGGGCAAAATATCAATGTTTGCAAATTGTGCTTTGTTTGGAGATCCAACCTTTTGATGACAAACTACTTCTGCACCTTAGCCTGGCTTGTATGGTGTGGTGACGAGAACGCTGTATGCTACTTCGCACGCGAGGTCATGCATCAACACATTGTCACACCACTTTTATCGTTAATATCGTGATATTACCCTTTTTTTCAGTTTAAAAATTGATACATGGATACTAGTTTGCTACGAGAATGTCAGAGTGTGTACTAACTGCTCCTGATGAGCTTGCATGGTTGACTCTGCCGTCGCTGTGTTAATGTGTGTATTAACCGATGTAAGTCGCTTTGGATAAAAGCGTCTGCTAAATGCCCTAATTGTATTTGTAATTGTGTGTGAATAATCACAGTGTGATAATATTCACACACTCTGAATATTCACACACCTAACGTATTTCTATGCATGTGTGATATTTCTACAACTTTTGACACTAAACTTTGACAAAGAAACACAAATACACACACACACACACACAAACATACAAACACACCACAACACACACAGATACACAAACACCCACGCACACACAAAGTTACCCACTGTGCATCTGGTGTTGAAGTGCATCCTGTCTCACGTTGAAAGATGAGTTTGCATGCAAACCCAAGTCTGTCATATCAAAAACCTCTGTCTGCACCACAGGAAACATGTACACACATCTACAAATACATCGCTAGTTCACACACAGAGATACGCACACACGCACACACAAAATGTAGCATGTGGACACATACCTGCATATCCACTGCATGAATGCATACGCATATGCACACTATATAACTTGTGCGCACGCACATACCTGCATATCTAAAGCACAAACACAGGCATAACCACACACAGACAACCCCACAAACACACACATAAAACTAACACACACACACACACACACACAGACACAGACACACACACGCACACTGCCACATAGTTCAAACAGACAACAAATGCATAAAACCATATAAGACACACAATGACGTAGGCAGGAACACACAAGACTGATCTGATTGATATAAAATATAGAGGATGATTTCTTGGTGTCTCAGCCATAGAGATGTGTGTGTGAGGGTTTGCCCGTGTGTGTTTGTGTTTGTGTGCGCGTGTGTGTGTGTGTGTGACGTGTGTGTGTGTGTGTGTGTGTGTGTGTGTGTGTGTGTGTGTGTGTGTGTGTGTGTGTGTGTGTGTGTGTGTGTGTGTGTGTGTGTGTGTGTGTGTTGTGTGTGTGTGTGTGTGTGTGTGTGGCGACATGGTGGCCCTGCCTCTGCTCAACATGGTTACCACCGTCTCCATGTCTGCTTGGGACAATAAATAAATAATGGTGATCACTTCCAACATGATGCAGCCCACAATCGCATCTGTGAGGGCCTGGCTCACATAGGCAACATGACTGGTAACTGATGACTGATGACTGAACACACACACACACACACACACACACACACACACACACACACACACACACACACACACACACACACACACACACACACACACACACACACACACACACACACACAAACCTAGATGTGAACAGACACACAAAAAACCTATACATGCAAATAAACAAACATTCATTGCATACATGAACATCTACAAGGCCAACCAAACACACACACACACGTAAAAAAAGACAAGCCGACACATGACAATACATTGAAGTGCAAAGACCTTATTACGAACACACAGACCACTAACCTTGTCAACAATCTGACAACCCCAACCCCAAGTATTTAATCATTAGCGTATGATGTGCTAGGAACACTGATAGCAGATTTCTTTACAGTGGCTTACAGAGTTGTGGTGGCCTGTAAAACTACTGTGAGCAACACCGTGACCACATTTAATACTGCTGTATAAGATTAAATAGTGCTACCAAAGAATCTGAGATGAATGCAGGGGGAAAATATCAATGGCCATATACTTAAACTGGCAACATTGTGACGCAACGTTTAAAAATAGCCATTACAACCAGTTATCCAATATTGCTTTCATAGAACTGCTTGAGGGAAGCGCCTATGCTCAATACATTGCATTTGAATCAGAGGAAAAATGAAGGAGCTATAATTTGATCTCCAAAAGAGCGGGCCTGTCCGAGGTGTGAGTGAGGCGTCTGGACATCAGACCCGCGCCCTCTCAGCACTCCGCTGTGGCCCCGCTCCCAGGCCCTGCCCTAGAGGCGGGCCCTTGGTATCCATGGCGTTTGATGCAACGACGGCCACTTCATTATAAAAACCTCCTCCAGTCCCACGCTGCATTCCACGTTTATGGGGAACATATGGGGAAGCCTGCAATTTTTTAGACCACAAAATAAGACCCTTTGCAGCTGGACGGACGACCGCACCGGGTCCTTTTTGCCCGGGGAGCCACACCCGAGAGGCGTAGGGTACCACTGACAGTGATTAAACCACCACAGTTTTCTCAGCAAAACAGGAGTTATATTAAGCTTAAATACAGGGGCTTGATAAACAAGGCATGGGCAGGGTAGAAAAATACAAAAAAGAAAAAGAAACAACAAAAAAAAAGAAGAGGGTTGAGTGAACGAAGGCCACAATGATTCGAAGACTATTTTCCCCTCACGGTCATGGGCAGTCCAGAGTCATGAGATACATTTCAAAACATGAAGCAGATGTTTACCTAGACAAAGAAGAGAAAATACAGCGCGCCGACCCGATGCTTAGCGAAAAGAGGGCCCCGGTTCCCCAGAGTCCTTCCTCAAATGTCATGTTTGGACCGTGAAACAATCGGGCCGATTCTCCGTGTCTTGTGCAATGCTGTGGGATCATCCCATATTTGTTTTTCTCTGTTCCTTATTGAGAATCCAGATGCATCGTCCTTTTGTTTCGCCGCAAACGGACTCCCAAAAGAAACGGAATAAAAAGGAAATTGGCAATAATACGAAACCCTTTGCTTTCTTAAAAGAGGCGGTAGCAGAGTAAACCGGCCACTCCGTTCAATCCATGATCAGGAGAACAAGGTGCAACCAGGGGCCGGCGGCAGGAGCCAAACAGATACGCACGGAGGCGGCGGGCGCGTTCAGTTATCGCGTGCCAAAGAAAACGCCAGCCGCAGCCAAAAGCCCCAAACTGTGAAACCAATGATCCCACTCCTGCTCACCAGTAGTAGGCCATCCTTCCCCCAACCCAGATCCCCCTTATCTAGACCAATGGGCCGGCTCCCGTTACGGTGGTTACGTACCTGGCGTTCGGAAGAGAGTCACCATTTTGTCACCATCGCAGGGCCAATCTGTACCCCTGAGCCCTACATCTTACACAGGGAAATGAAAAGAAAACAAAGGTTGGCACTTAATGAACGCACGTATTGTATGTTGTACATCCTGGCACTTAAAATTAAGTAATTAGTATTGTGTAGCATCTTATCCTAGCTATCTTTGTTATGGGGAATGGGTTAAAAAATGTAAATGTTTAGCACATGTTTCTATGAATATTCTTACTGTACCGATAGCAATATATTGCTTCTCTATCTTCTGACCAATGTAATTATTAAGTCGCTTTGGATAAAAGGATCTGCTAAATGCCCTAAATGTAAATGTAAAGACAAACTGATGATTTTTGGGGGTTTGGTTCAGATTCTTTAATGGGAAAGACAGCGAGTTCAGGAAAAAGAGAAGAGAAAGCATGGGCGAGAAAGAGAGACAGGAAGAGATACGGTACGCACAAGCACGGGAGTCAGAAAGAGAGAGAGAGAGAGAAGAGAGAGAGAGAGAGAGAGAGACAGAGACAGAGACAGAGAAAGTAGTCAGAAAAAGAGGGGCAGTGGTAGACTGCTGAGTGAGAAAGCAACTGGGTGAGAGAAAGAGAGCGAAAGCAAGAGGGCTACAGTAAGAACGAGAGAGGGGGACAGGGCAAAATAGAGTCTGAAAAATAGCTAGTCATAAGAGGCAGATAGACTTAGGAGACTTAAGAGAGTGAGAAAGCAACAGGGTGAGAAGAAAAGAAAGGGATAACGAGATGTACAAAAAGCACACATGAGAGAGGGTCGATAAGATAAGAGGAAGACTGAGAGAGAGAGAGAGAGAGAGAGAGAGAGAGAGAGAGAGAGAGAGAGAGAGAGAGAGAGGGGGTGAGAGAGAGAGAGAGAGAGAGAGAGAGAGAGAGGGAGAGAGAGAGAGAGAGAGAGAGAGAGAGAGAGAGAGAGAGAGAGAGAGAGAGGGAGAGAGAGAGGGGGTGAGAGAGAGAGAGAGAGAGAGAGAGAGAGAGAGAGAGAGAGAGAGGGAGAGAGAGAGAGAGAGAGAGAGGGAGAGAGAGAGGGGGTGAGAGAGAGAGAGAGAGAGAGAGAGAGAGAGAGAGAGAGAGAGAGAGAGAGAGAGAGAGAGAGAGAGGAGAGAGAGAGGGGGTGAGAGAGAGAGAGGAGAGAGAGAGAGAGAGAGAGAGAGAGAGAGAGAGAGAGAGAGAGAGAGAGAGAGAGAGAGAGAGAGAGCGAGAGAGAGACGTATGTCCCCAACAGGCAGGCAGGCAGGCCAGACCAAGCCACGGGCCCCGGCCAAAGGCCCCTTTGGGGCCGGCGGCGGAGGTGTGAGAAGAGGAAGCGTAGCTGTGAGCCTGGGGTTATGTTGTACCCGGCGTGGCCGTGTGGCCGGACTGATAAAAGCCCCGTGGCGGCGGCGGCTGTGGCCTTCGGCTTCGGCCACACTCGTCGCTGCGCCGTGTCATTTAGGCCACGCTGCCGCCTAACCAAGTGCAACTGCTCATTTACAGGGCAGTGCGGGCTACCGTCAAGAGTGGCAGCTCAAACACACACACACACACACACACACACACACACACACACACACACACACACACACACACGCACGCACACACGCTACAAACATTTACTGTACATAGATGTACAAACACATGTTGCGGTGCACCCGTCATGCTCTGTCCATGCATTAGCGACAGAAAACATGAGTAAGCTTGTGTTTACACTCACAGACATCAGACATCCCATACGCACAAACACACAAAGCATAAGGATACACACACACATCCTCAGTTGGTTACCAGCACCTTACGTGTACACACACGCACACACAGACAAATGCACACACCAAATGCACACATGTGCATAGGCTTTTTTGGCAGGATTATGACTGGTCACATGAGCAACCAGACAGTGGTTTGAGTCCCATGGCCAGACATGCTACAGAGGATACTGTACCACGAGAGAGAGGAAGTCTAGACACCACAGACTGACCAAACCTGGATGTTGCGCGCCCTCACACGCACGTACGCACTCGCGTGAGTCGTATGCCCACACAACTTATGGGGCAGTTGTTTTTATTGTTTATTTCTCGTTTCACCCTTTCTTCCCGTTTTGTTTTGAGTCATGCAAGACAAATAATTTGTCATCTGATTATCGAACTCTAAAATGATTTGTCTTGGGTCTCAGCAGTTTCGACCTCAACGTTCTGGGTACTCACAGGTTCAGTAAGTCGAAACGTCTTCTCCCGGTATCAGGCCTGATTCCGGGGATGGGTTTTTGAGCACTTATCTTTCCCCGCCAAAGTATAAAACAGCAGAAGATAATAAATACATGAGTTAGAAGCATGTCAAAATAATTATACAAAGTACATTTTTCAATGATTATGTTTAACGTACTTACCAAAGAACCCATCGCAAAGTAAATTCTCCCCCAACATCTCCGCCGGATTTGCGATATAATACGCTTAAGTAATACTACAAATACAAACAAATATATGTATTCACATTTCTCCTCAAGATGCTCCAAAAAATGTAATTTTCCTCTGGATTTTTATAAACTCACCCGACCGAAAACAAACAGGTCTACCCAGCGACAAATACGACCCGCCAATAAAATAAATTTGACCCAGGAACCATAAAAGTGAGACTATCAAAATAAAACCTCACATCTTCCGGAAAAACCGGGAACCATTACAACAATTGAAAAAAGTGACTTTTTGTTTTTAAACTTCCTTTTAAAATACACTGTAATTATGCATTTTCTGAATCATAATTATCTAAGCGGCAGGTTTTTTTGGGGGGTGATATAAACCATGTCAAAATGGTGTATGGTGGAAAATGGGGGACTTGTTAAAT
>NC_079416.1:10278328-10285828 GCF_026213295.1 Gadus chalcogrammus | reverse complement strand
TTTGGTATGTGTTAGTAGTATGCATTCAATTATTGCATTATTCTCTACACAATACAAATACTATAAAAGTACTTATTATCTTTAATCAAATGATATACCCATGAGTATGAAATTAAAATCATGATCCTGTGACCTTTATTTGTATTTTTTATTTATCAACCACACATGAATCAGTCTATCAGGTAGACTGTCAGGTATCTAAATATATCATGGCGGTTCCCAGTGTGTCCTATCTATTTCATATCAAATTCAGTTGATTCTAATCTCAAGCTGCACAGAACAGAGAGAGAAGAGAAAGAGAGAGAGAACGAAAAAATGTGTGCAAGCATGTGATGTTCTACATCAGATGCACTTTGCGTGAGAAACTAAAGTTTGCCTCACCTCAGAAACCTCAGTGCACCGGCTGAAACTGAGAGGAAGACACATGCGTACACACGTACACACGTACACACGTACACACACACACACACACACACACACACACACACACACACACACACACACACACACACACACACACACTCAGTTTTATACCATTTTAGGTTTTGAGCAAAGAGCTTGGATAGAGAAAAATATTAAGCGATGATAAGGCACCGGATAGAGGGACAGAAAACAGAGAGATAGCTTGGCGATGCTTGTCACACTTCTTGTCTTTAAAAAACATCCGTCTGATGCAGACTTGTACTCTTTCTACCGTTTCATGATAACAGCCATGTGGTTACAGCTGCCTACTAACGTTTATCAAGAGAAGATAACTCGCTCTGCCATAGAGGAGCCCACACTACATAACACCGTGCCTTTTCCCCTTTGGTTCTTTCTTCCTTTATTTCAGTTGGCACTCTTAAAAAGGGCACCGGCTTTGCCGTGAAGCCTCAGCATGAACAAATATAAAACTTTATTAGCTCTTTTTCCAAACCTGACATTTCTGGCGGGGCGTGGTGTCTGCGTCAGGTGGGCAGCCACCACCTGGTTTACAGCGGAGAGAGGGGGGTTCGTATGTGTGGCTCGTTTCTCCCCCGTCACCACACTTCCTCCCCCATTCCTGCTCCGCCCGCCCCCTTCCCAGCAGGGCCCTGTGCGTGCGCTTCTATATACAGGAGTCCGTTTTAGCGGCTTGTGTGCTTGGGAGCCGGCTCCCGGCTCTCTTTGTGGTGCAGAAGAAGGGCCCAGGGTTTATTAGGGTGGGAAGGCTTTTATATGTTTGGCTTGTTGTTGTCGTATGAATGGAAGTGAGGTTTGTGTGTGTGAGAGACACGGCGTTGTGCACCACAGCGGGGTTATTTTGGTCGATTCCGGGAGCTGGGCTCTTTGGCTGGTTCCACATCCCAAGCGTGTGAGAGACGCCTGAGAGAAAGAAACATGAGATTGGTGTACGCAGTTTCAATAGTTTCCGTTTCAAATCATGTACAAAGAATTCTGATTCCTACATGGAAACACTAGTCAGGAGCAAGGCGTTAAAGATTAGAAAAACTGAGTCTGAAGCTCACATTTGATGAAATTCTGACAATTATCAAAATACAATTATCATGAAATACAATTGAATGACATGTTATTTTGATTGCACCTCTCACAAATTAATAATTTCTGATTGGTCAGTGCACATAGGCCCTTCTGCTCGGTGAAGGCATTTTGACGGCGAAGCTCGGGGATTGGCCGAGCGAGCAGGAATCTGACCCCAGATATGAGGAGTTTCAGAATTTTCCCAGCAGAGATGAATAATACAAAACTCATGACAGCTCATGAAGCGGCGAAATCCTGTCTCCAATTTTAGGCTGGACTATAACTATATCTATTTTTACAACGCTGGAGCCGTATTGGATGGGAGTGCCCCTCTGGACTTGATTAGGTGGGGCGGGGGGGCGGGGGGGGGGGGGACCCTGTTAACGTTCAGAGGTACTTATTTACTTTCAGGGTCCGTCTCGTCATTTTCACCGTCTGTCATCACGGCTTGGCGGGAAACACTTCCAGAGGAGGGGTGTGTGAGTTTGTGTGTGTGTGTGTGAGGGAGGTGGGGGTGGTGGTCCTCAATTGACATTTCCATTGAAGGACCCGGGTGCATGTTGCAGGGTATGCTGGGGTTCGGCCGGGGAAGGGCAGACGGCATTAGCCAGCAGCATACCCTGCCCATGCTCCCGGGTCCCTCGACGGCCGTTGTGGTGGCAGAATGACCCGTGCTCCATCGGCGGGGGCTACGGTCACATTCGGTTCTGTAGCGTCTCCAATTTTCTGGTAATCGACTGGCAACCACAGGGCCTGGTTGCTTCTGTGGCCGGCCTCCGATCTGATAACACGATATACCTTCTGCAGAGCTCTCCTTGAGTGGGTGTGTTTACGTATGCATGTTTATGTATGTACAGATAGACGTTGGTCTGCACACGTGTGTGTGAGTGCCCGTAAAAGTATTTGCGTACGTATGTATATGTGTGTTTGTGTGTGTGTATGTGTTGGGGGGGGGGGGGGTTTAATGGGTTGAACGAGTTCTATCGACACACACACAAACAGAAGGTTCAACCGAGTGCTGGTGCGTGTTTTTCTAGCCCCCGTTGGGGAGGGGGCACAGATTGGAGGTCAGATTGGAGGTAGAGGGTGAACCGAGGCTGGGACCGGGAACCAATGGTCACAATGGGTGGGGGCGCAGACATGGGGAGAGAACCCTCAGGGCACCGCCTTGGGTTTCCTCTTGAACAGGGCTCACATAGAGTTGCTCTGCATGATAACCAAAATCCCAGGTCACTGATTGGCTGTGGCGACAGCAAGAGCTCTCTTGATGGATGTTGACTGCATTACCATGCAGACTTTTCATATTTATTTTAAAAGCATTTACATAATAAGGACGCAGAGGCAATACTAAATAATGGTTTGGGTGACGCAATTGTCCAGTTTAGTCTGAATTCGAGATGGAGAAGTTTGTCAGTGGAATTTCAATTTGTCTAGACAAGCAATTTAACTAGGACAATGTAATGTGGAAAAGATCGAAACAGGAACAAACTGTATGCAGGGAGGAAAATATGCAGACTTTGAAAGTGCTAGTATAATTGGATAATTAAATGGAAATGATCACAATGTAATTTCTGGCTTGATGTTAAAGTACAGTGCATATGGTGCAGTGGGCCATTACAGCGAATTATTTTTTTATGTACAATTAGCCTCACTGAGCATATAGTGTTTCATTAGACCATTAGGTAGATTGAACAATATATTTAATGGCCCTTCAAAATCTAATTTATTGATTTAATGCGAAAGGCCTTTTTGACATTTGTGTTCCATTCATGAGTTTGTAGCGTGTGTGGTCTTCTGCTGGACTATGACGTAAAGTTCAGTTGTCAAAGATCTTTATTGCTGAGAAGTATTGTCCAAAACACACATCATAACATTACGAAGGATCTGAAAGTAACATATATATTGGCCAAGCATGAAAATTCAACCTTCCTTTTGGAGTTTTTACGATATGGAACTATATTCCAAATATATGGAAGTGAAACCATACAAATTATTGATACAAATGGTACAATTATGTTTTCTCCTTTCTACCGTCAAAAGTTCATGATTAAACGAATAAACAAGGAGTAGCCACTTTGTGCTTGATCTGAATTTGACTCAGAACAAGAAGACAAATGCACCCCTCCCTACTTTCATCAGCAGATGTTTCACACCAGCAACATTATAAACACACAGGGTTCACTAAAACTACAAAGGTTTGAGGATTTTGCAAAGTTGAAATTTTGTACAGCTTTCTTTCCATGCAGGGGCATTTCAAAAGGCTTTATAGCATTCTGACACAGAAACAGATTATTCGGATCATAAAAAATAATAATATAGTATCTTTTCATCCAAATGCAAAATAAGATTGACCTACTTACGTACCGATTTTTTTTAACCATTCTCTTCTTATGGTTAATAATTTCATTTTATTTTATTTAAATCATGTGTCAAGCTTAAGCAACGATCCAAAGGCCAGGAGAAGCCATTTGAGTTCATCAAAGCAACGCGGGCTGAATGTTTTTCGCAGACTAAATCCCTGTTCCAGACTCCATCGGCCCCATGCTTCATTATGAGTAACTTTAAACATTCAAAACATCTCCAGCCCATCCCTCTTCCCATAAGCAATAAAAAAAAGTTAATTATGGTGTAAGAAAAATGCAGATAATGATGGGATGTGAGAGGCTGCATTTGATTCTCTCTCTTTACCCTGGTTTTTTGATTATCCGTCTTTACCTTGTTTTTTTCCCCAGATCCCTTTTCTTTCTGGACTTGTTTACACACAGCTAATTGTTCTCCGTGCAATAATTATGAGCTTTCACCCCATTTTCAAAAATGTCCTTTAAACGAGGGGAATCGATTTTGGAAGAGACAGCATTGAGAGACAGCGACATGAGATTGTCTTTGTTTTTATGGTACCGGGTATTGAATTATGGCAAAATAAACCTCATGTCTTATTGCCTCCTTGCTCTGGCCGGTAATACAGACAATATTGTTCAGTTCTATTCACGCTTCAACACTGTTCATTCCCCAAGCTGCAACACTAACCTTCCAAAGGAGTTCTTGAACCTTCTACATTTCTGTGTTTTCCACCAAATGCATCTGTGTCTCAGTTCATATACTGCCCGAGGTAAAGTTGACTGTGTTTATATGTACTGTACGGCTGATTACCTCTGTATGCCTCAGTAGAAAAACAGGCCAGTGAGGGATTCCCCTTTCAGTTCTGGAGCAGAAGTGGTCCTTTCCCCTATCCCCTCCAATTAAATCTTTCCCCTGTCTCATCTCGCTGCAAGGCCAGCTTGTCTGTCGCAACGGCTATTGTTGGGGAATAGGCGAGTCTACGGTAAACATGCGCATGCACAGAAGCACAACTAAAATATACACTTTAGAAGACCAAACGTTATATATTGGACAACTCATATAAGTCATGCCACTCTGGTCTCCAAAAAATTTTGATAAAAGGATAGAGATTAAGAGAGAGATAAAGAGAGAGAGAGAGAGAGAGAGAGAGAGAGAGAGAGAGAGAGAGAGAGAGAGAGAGAGAGAGAGAGAGAGAGAGAGAGAGAGAGAGAGAGAGAGAGAGATTTTTTAACTGCTCTTGCAATGTTAACTGTCAATGCCAATAAAATTATTTTATGTCATAGAATAGAGAGAGAAGGAGAGAGGAACAGAGAAAGAGACGGACAGAGATATAGAGAAAGAGGCAGAGAACAGTAGGGAGAGAGATACAGAGAGAGAGACAGAGAGAGATCAAGAGAGAGGGATACAGAGAGTGTTCAAGGGGGGAAATAAAGAGAGAGAGAGAGAGCAGGAGAGAGCGGGAAGGAGCGGTTGAGAGCGGGAGAAAGGGGGAGAAGGTACCCGCATCAGTATATTCCTCCCTGCTGAGTCAGGGAGGAGCGTCGGAGTCAACATGACGGCCGTGACGTTGTCACCCCGTAAATGCCGTCTGACCTCATCGGCATCGCTGAACCAGACTAACACATTGTCTCCCGGGGGCGCGCCCGTGTGTCCAGCAGAGCACAGGCGGCGGGCAATAACAGGATCCAACTCACCAAACACAACAACAACGGGATCAGCGCTTGTCCGCTTTTCGTTGGTTTTCATTAATAGCATATCTCGCACTTTATCTCTAGGCCGGTTGTTTTGTTCTCCAACTACTGTCGTACGAAACAATCCTTTATCACGGATGTCTGTTTTCACTTAAGTACCAGCCATGCGAAAACCACAATAGACACCTTCAGTAGCTAGCAGCTCCCCGTGGACCTCAGCGTAATCCATCGTGACGTGGACGGCATCCCGTGCCACTCCAGCCACACAGCGTCCCCCCCGAAAGAAAAATACATTTGTGTCAGCCCCAGCCACGGCTAAGGCCTGACAGATGTGAGCACTTTTTTTCTTTTCCTTTTTTCCCCCCTTCTTTTTTAACCCCTTTAATCACTCAAAATGACACAACAGGCAGACAATGAGTCAGTCATGAGCAGTGGGTGATGTTGGACCAGCCTAATTACCGGGCAGCCCGACTCCTTGGGCTACTGATTGGGTTTACAGATGCTCCCAGTCATCGTTTGTGTCGTTAGCTTGTCGTTAGCCGTGGCCATCTTGACGTGCGGCAGTGAGGTGCCGGGCCTAAACACAGCAATCAGGGGATTAGTGTGCAGTTAGAGCAAAGCCCAGATGGACGCCCATGGGCTCTGAGTCAAAGTGCCCCGTGCCGCGCTGCGCCGCGCCGGCCAGGGTGCTAGCTGTGCAAGGGGGCCACGCCACTGACGATTAGGGAGCGTGGCTGATGAGAGGAAACATTTAGTCACCTTAGGGGCCGCAGTGGGTGGTGGTGGCGGGGGGGGGGGCGGATCTGGGCCCCCAGCTCTTTAGTCGATCGGTTTAAAGGAACGGATGCCGCCAACGGTGCCGCCACCGCCGCTGTCGTGGCCGTTTCTGCCCTGAATTAGGTCTGCTTAATCTAGTTCTGGGAATCACGCCCGTAGGCTTCAGAAGGAGAGAGAGACACAGAGGCTGAGGGAGGGAGGAGGAAATTGGAAGCAATCCTTTTGTATGCCTGGCTGAGTGACGTTCAGGGGATTGAATTGTGATTTTGTGCGGAACATTTTATTAATATATGAGAAAACATGCAGATTGACTATCTGTTTGATAATTTACTCCACACACAAACACACCCACCCACCCACACACACACACACACACACACACACACACACACACACACACACACACACACACACACACACACACACACACACACACACACACACACACACACACACATACACACACACACAAAAAGACAAACAACTGTGACTGAATGATTAATACGTCTCTGAGAGCACTTCGGAGCTGCTAGATTTGGAGCACCTCCTCTTATGCCTATGAGGAAACTCCCAAAGGCCTTGTGAGTGAGCTTAAGAAGTAGCTCCACTAACAAAAGGGACACAGACACGCTTGTCCGAAAAGCAGAAACAGAAACTCCCGCGTTGGGTCGCTGTGAATCAGGTCGCCTGCTGTGGCGAGTTAGACGCACTTTATGCAGCTGAACCCCTTCTCTCAGAAGAGGAAAATAAATGCAAATTCAACAGCCGGAGGGCTCTTTGAAGTCTTTTCCGCACTTGAACGAGTGTGACAGAACCTGGGATGACCTTGGGTTTAAGAAAAACTTAGGAGCGATGAAAGAAGTTGAAAGGGGTAAACTCCCAAGTAAATGGATTAATAGTTGAAACTGTGTGTGTGTGTGTGTGTGTGTGTGTGTGTGTGTGTGTGTGTGTGTGTGTGTGTGTGTGTGTGTGTGTGTGTGTGTGTGTGTGTGTGTGTGTGTGTGTGTGCGTGCGTGCGTGCGTGTGTGTGTGTCTGCGTGTGCGTATTCGGTGCGCGCCTGTTTCGGTTTGTGTGAGTGTGCATGTGTGTGTGTGTGTGTTTGACGTGTCGGTGTGTGCGTTCTTGCGCGTGTGCGTCGGTGTGTGTCTTTGTGTGTGAGGGCGTGTGTGCCTGTGTCTGAGAGAGCAGCAA
>NC_079416.1:10265828-10275828 GCF_026213295.1 Gadus chalcogrammus | reverse complement strand
GTGTGTGTGTGTGTGTGTGTGTGTGTGTGTGTGTGTGTGTGTGTGTGTGTGTGTGTGTGTGTGTGTGTGTGTGCGTGCGTGCGTGCGTGCGTGCGTGCGTGCGTGCGTGCGTGCGTGCGTGCGTGCGTGCGTGCGTGCGTGCGTGAGTGTGTGTGTGTATGTTGGGGGTGTGAGTGCTGTCACTTTGGCAATGCAACAGCACATATTGCAGCGATTACCACAGCGGAAAAATGTTTTTCTGCAACATGCAATTACTACAGATTACAGATTGCCATCCTTGCATCAGAAGCTTACCCAAGAAAAGAAGAAATACAAGAGTATTTGGGAGTATTTGGGTGAGTGTGTGTGTGTGTGTGTGTGTGTGTGTGTGTGTGTGTGTGTGTGTGTGTGTGTGTGTGTGTGTGTGTGTGTGTGTGTGTGTGTGTGTGTGTGTGTGTGTGTGTGTGTGTGTGTGTGTGTGTGAATGAAAGTGTGCGTCTGTGTGTTTGTGAATGTGAGTGCGCGTGCAGACAGAGACAAAGAAAGATGAGAAATGATTACAGCTCACACTAAAAACCACAACTGAAAAAATAGGGGGAGTTGACATATTTATGGAACTCATTTAGATCTGAACGTTGTGCTGACTTCCAGGGGTAAATAAAGACCCTGAGAAGAAAATAAATAAAAAATACAAACCGTCCTTCACTGAAATTAACAAATATAGAGCAGCGAAAATGTTTACAGCACTTTCATCCATCATCATGACCGTTAACCAAAATAAACAGGGAAATTAAATATCCTGCGTACGAGCACAAAACCCTTGGCAACTTTCGGAGTGGCTTCGGCTTTAACAACGCAGAATAACACACAGAGTAACGCGCGTCGCACAACATACGAGTACTTACTCCGAGGACACAAGTGAATGTGAGCACAGTCGAATATAATGACAACCTTAACTCCCGTCGAACAATATAGGGCAAATAGTGGTGTCCCACAGCAATGTGGGCCCTTATTTACATAACCCACCAGATCAAAACCTAACCCAAAGTGCTTCTATAATAGCACTGGGGCCTTTCTGGATGGCTGGTCCCCCACTCCCCGCCCAAACACACACACACACACACACACACACACACACACACACACACACACACACACACACACACACACACACACACACACACACACACACACACACACACAATCCAGGGCTTCTTTTAGTGGCTTCCAGAGAATAAACAGGCTGGGGGAAAGCCACATCACAGCCTGCGGACTGTCAGCGCTGGGCCAAGCCAACCCGACGGATGATGCAGGAGGGTGGGGCCGCTTGTGACACCGAGGGGGGGGGGGGGGGGGGGCGATGTAACCCACCAAACCTCTACCAGCCTTACCACCAGCACCCCTGCCCTGGGTGTGGTGTGCAAAAGGAGGGTGGTGTGTCCCTCTTTGAACTGCTGCTTCTGAAAGGACAGGCGAAGTTGAGAAGCGTGCAGAACACCACATTCTCTCTTCCACACCTCCCCCCCCCCCCCCACACACACACGGCCCGATTCCTGAACACACCTAAAAGTGCAAATGTGACAAGTGAAGGTGGTAGGTGTGAATTGAATAGGTGTGAACTGTGTGTGTCAACACACAAATCCATAGACACACAATTTCACAAACATCAACCCAGAAATGCAAACGCTCGTACACACACGCACACACGCACGCACACACACACACACATACACACACACACTCACACACACATAACTTGTTTTTTATCAGGCCTTTGACAACTGATCAAGTGAGATGTCAGACACACTCAAACACGCACGCACGCACGCACGCACACACACACACACACACACACACACACACACACACACACACACACACACACACACACACACACACACACACACACACACACACACACACACACACACACACACACACATACACACACACACACCACATGCCACCTCCATCCATTCCCCTTTGAGGTGACGGTAACATTCGCCTTCCCCCGAGCAGTCCCACCTTCTCACAGCGCTAGCCAGCCTGCATGGCCGTCCACATTGCACGGTCCAATCCAATGTTGCACATGCATCAACACATGGTGACGGACGGACGCACGAACGAAAAATAAAAGTTTTCGCTTTGAGAAGTTCTTTCTTTCTTCGTGAAGTTCTTTATGGGAGGGGATCGTCTGCAAAACCATGACGGCGGCGGGATGACAACTTTGCAGCGGTACTCCAGAGCGCAGACGTCCCCCAGCAGCCATTACGCTAGTGAATTGATTCGTGGGGCTTTAATAAGCCCCGGGCTACGCTCTGTTCTGCTACCTTTTATTTCGAAAGAAAATAACACAAACAAAAACGTAAGCGGTAGCGCATTAAAGATGCATGAGATGCGCTCATCGTCTCCTGTGGTGATTACTGCATCGCTCGCTAGGCGTGCGCGCGCTGTAATTAAGTGATGTTTTTGGGGAGCGCTGGAGAATGTGTGGATCATTAGGGTGATGTCTTATCCGTCCAGAGTGCCGGGCGGCAGGGATCCCAAAATGGAGCGAGGAACTAGTATGAGTTACTGGATAGAGAAGATTAAAAACATTGAATAAGGCATGCGTTATTTGAAAGACTTAATACGGGGTCCGTGAAGCCCCCTTCTACCCAACCCCAACCCCAACCCCAACCCCAACCCCCAAAAATGGTTTGAATGCAACACATCATCCTAACCACCATTCCTACAGTTTGGTTTAAACGGACCAGGGCAGCCGGGGGGGGGGGGGGCAGAAATACATATAAACTGTCCAATGTGTTCTCCATTTTCTTGTCTGCACATCAAAATAGACAATGATGCCTGGTAATTGTGATGTGTTGACACATCATGTAATCAAGTTTCCAGCAAGAATCAGCCATCGGAGCACCAAAGCCCAAACAATCTGTGGCCACTCATTGTTGTTAGCGAGTTTCTGCATACATTGTGTTTATAAACAGTGCAGACGCGAGAATACTACAGTTTGGCTTTGAGGGGAGTGGGCAAAAAAATATAAATGGCTTTGGTGACTTGCATCCTTCTCAGAAGTCTAATCACAGACGCTCTTGTCATATCAAAAGGTCTATTTCATATGAATTCATCATTTACACATAGGCTACACACACACACACACGCGCTCAAACGAAAACACGCACACACTCACGCACGCGGGCACGCGCGCACACACACACAGACCCACACACCCACACACACACACCCACCCACCCACCCACCCACACACACACACACACACACACACACACACACACACACACACACACACACACACACACACACACACACACACACACACACAAACACACACATACACCAAAAATATTGCGGTGCTAATCTTATCCGAGTGGAATAAAACTCCGTTTCATTGCAGTCGTCCATTCAGAACACTCATATTTCCACGCAGCAGAAACCCCCTGCTGAAATTCGAGGAGACACCCTTCGGAAGGAATGCGTTCAGTGGGTTGAGGGCCAAAGCTTGCCCTGTAATTTGTGAATGTACAGAAATGTGTGATGGCCACAGCTTTGCTAAAGATAGAATTCTTTGTCTTATGTCATCCCTGAACCAGACAATTTCTAATTGCTCCCATCTTTAAAACAAAATAAAACGAGTAGCTAAGGCTGGCCATCCAGTGGCTTAGTTGGTCTGAAAATAGACGTTGGTTTTTTTACCCTGCATGGCAGGCGATCATATTCAGGTGAAGATGAAAACGTTTTGCTGTACGCTACTTGATACTGTTCCTCTTTTAAGTATTTCTTTAAGGTGGAATTGTCATGGTGGGCAAGTGGCATTCGACTTGTGTCTTTGGGCGCATTCGTTGATGTTGTATTAGGGGGCAACATCATATAGGCCTATCATGAGGCTGTTTGGTAGGTCATCTCGACATGGAGCCTCATTCACAAGTCACATGACGTGATTAAAATAGACAGCCCTAATGATGAGTTATAATCTAAATTTGACTGGATTTATTTTATATTTTGTTACCAATGTATATCGTGTCGCTTTTTTGGTCGGACCGGGGTTTAATGTTTCATCTGTGGAGCTTTTGGCTTGGTTACAGACCCAGCCCACCCGGGTCATTAAAAATCGTTCTGGGGCCGGGCAGGCTTCGTCCTCCATGTCTGTGCGGCTGTAACAGTAGAAACTGCCTGTTGAAATGCAGAGGTCTAAATATGACAGGCGCCCGGGCATGCATTACCGCTGTGCACGGGTAGGCTGGGCGTGTGGTCACGTTTTAATAATAGGCACAGGAGAGCAGGAGGGCAAAGGAAATATTACCTCCAAAACAATGCATTACCCCGTTTCCCAGTCAACGCCACCGATGAGAAGATGCGTTAGGCCCATTCATTGTTTTTTTTACAATCACTTTCACAGAAGCTGCACTTTTTGTGACGTGCTGGTGGTCTCCAGCAGGCCTGCACTGGCTGACACATCCATTGTGAAATAAGGACGATGATTCATATGTGGCGAAATATTATCTATACATTGTTGCTCCTTCCTCATTGTGATTTTTCTACTCTTGTTTTGGGACGACCGCGCTACGACTCATTCGAGGAGAAGAATGAACATCCTGGGGTGATCCTCGTATCACATATTGTGATGTGACTGTGATTTTAGTGAAGAATCTTAAGCCACGCAGAAAACTAATTCAGCTCTTAATTTATAGGCCACCCTTCTCAGTAAACCACTCTTACACGCTTGCTCTGATGCAGGACATTTTAATTAAACAGCCTGTAGCCTATTCAACGTCAACTATTTTTTTATAATGTTTGTCTTTTAAGATGTATTTCTTTGTATTGCACAATTGTGTTAAAAAATACGTAGGCCTAACCATTATTTCTGGACGAAAAACGGAGATGAACGCAACCTATCAAGCAACACAAATTAAGGGTGAAATACATCCTCTTGCATGTTTCAATATGATGACATACGTTATTTTGTAGGCCTATGTAATATGTTAATTTAATATGTAGGCCTATTACTCAAGTCAAATAAGCTTTTTATTTATATTAAATGTTGTAAAGTGAATCGCACTTAAATGATCAACACTGACAATTGTTTTTTCAATTTTCAGTTTTAAAACTGAGGGAAAATCACAAAGATTATGGCCTTTCATATGAATATCAATAAGCATGCATGGAACTGATTAGTCAGGCCCAATAACAACACAAGCCTGTACAGCGACCTCCATAAAACTAAAATGCGGTTCTCTTAATTGATATAGAGAAAATAAATTATTCCCGTTGCACCGTATCAGTACACGCTAAATATGCGTTCGCTATCCAGTTATGAAAAGTCATTAGCTCCGTTTCATCTTAGAGCTATTCAAAAGACAAACGCGCCTACTAGTGTCTGCAAGCGGCATGACAGGCAGCCCCACACACACACACACACACACACACACACACACACACACACACACACACACACACACACACACACACACACACACACACACACACACACACACACACACACACACACACACACACACACACACACACACACACCGCAGGGTGTGCCTTCATTTGTGCCACAACCTCATAGGATACCTCCGCTGTTCTCTGATTAGAACTCAAACGGCCCTGGGCGACTTGGTGGTGCAGCGGTTGTGTGCTGTTTGATCAGCTCTGGTGATTATTTAGCTGTGTTTTTTTCTTTAATTCATCAGTAATTAAGTTGAATTAAATATGTGGGATAAATCTACTCAGAACCACAATTGCTCGCATTAAATAAGTGCTTACCGCTGAAGATTCGGTGGGATAAAATGGTGTGGCTTAAGTTTTGTAAGTAACGACTTCTAAATTAAAAAGTGTGTCTTGGTGAGTGTGTGCGAGTAGACTGGTGAAGGCCTGATAAATTATCTAAAATCTAAATAAAACACCCATCATGAAGTGTCGTCGTCTGCTGGCTTCTCTTTATAACATATGCCTAGTCCCATCCTCAAATGAGCACAAACATTTTCTCGAATAGTTAAGTGTAAAATCATTCGACTTTATATATCTATTTTTATTTTTTACATTTACTAATTTATTCATTTACATATTTATTTATTGTGCGGGTTTGGAGTATTGTAGGTCTACACACAGGCTAATAATCGAAACAACATTTGACCCTAATCACATCGATCAAATCTAATATCGTACGGTATAAGTGATAGGTAGGCTACCTTGTCTTAATCTTCCCGTAGTCTATCGCAGTCTGAGGGAGATGCCTTAAGGTATAATTGCACTACTTTGGAATCAACGGGCCCAAACTCATCGGCCTGTTACTTTGATTTAACTTTTGCATGTAGGCCTATTTGTTTTCTGTTAAGTGTTCCCTAAATAGGCTGCATAGGCCCATGGATATGGTTTTATTAAAACAAAACAGAGATACAGTCCTGTATCAATAATTCATACCCTAAGTGACAGAACAGAAACAAGGTGAAGCGCGTCTGCTTTTTTAGGGAGTTTGATTGGTTTAATGAAAGCCCAACCCAGCCGACTGATTGGTCGAGATCATCGCCACACTCCTCCCAACCACCAAAGACTAAAATGACTTGGGTAAATAATATCACTGCACTCTTCACTCGCGCTCACACTTCATCTGCTGCGCTCGTTCTCGTGCGTTACATGCGCAAAGTACAACTTTAAAGGAAATTCAACTCCAAAAGAGGACCATTCTTTCCGCGCAAGTCGGCAGACACGCAGTTCTGTGGATTTTTTGGTGGTTTCCCATTTGAAGATAACGTTGGTAGAACTTTAAAGAACATACAAGAACAAAATAACAATACAGTTGGACACTTCTGTATCATCTGTTGTCTTAGATATCCGGGTTTCGATCGTCGGTTTTAAGAAAGAGAGCTGCTGACTTTACGCAAAGGACATTGGTGACTGCGGACTGCGGTGCAAACCCGAAGAGACGCGCATCCACTTATTCCGTGGACTTGATGAACTAGTAGACTATCAGCACGCAAGCAAGCCAGTCACCTGGATAGCGATTTTTAACAACAGTAGCCAACTGGGACTTGCAGCACTGGCAACAACTAGCCAGTTATTTTCTTCCGGATATTAATAATTTGTATAACTCGCTCATTCGAAATCAGGGATCGAGTTATTGGGTTAATATACCTCCTAGGGTGCTCTTACAGTCACATCGTGTTTTGAAGTCAAGAAAAACGGCACATTAATGTGTCGATAGGTCAATTCACCGCACCACCTCTTGAGAGACTTTGGAGTGCGCCTGGGTTCCAGGTCTGTTGAGTGAAACTGAAAACAACCCATGTTTTCGGGGTGATACGTTTCACATGGTCGACCAATGTAACCGGGCTTTCTTTTTATTTTAGAAAAAAATCTTTTACTTTGGTGTGTGGTCTCATCCAGCGAAGGCTGTGCGCCTCCCGCGTCTCCCGTCCACCCTGCGCTCCACCACTGGACTCGGCTGAGGCCAGTCACTCATCCCTGAAAAGCGGGAAAAGAAAGCTGCGTTTGTCATACCAAGCGTTCCGCGTCCTCTCCTCTGACCCAACAACGTCTGCCTTTGGACTTGACTCCCGGTTGTTGTGATGATTCTTCCCGTAGACAACATGCCTACCAGACGGTTTACACCGCCCTCCACGTCCTTCCCCTGCAGCAAGATCGGAGAGGGCAACGGGACAATGTCCAACCCGGGCCCGCTCCGGTCGCGACCGGACACCCGGAATGTAGCGGACGTGTTGGCGGACCATGCCGGGGAGCTGGTCCGCACGGACAGCCCCAACTTCCTGTGCTCCGTGCTGCCCTCACACTGGAGGTGCAACAAGACGCTGCCGGTGGCCTTCAAGGTAAAGCATCTGTGGATCATACTGGCGTTTTAAATATTCTCACCATCCATGTGGTGAAGTTAAAGTAAGAGTGACTAATAATGGGAAGGCCGGGTAAATATGGCAAAAGGCCTTTGTTTATTTATTAGTAGGCTATGCCTAATATATTTTTGCTCGGACTGAAATGTTTAATAGGCTTTTATTGTCTGCTTATGTGCTTTAAAACACATTAAACATTAATCAGGCTTAGATACCGACTATATTGCTCTTTTTGTATATTAATTTCTTTCTTTGCAAGACAGCCTGGGGAATAATGAATGCGAAATTTAATCGATTACAAAAAAAGTGGCATTGCGTTGAACTATTTTCATCATCATTTAATGAATTTGATTTCAAGTTTTTTGCGGTTTTTGGATGACCGCAAGCAATGTCGTTTTGAATCACACTACAAGGAGACAGGATATTTAGTGCACCGACGTGTTAAACAAAAAAACATTAGACTTCATACGTATTATCCAGCCTACATAATCTATTTGTAGGCCTATAATTTAAATGTGGTAAGTAGGCCTACAGGTCAGAAGGCACACGATTTATCACGCTCATCAAAATATAGTTTCAAATGTTTGCAAACAAAAGGTGTTTCATCTTTTTTTATAGGCCATCTTTTTTTGTAGGACAACTGTATTCGGGTTCTGGTTATGCGTGTCTGTGCGTGTGTGTTTGTGTGTTAGTGACCCAGTTAGTGACCCAGTGTGACCCATGTTCCTCTATCGCAGGTGGTCGCGCTGGGTGACGTCCCCGACGGCACGCTGGTCACGGTGATGGCCGGGAACGACGAGAACTACTCGGCCGAGCTGCGCAACGCCTCCGCGGTCATGAAGAACCAGGTGGCACGCTTCAACGACCTGCGCTTCGTGGGCAGGAGCGGGCGAGGTGAGACGCTCACATCATCTTCACTGGGTTTGAGTTACAGTCACTTAATGTGGTTCTTCTGTTCACCGATTGGGGAGGACTGACATATTTTGTCACATAAAAAATAAAATAAAGCCTAAATGATAGGACTAATAGCCATTATTTTAGTTTTTAAAAAATATATATTCTTTTTTATTTCTCGCGGGATTTGCCCTCAGTGGCTTGAGGGGGGAAAATATCAAACATTGCGGCCGTGATCCGGACTGTAAATGAAGGCTATTTCTGTCTCATTAAGGTCGGTAACCGTGGAGAGCAATTGGCGCTTTCTGCACAAGAGGCCATTACATGTTGAGGTGCTGGCTAAATAAACAGCTCAACCAAGCAAACTGTCAGCTCCACATTTCTACATTTTTAAAGGTGCGCCTGTTCGCACGGCTCTATACAAGGAGAAGTGACATTTCTAAAATTCCTCGGACCTTTAATCCGTTTCCCTCGTATTATTATTCCGCGGCATCTTGCCCGAGTACACTCCCTTATTCCTATTAAATGTGGAACTTGAAATAGCCGTCTGACTAATGGTATACATTCGGGTCTTCGAATTAAAAGTGTCCTTTCATTTAACTCGACAATTACCCCCCCTACTCATGGTGGGTGATTTTTTCTCCCACCGTTTATTTTTTTAACAAGAGACGCCTTTTATATGAGTGCGCCGCTTCATAACCACGGACCAATAGCAGACGAGATGCGCTGTGCTGTGGGAAGACGCGTGGTTGATAAACTGGTTGTCTCTGTGATATTTTTTTTTGACAATCTGGATTGATAAAAAAAGATGTCAGTAGTAATTCAACGTTTGTGTCATTTCAGTCGCACATGAACGTATTTTTAAACCATGTGTTAATTCGTAATTCCTCAAACTTATCCGTCTGTCTAAAGCGCTCCTTTGTTTTGCGTTTTACGCAGGAAAGAGTTTCACCCTGACCATAACCGTTTTCACGGGCCCTCCCCAAGTGGCCACTTACCACCGCGCCATCAAAGTCACCGTGGACGGGCCAAGGGAGCCACGCAGTAAGTTCACACTACACACAGTACACGCTGGGCCTACACACAACACAAACGGGCATACAAACACAGACCTGGCACACATGCGTTGATTTGAATGATGATTGAGTACAATAATGCCACTGTTCGATGCTCTATATTGGTAGTATTGCAAAAAAAAAAGTGTCTATGTCTATCTGAGGCAGGGTACTGTAGATGAATGGCCTATAAATAAGTACAGTCATCGT
>NC_079416.1:10258328-10263328 GCF_026213295.1 Gadus chalcogrammus | reverse complement strand
GAGAGAGAGAGAGAGAGAGAGACACAGAGAGAGAGAGAGACAGAGAGAGGGAGAGAGGCAGAGAGAGAGAGAGAGAGAGAGAGAGAGAGAGAGAGAGAGAGAGAGAGAGAGAGAGAGAGAGAGAGAGAGAGAGAGAGAATCATATTATAGTGGTAGGAAGAAAGGGCTGGCATTAAGTGGGGGGTTGGGGTAAGGGTGGGGACGGGAGTGGGGGTATTTTTTATTAATGTTTACCGATCCAGACGGGAGAACCTGATGGACAGGACTGGAGTGCGGGCCCGCCCGCGGCATATTAGCTCTTTGAATAGCGACTGCTGCGGCGTACAGTACAGGCTGCTGCTACCACCTCTACTACTATTACTACTCCTACTGCTACTGAAGCCATGAAAAGGCTGCTTTTGAACACAGAGGCGGTACACACACACAGATGCACATGCATGCATGCACACAGAGCAACGTTCTGATCCCTTAATGAGACAAAATGGGGTGACGTTCAGCCCAGTTCCTCCGGCCTCCTCCCCCCCCTCCCGGCGCGCTTCTGATTTCCTCATCACACATCAGTCATCTCGCCGTCATCGCAGCCTACTCGGTAGAAGCTGCTTATCTCACCCTATCGGAGTGGGAGGGGGTTTTATCAATGTTTCTGTGTGCTTTGGCCTTTTTCTTGGTTTTCTTTCTGAGAAGTGATGCTTTGACTGTTTGTGTGGCTGGCGTGTGTGTGTGTGTGTGCGTGCATGCTCGTGTGTGTGTGTGTGTGAGGGACGTGTGTGTGTGTGTGTGTGTGTGTGAGGGACGTGTGTGTGTGTGTGTGTGTGTGTGTGTGTGTGTGTGTGTGTGTGTGTGTGTGTGTGTGTGTGTGTGTGTGTGTGTGTGTGTGTGTGTGTGTGTGTGTGTGTTGGTGTGCATGCGCTAGAGTCAGGGAGAGGCAATAAAAAGGAAGGCAGATGACTCAAGTGCTGATAACCTCCCTGCCACCAGTAGAATTCCCCCTCCCCGCCCTCACCCCACCCCCCTGCACGCCAACTCAATCCTGGACTCCGCCCACCTCCCATCAATTAGTCCTATGTCTTATTTAGGCCTCCTTCTCTCTTTCTCCCGCTCTGATATGATGACATCAGCCAGCCACCTAACTTCAGGGGAGGGGCAGTTGTTATTTTGGTCTCTGTCTCTCCCTCCCTCTCTCTGTCTCTGTGTCTCTCTATCTCTGGCTCTCATGCTCTGTGTTTGCATCTCTCCCGGGCTGAATCAGTTCCTGGGAGAGAGGGTTAGGTCACCGGGCCTCTGGCTGGGTCACAGGCGTGAATGCGGGGGATAGAAGTCAGACAAGTGGGAAGAGACACAGGGGGACTGATAAAAGGATGCAATGCGATAATCAACTTTTACGTACAACTCTACAAACGGAGAAAATAGGAAATATTCCCCCCGAGAAACATCCATAAAGACAAACACACAGACACACAGAAACACACACACACACACACACACACACACACATACACAAACCAACGCACTTGCGCAGCGCACACATTTTGCCAGACAAAGTGTGCGGGCCGCGGAGCGAACACACACAGTGCGCAGTGTTTTGTGGGCTGTATTTACTCGGCTGGGTGTGCTCAAACAGCTCCATGAGGAGAGTGGCCTGGGCGCCGAGTGTTGCCTCCCTGGGATGGGAACGGGAGAGTAGGAAGGCGGAGGGGGGAGGGTGGAGGAGACGAGGGTGGTGGTGCTGTGTGGGGGTGGGGTTGGGGGTGGGGTGTGGGGGGAGGGGGGCGGTGATTGTATTTGCATTTGGCACGCAGACTGTACAAAGTATGCAAATAGGCAGACAATGCCATTTGCTGTGTTATTTTTCTTGGGATATTGCAGTCTCTCTGCAAAGTAAACAAATGCGTTGTATATGCACATTGGGCGCCTGTGAGTGTGCACGGGCACGTGCACGTGCGCGCGTATGCAGGTGCGTGCTCGTGTTTGTTGCTTGTGCACCTGCCAGGTGTGGCCGTCCCTTTGAGTCGGCCACGCCCACCATCACAAATCACATGAAAGGTTGAGCCCTCGGTGTGAATCGCTCTCTCAAAGGCAACTTTGATGTATGAAAATGGAGATGGGTGGGTTTGTTAAATAAAGGCCCTACAGGTGTATCAGGGCCAGGGGTAACAAATACAGAGAGAAAACAGTGGCATGTCTGATGCTGGGTACTTTCCTGACTGCTAATGACTCCCAACTCCCAGATGTATAACCTGGAGACATAGTGCCACACACACACACACACACACACCCACACACACACACACACACACACACACACACACACACACACACACACACACACACACACACACACACACACACACACACACACACACACACACATGTCCCCATACACCTCAATAGTGCGTCATGATTTCAGCAAGGCGTGATTTCAAAGAAAAATTGCCTCGATCAAAATAAAACTCATGATCTTAATCTAGTATAGTCAACAATGATGCCCTTTCACAGCTCCATTGGCAGAAGGGTCACACACACACACACACACACACACACACACACACTCACTCACTCACTCACTCACTCACTCACTCACTCACTCACTCACTCACTCACTCACTCACTCACTCACTCACTCACTCACTCACTCACTCACTCACTCACTCACTCACTCACTCACTCACTCACTCACTCACTCACTCACTCACTCACTCACTCACTCATTCTATTACAGAGTAATAGGGAGTGATGGAGAGAGAGACAGAGGGGCCGGGGCGCTGTGAGGCCTGCCCCTGGCTGAGGAGCTCCACTCTGGGCTGTGTACCAGGCCTGACCCCGGCGATGTGGCTGGGTCAACAGTGCCCTTCCGCAGGGTTCAGTCTGGTCTCGTCACCCTCACTGGCCACGATTAGGAATGAGCAAATATTGGCCCAGTGATAATCTTGCGGAATGCCATGCCATCGTCTGTGTATGTTGAATAGGTCTGGAGAGAAGGGGGGTTGCACTCTGGCTGTTTGATGTGAGCACTGGTGGGTTTCTGGTACAGGATCTATCCACACGCAGCGCAACCCATGTTCTACACCAGCATTCCTACATTCACCGTGTGAGGATAGTGCGCACACACACGCGCACACACACACACACACACACACACACACACACACACACACACACACACACACACACACACACACACACACACACACACACACACACACACACAAACACAAACACAAACATAGACACAGACACATGCATGAGAGAGCACACACACGGAAAGACACACAACTACACACATGTATGCACACACATACACACACACAGACTCACACACAAACACACACACAGAAACAAACTCACACATACACACACAAAAAAACACACACACAGACACACACAAAGCTGTTGCTAATCCCACATAAGATTTCCAGTAAAAGCAGAGGCTAATTAGCAAGAATCGCTCAATAAGGCAGAGGCATGGAAAAAAACCAGAATCTAAACCTTTAACAGGCCGTTTTAGTCTTGGTTGTTGTTGTTTTGTTCCTTTTAGCTTCCCTCTCATCCACGGCCCTGTGTTTGTATCTGTATTTTTTGTATCTTCACACAGAGGGAGAGCAGAGAGAAAGGTCATTGCGAAGTGCTTTGTGATGCTCCCCTGTGTTCACTGCTTAGGCCAGCTGAGGGCTCATGTCTGTTCCTGTCTGGGCACAGAGACAGTCTCCGCCGCCCCGGGCCCACCGGCCTCCCTTTGTCTCTGCCCCGGTGCTATGACGTCATATGGCCGCACTCCTCAGACCCTTAAGGAGCTATGAAAGTGTTTACAGAGGCTCCCATCTAATGCGCTGCGCTGGTGCTGCAGCGTTGGGTATGGCGTTTTTAGTTTTCTCCCCTCCGGCCAGCTTCTGGGCCGCCCCCCCCCCCCCCCCCCCCCCCTCCGTCCCCAGGCTGGCCCCCTCCCCTCCGGGCTCTAGGGCCAAGCCTCTTTCCTGTTTACCTACCGACCAGGGGATGTAGAATGCCCACTCTGTGTGTACGCACTCTTCCTTATTGACACTGTCCCATACAGGAGGGAGCCATTACAACCTTTTACACGTAATTCAATCAAACTTCTGATCTACGTTGAGACAAGAAAAAATAAATGCAATGTCAAACTGGGGGAGTGTGTGTATTTTTGCCCACGCTGCAATGACAATAAATGGGTTTCAGGCTTTTTCTTAGGGATGGGGAACTGGGGGTGCCTGGGCAGAGTGTGCTTGTATGAGTGTGTGTGTGCGTGTGGGAAGGGGGGCACCTGCTGGTTCCTATAGGAGTCGTGTACCAATCTGCGGTCTGGCTGTTTATTTTCCTGGCGCCTAATGGGCAGGAACAGTGTCAGCAAATAATGTCTCTATCCAGGGCTCTCTCTCTCTCTCTCTCTCTCTCTCTCTCTCTCTCTCTCTCTCTCTCTCTCTCTCTCTCTCTCTCTCTCTCTCTCTCTCTCTCTCTCTCTCTCTCTCTCCCCCTCTGATATGTTCTGGACCAGGGGAGTGGTCACAAAGCTTTGCGGCTCTGAGTCCAGAGAGTCTTTATCTACAGCATCTTCCATCGATCCTATTCCCCATGTAGGGTCGTGAACAAGAAATCTGGTTCAGTGTTTGTCGACGCATTCAAACATACTCCAACATTTACACTTTGCTTAGAATGTGCTACCTGTCTGTCATTCTCTGTCTCTGTCTCTTTGCCCTCTCGCCTTTTGGCAACGTCTGTGAAACGGCGTGCATGTGTGCATGTATATCGGGTGGTGTCAGTAAGTATGTGTTGTGCCCTGACTCTTTTTCCGTGCATGTTGTGCAGGCTGACACACACCTAGGTGTGAATGCACAGCCGTTTGACACATCTGCTCGGCGATGGGGTTTGACGCATGTGACAGCAGCGGCTTGCTTTCCTTTCCCACCAGCCTGTGAGCCCCCCCCCCCCCCCCCCCCCCCACCACCTCCACCCCCTCCACATCACCCCTCCAACACCATCCGCCACAC
>NC_079416.1:10106536-10254036 GCF_026213295.1 Gadus chalcogrammus | reverse complement strand
GATGGATGGCAGACCAGCCACTTCAAAGACCTCCTCTCCCCCCTTTGGACGTGCTACATCTCTGAACAGGAACCTGCTCGTTGACTTTAGTACAAAAGACACGCATGCAGGCTCTCAGACAATCACACACACACACACACACACACACACACACACACACACACACACACACACACACACACACACACACACACACACACACACACACACACACACACACACACACACACACACACACACACCTTCCTGCACTACACTGGATACAAGACGCACTAAGGTGAACTAAAACTGTGCTTTAGTACAACAATTAGGAAAGGCTTTATGTTTTGGTTCCTTTTAATATAAATTCTCACATCATGCATGCTTTCACAGTCAATGATCCGGCACACGTGCACACACACACACACACACACACACACACACACACACACACACACACACACACACACACACACACACACACACACACATGTACAAACACATACGTGCACACACACAAAAACACACTTCTGTAATATTTTGCTACATACCAGACCAGACGTACCAGTTATTCCCTGGGGGCTTTAATGCACTATTGTGACACAGGTAGCTCTTCTTCTGAGCAGAAGTTAAGTGTGTAGGAGAGTTTGTCTGTGTGTCTGTGTGTATGTGGGGCGCTGACAGAGCAAGTCTTTCATGTCTAGGGTAATATTTTTTCAGCCAGTCATAATAAAATGCTATTGTGCTCATGTAAAGAGACAGAACTACCTGCACAAAAGCCTTGATGGGTCACGTCATGCTACAAAAGACGCTTGTATTTGGGGTGGCATTGTCATCACAAACAAAGACTCCCAGTTTAAAACATGGATGCACACACACTCACACACCCATGTGCGTGTGTGTGCACGTACACACACAAACTCAGTCGCAAAGACACAAATACACACACACACACAATATTATGACCTCTCTTTCTTCTTTGTAATGCTTCAGTGCAACAGACTATCTATGTTGTACACACACACACACACACACACACACACACACACACACACACACACACACACACACACACACACACACACACACACACACACACACACACACACATACTTCATTGACTACATCGTCTTCATTGACTACAGCTCAGCCTTCAACACCATCATCCCGGCTATCCTGGTCTGCAAACTGTCAGCCCTGGGTCTCGACCCGCTCACCTGTTCCTGGATTAGTGACTTCCTCACAAATCGACCCCAGAAGGTGAAACTCGGTCCCCACTTCTCCTCCACCCGCACCCTCAGCACAGGCTCTCCACAGGGGTGTGTGCTGAGCCCACTCCTGTACTCTCTGTACACCTTCGACTGCAGTCCCACCCACCCCAGCAACACCATAGTGAAGTTCGCGGACGACACAACGGTGGTGGGACTGATCTCAGAGGGAGACGAGTCTGCCTACAGGGATGAGATCCTGAAGTTAACATCTTGGTGTTCAGACAACAACCTGGCATTGAACATCACAAAAACTAAGGAGATCATCCTGGACTTCTGGAAAAGCAGAGCAGACCCGGCTTCCCTCTACATCAACGGTGACTGTGTAGAGAGAGTCCACACCTTCCGCTTCCTGGGCACCATGATCTCTGCTGGCCTCTCCTGGACTGCCAACACGGCGGCGGTCGTCAAGAAGGCTCAGCAGCGGCTTCACTTCCTCAGGGTGCTCAGGAGGAACAACGTGGGAGAGAAGCTGCTGGTGACCTTCTACCGCTCCACCATCGAGAGTCTTCTGACGTTCTGTATCTCAGTGTGGTTTTCACAGTGCACTGAGGCAGAGCGGAAGAAACTCCAGGGAGTGGTAAACACCGCACAGAGGATCACTGGCTGCCCTCCCCTCCCTGAAGGACATATACATCTCCCGCTGCCTAAGCAGAGCGGAGAGAATCACAAAGGACAGCCCCCAACCTGGCTTTCACCTGTTCGACCTGATGCCCTCTGGCAGGCGCTATAGGTCCATCAGAACCAGGTCTTCACGGTTCAGAGACAGCTTCTTCCCAAAAGCTGTATCCACCCTGAACACACACATGCACTGACCTAACCTCCCACTGCTGTATTGTACTTTACTTTATTTTACTTTATTATTTATTTTACATTATTTACATTTCTATTTGGTATACTGTTGTTCTTGTTCTATTTATATATTTATTTATTTTCTCGAATGCACCAATTTGGAAAGCTTACTACAAATTTCGTTGTACTTGACTCGTGCAATGACAATAAAAGGCTTTCTATTCTATTTTCTATTCACCCTACCAACAGGGGACTATCGGTTTTCATCGACCAAGTGTGGACCTCTATTTCTGGTCATTTAAAAAATACAAAAACATAATACAGAGTTTAGTTTTAAGTTATTTTGTCATAATATAACTTCAAATGTGTTTTTTTGATTTCTTTTAAAAAAGTTGCCAAGAGGGGACTTGAATACTTATTTCAACCCGGTCTCACGAAAATACGTGACACTGTCACGTTATTTAATCTATTGAAACGTGATCAGGGACACGTATTTTCCAAATTTCCGTGTCAAAATTTTCAAACCCATGTATTTCAATTGAGAGTATTTGTCGTGTCACTAAGCACGACTTCCAATCTAAGGTTCTGTCCGGGAGCGTTCTCCCCAATGTCCCTTAAGGAGCTCCGTACAGAACATTTATTGTTAAAAATTGTCTGTGATAACTAACAATATGACAGCTTTTGGCCACCCGTTTCTACTTAAACTTGTCTGTGAACAATATGACAGCTTCAGGCCACCCGTTTCTACTTTCACCTTTGATTCTGAGAAATTGTGACAATTCACGGATATATTAAATGCAGGTGCGCTGCTCAGGCAAACCGCGAAGGAAAAAAGGGTAGCTGCTTCATCTGTTCTTTTTAGAATTGTATGTCTTGATGTTTATTTTATCTAGCCATCTATTCTCTTGTTTTTGGCTATGTGAATGAACGTCCGCGTCGATGCCTCGATCGCAAGTCCAGTGTCGCGAGCGGACGTTGCCATGACATCTAGAAATCATACCGTATTTAATGGGTTGTAGTGAGTGTAACATAATTCACCTACAGTATTTTGTTATGTGTTGTTCTTTCAATTGTGTTAGGCATGTCGTTTACTGTCTTGGTGGTTCAGGGATCGCTGTCCCTTTTAAGGATTACGAGCGTCTCATGACATCAGAGCCCATGCGGGATTTGTTTACCTTCAGCACGTTTTGATTTCCTGTTTCTCTCTTACTAAATAAACGAGTCACACAACTGTGTGCTCAACGTGCGAAATTGTGTCTCTCACTTATGGCAATTTCCACAGGGTTATCATTAATATTGATGTGTAGGGGTTGTTTATAACTCGTGAATAATATTGTTTAGAGTAGACCATGGTCTGGGGGAATACTCTGATTCTGATTGGCTGCAGTGCGTGCATTAACTCCTGATATAGCCCTACACACACCTCCTAAGTAGTTCCAGTCAGTGATTAGATTCTCTCCCCGAGCCCGAGCCCGACGCGGGCCAGGTCGGGCCGATATTTCCCACCACTATACTCGGGCCGGGCCTTTGATCGAGCGTTTTTATTTTTCCATTGGCCTAATCTGAGGAGAAATCTATGCCATAAACAGAGTAATAATGTAAAAGCAGCCAAGTCCCACAAATTGCTTGAACTATTTATTTCATTCCATTGTTTCGTTGATATGCATTATTGAAAAGTTTCAAGCATATGGATTTAATGCAATATCCACAAACAGTTCAAAATGGTACCATGCGGTCACAGGTACATAGTTATCACCTGACAAACAAGTCACAGGTTGAAATCAAAGGCCGTACATAGATAAAAATTTAGCTGAAGTTTCAAATATCTTGTTTATTGTATTAACCAGTTCATTTCTCTTTTATGAAAGTCACCAAAAGTCCAAAAAAGTTCAACGCCAGGTCACAGGCCAACAGTGGAGCTGTGTTTGGAACCAGCAGCCAAGAGCTTCCATGGAAACTTTCTACCCATGTTAAATAGATTTAGTTGGCAGTTCCTTTTCTGCCCATTCTTTTTTAAACTTGTGGAAGCACTTTGCAGTACTGAGAGAGACACCATTTCTAACGGCAATGGAGCTAGATTCTAAAAATATCAAAAGATGCCCAAAGCAAATACCTTTAACCCATAGTTGTGTTTTATCAAATTAAAAAAATTGAGTTTCATTGACCACAAATTGAGCAGAAATATTTTGCATACAAATCTTTAAATAGTTTAGCCACATTAAGAAAAATACATTCGTTAATTTTTTTTATTAGTGAAGCCACAAGTTTTGCACATTATCCAAACAGAATACCTGAAATGTTGATATTTTCAGCCCTTTCGGGTTAAAACAAGAGAAAAGGACAACCTAACAAGAGTGAAAAGTTTGGGTTAGGTGACCTATAGTTCAAAGATGTCCCTGGTCAGGTAGACTAAATAAAAGTGTATTCCCAATTGCTCCAGGACATTCGTGTAATTTACTTGTGAGCTCTCCCTCAAGCCTAGAGAGACATCAGTGTTGAACCACCAACTGAAAGGGGGTATTTGCCATTAGTATGAGTGACAACATTTCATGGCTATTAATTTAGTTCATTATATTTAGCTGATTTGAATAGACTTTTCTAGCAGGTGAGGCTGTCAAAGAACTAAATATGGAGCAACTACAAAAAGTAAATTCGCAGCATGACCAAATTATACAAAAAGTATAGGAACTGTTCTAGCAGATATGTTTTAGAAGTCTCTTTTGATAGGCAGGGAATAATTGTCTTTGTCACCCTGTAGTCATGCCATCAAATCTGTTGGGCAAAGTACCGCTACTGATTAATCCAGTAGGCTCACCAGTCAAGTCCCCCTAGTTAGAAAATGGAAGAAACCCAGTTAGTCATGTTAATTATTCTGTTGTTACAAATGAAGACTAATACTTTCCACATATTACGATCCAAGTTACTGGCTGCAGTCTTGGATTTTATAGTTATATATGAATAGATTAAATTTACTAAACTATTAATCATGCTTCAGAAGAATTAACCTTTCTTGGATGGCAGATCTACCACAAGCCTCCATTGCCACAACCTCCAGATGGCTTACGACCTACGGCAACTCCTCGACTACTGCAAGCCAACAAATTGGCTCTTGCACACCAGACACGCATTTTGCTTTATTTTAGGTTTTCAAGCATCTTAAAATACCCAAATCATTGCTCCAATACACAAGTCAGCTAATGGCCTACAAGGAAATGCTGAAGCTAATGTTAGTGATGGCGATAGAAATGGACAAGCTTGCGTGTACAAATATGCAACTAGAATTGCAAGGTTCACAGCCCAGTTGCATAAGTGGTCGCAACCGTTGGATTGTAAGCAAGGGTAAAAAATAAAAAAAAACTTCCCACAAACTAGTCAACATGGTCAATTGAAAGCCAGTACAAAACGACCCTGGAATAGTCAAATGCAGCTTTACAGCGGATGAATTAAGCCAAATTGCATAAACATCCAATGGTAAACAGTATACAAATGCAATCAAGGTTGCACTCACACTAGGCCATCTGGCCGTGGCCGTCGCAAATGTGGCCTGGCCACGGTAGGCTCTTGTACATACGCCATCACGTCGCTAGCATCCAAACAATTCTACCAAACCTTAACCAACTAGTGAAAAATGGAACAAAACTTTAGCACACACCCAGTGACTAATCACCTTGTCCAGGGGTGTTCCAACGTGGTTTACCAGAAGGCCTTGTGGACTTAAAGTAAGCCACACATTCGACAGACAGCACCGAATGACGTTAAACTAAGCTAATCTACAGGTTACCAGTGCTAGTGCAATTACATGAGCATTTTGCACAATATTTGTACTCCAATGCTACGTAAAGCAGGCTTCTTCAGAAACCCATAGCCTGCTACATTGAAGGGCAACTGTAACAAATCCTGACCAAGACCGAAAGATGGCTCTGGAAGCCACTAAGGCCCACGCAGCAGATTACTGCGTGGACCGTGGTGGCTTCCAGATCAACCCGTCGGTGGACCATTCATACACATGTATTCCGAGGATGTTTTGAAGACACTAGAGTCCCATGGCACTAGATTCCTTTGAAGACTAAGTTGGTATGGGGGGGCCCAAAGGGGGCCCCCCCATAGATCTCGTCAGTCAACACCTGTTAATAAAAACACACAAACATCACAAGATACAAATCCCCAAAGCTAGGTTAACAAACAGCAGTGACATGCATGTCAAGGTGCAAAGAGCAGGGATACTGATGGCTTGTGTCTGAGGAGACAGCCCAAAAACGTCAACATTTAATAAAGGAAAATAACTTTTACTCACTGCGGTGGTCTGTTTCGAAGTGCCATGTTGGTAGCAATATTTGTCTGGGCTGTTCAGTCAAATGCCCACAAAAACAAACACGCAACAACGCATACTTTCAGTTTGTATAAAGTGACAATAGTGATCTGCAATCTAGATCGAAAACTTTCAACCCTCACTAAACTCAACCTCGATTGACACAGGCCGATGCGAAAAGTAAACCAAACCCATTGTGTTCACCTTTAAAGGGGTGCGTGACAGGTGATCTCAATTAAGAGCTAATCAGAAAGAACACACTGATCGGCCATGAGTGAGACTATCAAAACGAGGACGAGGATTTAACGGATTTGTTACCATTCAAATTCAAATTTCTTTATTATTGGATAGGGTATGATATCAAAAAAAAAAAAAAGTAAGTAATTTGACACTTCTGGGATGATTGCACTGCCTTGTTTGCCTAGTTTGGCTCATCCTGAGACACTCATGCAGCTTCTCATAGGTCATGGAGCAACGTGCCCTTGTTCTGATGGCATTCCTGATTGTGGGGTACTGATACTGGCTAGTATCACCGGCTACACACAGAAACCTGACTTGCATGCAACTATGTTTCTCCTTTATTTTCTTTATTTTTTTCATGCAACCTCTTGCGGGCCAGAAAAAAAGTAAGAGGGGCAGCATTTGGCCCACGGGCCGCTAGTTGAATAGGCCTGGCCTAGTGTGAGTGCAGGCCAGAGAACAGGGCCAGTTGAGCACGGTTAGGTGTGAAAACGGCCAACGGCCAAGGCCAGATGGCCTAGTATGAGTGCACCCTTAAAGGGGTAGTTCAGAATTTTGGACATAAGGCCTGATTCCCAAGTGAGCATTGGTATTCTTTATCATTGGAGACAGTTTAACACATTTCATTCAGTCCTTCTAGTTGCAGAGTTCGCTCATGCTAGGCTAGCGCACGGCAACGGGCAATGCTAGCCTGCTATTAAAAACAGTCTTACCCACTCCACAGTTCACCCGAGGTTAATCAATTGTAACGCAAGACTATAGATTTAAATGTCTGTG
Organism: Gadus chalcogrammus; assembly: GCF_026213295.1. Taxonomy (NCBI): domain Eukaryota; kingdom Metazoa; phylum Chordata; class Actinopteri; order Gadiformes; family Gadidae; genus Gadus; species Gadus chalcogrammus. The sequence goes on along the minus strand of NC_079416.1, from coordinate 10,246,671 downwards.
TTGATAGAATAATGTTAGAAATAAAACTAACCTTGCATCGCATGAATCATCGAGGGACTACTTGCTCAGCAGAAGCGGAATTTTACTATGCTCCGGTTAGTTTTGTAACCGAATCACGACAGAAGAACGTAAACAGAAGCGTGGGACAGAAGCGCAATTGAACGACTAGGCAACATGGTGGTTCAGTGTGCTTTCAGAAATTTTAGAAATATACGCTACAGAGAGGCACCACAAAGTTTCCACCAATTTCCAGTGCGAGATCCAGAAAGGACTCAACTGTGGCTTGTTGCTGCTGGCATGGACATCATAACACCGGCTCGTACATGTACTGTTCGTTGAATACAACAAATTCCTCATAATCGTCTTCAAAAGCAGATGCATCGCTAAGTCTCCAAAACATTTGGAGTTTTAATGTCTCCAAAACATTCACAAAAAATAGAGCAACGTTTCAAATGAAAAGGAAATGACTGCATCCGTCAGCAAACATAAACTAAGAAAATATAACATAGCATAGCCTAACCTCTACCATACGTCTCTCGTACTGGCCTCACGTCAAGCCAGCACCACCTTCAGCCCCAAACACCAAATGAGAAAGCCATTAAATAGGGAAATGGCAATAGGACCAATCACGGCCGTATGGGCCAGACCATTAGTTGGGGGAACATTATTTACCTAAAGCTACCAATCCAACATAACTGAACAGAAAGTACATTGTGTGAATACTAAATAAACATGACACTAAATAAACAATCACCAAATACATATATACCCACACCCTGTGCACAACCTAAAGATATTTACAAAACAGCTGTTTCTATCAACACCCCCCTGGGCTATTCCCTGATACTCTGATCCTAAACTCCCTTAGCATACTGCCCCCTACCGGGACGGAAGACCAATCTTACACCAGCCCAATATAATATATACACACACAATATAATAATAATAATAATAATAATAATTTCTCTAATGTGAGACAGTGAGAAGGGGGAGGATTTCAACTTCTCACATATATATATATATATATATATATATATATATAGTTATTTCCTCTTTTCATAAAAGCAGGTGTGTGAATGTCGCTCCATGCTATCTAAGAAGGGACTTGTGTCATTTTGTCATAGCCAACAGTGGACCCCGGTCATTAGAAAAAGTTATGTTATGCAAATCAACAGATAAAATGCATTCCTTTAACCGTAGACAAAGCACACAAGTTTGTAGTAAAATAAAAACCTTATTAAGTTTAGATATTTGTGTTCATGACAACATTGTTGGGGCAACTTTAATTGCAAAATAACACTATGTATATACATATATATATATCATATTTTATTTAGATTGTTATTACCTCTTAAGAACTATCCATTTTGCTTATTTATTTTTTTACTCATCCATGATGGAGTGTGAACGTCACTCTATGCTATCTAAGAGAGAACTTCTGTCATTATGTATCAGCCAACAGTGGACCCCTGTCATTCCATACAGTACAAGTGTGGACCATTTTCTGTGATGCAAATCAACAATTCAAATGCATTTCTTTAAAAATAGATTGGGGACTGGAGTACATTGTAAAATGGTAAATTAAGGCTAATTTGGGGATTGAACCATTTCAAAGGTCTAGACCCTTATATTGTATTTGTTTATCATTTTTAATTGATACAAATGAATAGATAGGTTTTTTGTTAGACAATTCTATTCCTAAAAACACACTAACAAATCAAGTTTGACAAATTATTATTACATTAGTTGAGATTACTATCTTTCCCTTACAGTATATATAGTTATTACCTCTTTTCATAAAAGAAGGAGTGTGAATGTCGCTCCATGCTATCTAAGAAGGGACTTGTGTCATTTTGTAGTAGCCAACAGTGTCATCCAAATTAAATGTATTATTATTATTATTATTATTATTATTAGTGGACCCCTGTCACTACATACAAAAAAAGTGTGGAACTTTTATAGCTGAGCCTTTTTTGTTTGCATGTTTCAAGAGACTTTACTAAGTAGTCTGTTTAACAGCCCTCTACACTCTGACAGACGTGTGAACGACTGCAGGTCGTTCACACGACGTGTGTGGATTGGTCGTTGAAAATCAAGCTCTGGCCAGCAGAGGCGCTATAGAGTATGGACCAAACACTCACACACTTTCAGGTCCCCTCTTGGCAAAAGTTGTGAAAATGCGTCAAAATATTTTAGGCATGTTTTTAGGTTGATTTAAGGCATGACCAAAAGGGGACCTGAAAAATTTCCCCTCTTGGCTCGGAGGTCCCCTGTTGGTGAAGGTGTTACGACGCCGAAGTCCACTGTTGGATAGTTAGGCGAGTACACACACACACACACACACACACACACACACACACACACACACACACACACACACACACACACACACACACACACACACACACACACACACAATATTTTGACCTCTTTCTTCTTTGTAGTGCTTCCTGTGAATTCTGCTGACAATTTTCTTGAGAAAAAAACGCCCCAGGAGAATAGTTCCTGTTTTGTCTTGCACTTTTCGGCTTGCTGTTTTTGGGTGCCCTCTAGTGGTCGTTTAAACGAATTACTTCCGGCCTCTCACTCTGGCCCTTGCGAGGTAAAGAGCCGGCCAGATCGGTACTGTAAGGGCAACCAGGGAAGATGATGAAGCAACCTCCCTGGGGCAGCCCAGTAGGGGGGTCCACGGCATTCCCGGGTGCTCCGTACCGCACTAGCCACCGAGCCCTGGAGGGGAGAAGCCACCGCGCCGCAATTCATAAAGGCTAAAGTAAACAATGGGAACTCACAAAGCCACCCTTGGTTAACTGCAGGCGCTTGGCATGGAGCACACAGAAGGGAGTGGAGCGGCCTATTCTGGTGGTCCTTGAGTGGGGGGGAGCAGCTGACGCCACATGGCGGCCCCGAGGTCTATGAATTCCCTCGAAATGGAAAAACTCACAGTGCCAAATCATTATAAACAATACTGTTAGGAGCCCGAACCGAAACACATCCAGAAGGAAGACATTAAGCCTGTTGTTCGTAGGTATTTACCAACACAGGAAATGATGGCGATTTGACTAACTCGCCGGTTTATGGCAATGGAATAGAAAATGCCGCGATAGGTTGAATTAGCACCTTTAAATTAAATGCTTTAACAGATAATAACGATCCTTCTATGAGTTTTCCCATCATGCAAACTGTGCCGTTCATGCTGGTGCATTAGTCTGAACCTCGGCCTATTTATGAGGACTTAAATGGCACCAGGCAAGAATCCCTTGCCCCAGCCAAGAGAGACATACAGAGGAGGCCTAGGACAGGGTGTATGGGTTTCACGAGCCTGGCAAAGAGGCACACCTTGTTGGAGGACAGACGTATCACAGCCACGGCCCTCCCGCTATAACAAATCGCAGACATTTAAAAAGGACGCATTGAATGCCAACATATTTTTGGAATAAAGGCCAACACGGCTCTAGATGCAAGGCTCAGATAAAGTGCATGGAAAGCATTAGGGGGGGGGGGGGGCTGTGAGAGTTACAGTAATGTAGTCAGTGAGGAATGTCACCGCTCACACCTTCCAAGAACAACAACCCCGCGCCGTGCACCCGCCATGCCCGGGCGTGGACACACGCGTGTTTCCGTGATTGTTTGTGTGTGAGGTGGCTTACAGAGTATTCAAGATGGCAGCCCCTTGCCAGCGGGCCAGGTGTAGCCTGATTCCTGAACACTGCTTTGTGTTAGGAGGTAGTCGGGGAGATCAACTGCGCTCTTGGCAGCGAATATGCAGTGAAAGTATAACTTAGTATTTATAGGCCTATCTTATTTTAAAGCCGTCACTGAGGTTATGACAGGGGTGGGTGCATTGTATAAACAGCAACGGTATACAGTTTCCTGGCTGTCTGACAATATTAAACTATAGCCTACTTGAATCGGCTGAGATGAGGGAGACAAGACTCAACGAAAATCAACATTTGAAACATTTGGGGGGTAGTGGGTTCAGTACAGGACATTAAGTTTGGATCTGTCCTTAAGGCACACGTGTCAAGTATAGGAGAATGCACACCATAGGCCTACAAATTGGGATACAATTCAATAATATACAGGCAAAAAATAAATATGGGGGCCTTCTGAGCTTTGAGTCAATTCAGAACTGCATGTTTGATTCTCTGTGACACCATTTATATCAGACAGATAAGAAAGGCCGGCAAACAAGGTCTACAAGGTGAGCCCTCCATTATCGCATGCGTGCTTAGAGGAGTCCCTCTCCACATGAAATGCTTGAGATAGCATGCACAACCTGTTTGCTGATTTGGTAACGAGGTCACCCACCGGCTGATTAATCGTCGATGCGACACACCTGTCCTCAGGGCGTTCACCGGGTTGCTGGCAACCCTGCCCCAGAGTGAAAGAATGAAAATATATTTTGTAAAGGCAAAGGGTCCTTTCGGGTCCTTTACAGAAGGTGAAACACATTAATCCGGCACCGGTTTTTGAAAGAAAAATGTTTATTGAGTGATGCACAGCACAATCAAATACAGTGGAATTCATGTTGGAACTGCCAGCTAAACTAATTTATGAACCAGGAAGTGAGGCGTTTCGTTTATGAATATAGACACATCGTAACATTGAAGGATGATTAAATACAATAAACGTTAAAGTACTCAAGACAGTCATCAGAAACAATATAAAACCAATTAAACTTCCCTCCAATGGCTCCCATGGATATAAAACAGTCAAACCAAAGCCAGCAGCACCAAACACATAAAAGAACATGTCTAGAAATTCCATGAGGTTAAATCCAGCGCAACCAGATCTGTACAAAGAAATAAGTATGAGATTTATATCCTTGATGATTATACTTGGTTCAAATATGTAGGCCTACAATGAAATCCTTACCATAAACTCTAACAGCGCTTATAGGTTCTTGCAGGGCTTGCTTTTACTGTTTGCTGTTGAAAGGCCTTGCAGGTGTTGGTGATCAGCTATCAAGACTATTGGAGGGAAGGGCCATGACTGAACGAGTTTGTGATCGGCTCATGTTAGGTGTCCTACTATAAATGATAGGCCTACGAAATAAAAAGAAATAAGCTATATACATTTGCATTAAAGGAGTAGGCTATAGTAGCCAGGCATTTGGGACTCGTTGGAAAGAAAAACTTAAAAGCCCTTTCAAAGCACAATGGAAAAAAAACAATGACAAAGTGAGTTTACTTTTAATTCTAATGTTCCTTCTTGCCCTGCTATAGCAAACATGATACGGACGTTGGGCCGGTGTGGTTCATCACCTTCCCCCTGGGTTGGCGTTCATGTGAACCTGGCTGTGAACCCACGCAGGGGTAAACGCATCAGACAACACGTCGTCTCGACTTTGATAGCTTCTCACACTCCTTCAATAGGGGAGCCACTGTTCGTTACAACCATAGACGATTCCAACGCCCACACACCCGCGCCTGCGCACGAACGGTCGCTCACGTCTACGTTCATTTCCTCGCCATAAAGTGACACGTTTCTACTGTTGGATAAGGGAATGTCTCGCCTGAAACGAGACACTATAACGACCTGGAGACCGGCCAAAAGCCAACACAGCCCCTCCACACCTTTCAGTCTCTTGTGAAATACTGGCTGAAAGGAGGATTGCCGAATCGATTGAGCAGAGATGCTGAAAAACAGCTCTGAAAAAAGGGTGTCTTCATGAGAGCGAAGGAGGAGCTGTCATGGTGGGTGGGCACCCACTTGGGACATTCCTTGGGTCAGTGGGCGCTGGAGGGGCAGACTGCAAAACAAACAAAGTGTTATGCTACGATGTTCCCTGTTTATCATCTGCTGAAAGGAGTGGCCTACCAGACTGGAAGGTTCGTTATGTATGGGTTTAATACTACAAACACACGAGACAGTGGGCGAGTGTCGATAACGTTTTTATTTCAATTCAATCATTGTTATGAAAAGAAAAGCCATGACGCAGTCTTATTTTCGTACACAGTGAAACTCATTTCGCAATGCAGTGACCTCTGTAAAATAATAAGCAGAGAAAAAGTAAGGCAAGATACAATTCCTAGAAATAAAATCAAACCGGGCTCAATTCAGCCCTGCTTCTAAAAGTTCAAACAGATGAATGTATAAAATGTACACACTGAACTCTTAGCAATCAAAACATAATATTTACAATTACTTTTATCAAATGGTTGTTTTTTTTATAACAAATATCCGACAGAAAGGTGGTGAATTTGTTTGCTTGAAGCATCCACTTTTATTTCATTTTATCAACCTAGCCCTAAACTTTAGCGAACATTCCCGTTAACCTTCTCAGAACAGGATGCACACATCCTGAACATTATACAGGGTACTACATGCCTCTCCTTCACTGCTCTCTTCTAATCCATTCCTTTATAAATATATTTAGTGTCACTTTTCCTCCTGCCTGACCACAGACCAGCGTCCTTCCTTCCTTCCGTATGACATGGAGACAGTGAGAGAATGTGGTTTGTTTTGTTGAAGTCGCTAGTTGCATTTTTACGAGTCATCCAATCCACAGTGAGACCAGAATAATGTGCCATTTTTAGTTGTTCTTTTTGGTATGGTTTCCATTTAATGTGGATTTAACCTAATGCTACTAACCGAGCACCCAGAGTGAAGACTTCCTAAACCCCACTGTGCTTCGGGACATACATCTGCGGGGTGTTTTTGGCTGCTAGATGGAGCATTTATCCTCAGTGTTTCTCAAATAAGACAGTTTTCCCTTCAGTACAGTCTTCAAATGGGTCTATAAGCTACATTTCTTAAAATAGCTAAAACAGTTGGTTTTGCTTTGGCCACATATGGCGAATAGGAGTCAGAGCATGGATGCCAGGTAACTTCACCTGCTGATGAGTTATTTTTGGATAGACATGTATTTGAGCAACTTAGCATTAAAATAAAGCATTTTTCACTTGATATGTTAACCGTAATGGTTTGGGTTAGCTTCTGATAAACAAAAACTTTTGAATACTTAAGCCAAAAACAACAAAACACTGAAGCGTTAAACACTGTTTACACCACCTCTAGCTAAACATGTATAAAGTTATATAATCAGCTTCTGTGATCTGGTCTATGGAGCAGCCGAAATGGAGCCAACCGGTATTAAACAAATATAAATGACAAAAACAAAACAACGACAATGAAAATAGCTCTGCCACCTCAGAGATTTGAAGGTCAACTTGAAGGTCACTTATCGGTGGAGTGAGTCTGCCCGGTTTCCCTACACTGATAGGCACTAGTGCGCGACAGTAAATCAGACATTACAACAGTTAACAGAAAATAAGCAGTTTAAGGCTGCAAAAATGGAAGGTCATAATTTGCTGAATTTACTTTTTAACCGAAAGTACCTCACCAACACCGGAGAGAGCGAGAGTGAGAAAGAGAGATAGAAAGTGAGAGAGATAAGTGTCAGGGTTCATGCTGATCAAGTGTTTGGCCCTCAAATGGAGGAGAGAAGTACAGGAATCCATAGTTTTTGTGTTTTCTTTCTCAAGGATGAGCAGACATTGTCCCAGCGCTGGACTGAGGGAAGAAGGGGGGGGGGTCGAGAGCAGGGGGGGGGGGGGGGGGGGGGGGGGCTGTAGGAGTGGGGTTGGGGGTTTATTTGACCAGCCTCTTGGCTACGTCTCCGTAGGCGATCTCGATCTCGTTGTCGCTGGGGCAGGTGTTGGTGAACTCCTCGCGGGCGTAGGCGTTGTTCAGGTACTTCCAGATGGACGTCATCTGCTTGGGGATGTCGAAGCCCCGGTACTTCTTGGCCACCACCTGGAGGGGAGGAGAGGCAGCGGAGATGAGGTCAGAGCCCGTGAACACGCCGTGTCACACGATGGACGGCGGATAATTTCCACACCACGGTTCCTCTGTGTATTTTGATACGATTTATTTTTATTTAATTATTTGTCATAATTTAATGGATATGATTTTGAGGGCCTTATAAGCCAATTTGGGATGGGCATCTGAATTGCCGACGGACCTGTATTCAAGTAATTAAAATGCAGCATCAATTGCTCAATGTATTTTCTCAATTACTTTTTGGGATGGTGTTGGCCGACCAGTTTTTATTTTGTTTTGCATCACCAACACTGCCCACCAGAGGGCAGCACCCACCACAATCTCCGCCATCACCTTGACTGTGGTCCTCACCTTGACTATGTGCAACTTGGGGAGCAGGTTGCAGTCCGCTAGGGTCATCTCGTCTCCGTCCAGGAACATGCGGCTGGAGTCCTTGACGTCCTCGATGCTGTTATGGTCGATCTCGTCGGGTAGCGGTGAGCGCAGGTACTCATCCAGCTTCTGCAGGGTCTTCAGAAGACCACGCTCCAGAACTGCAAATGAAGCAAGTATATTATAAGCTCAATGATGACACAACATGTTATTGTAAAAGGCTTCGTGGCAGGGTACAGTGGGAACCCGAAAATTGTTTGTTACAACAAATATTGAAGTCATTCCTCAGAGACAAACAATAATAAATACCCTAGTTAAATTATGGTGGCATCTTTACGTAAACCATCGGCTGACTATTTGTTGGGACAAAGCAAACCCTGCAGCTTTTGTGAAATAGTTCGCTGTTGCGTTGTAACTCTTTCACCGGAGCCTCTCGTGTCAACCCTAGCTGTAGCATCACCACATGGGGGCGACATATCACTTCAATGCGCAGGTTTAGCATAGTTTAGTACCATGTAAATCATTAATGTAGATTAATACAAACCCAAAACTTACATTGTTATGAAATATTTGAAAAATCTAAACGTTTGCTGTTTCTTTTCATTTCTTTTTGTGCTGCAGGACAATATAAACCTTTGACTGATAAAAACATGACATTCAACCTCATAACCTTTGCCAACTATTTCTACTGTTTGTACAGAGAGGCGAACTGGCACGATGACTCTATTTCCCAAGGTGGAGTCACAAAGGTACAATTTACAGAATGTTGGACCTCTTTGGGGAATGTAATCGATACCATGTCTAATCAGAGCTGTAACATTGAAATTTCACAATAATTTTCCTAAAGATTTTCCCCAAATTTTCCTCAATACCAAACAATCATTAAACAGGATGACTGCTTCTTCTGTTATACGTATGTTTTACGTCTGAGATCCAATGTAGTAAAAAATTATTAGGACCGAATTAAGATTAAAACAATGGAGAATGAAAAAACAGTGCACAGGTTTGTACAGTATGGCTCAGCTGTTTTCTAGAGAGCTCTGGCAGGTGAGGCGAGACGACAGAGAGAGAGAGACAGAGAGAGAGAGACAGAGAGAGAGACAGAGAGAGAGATGGGGGTGACAGTAGTGTGTCAGGAATGGGACTGGAGAGCAGAGGGAGGCGGCACGACAGAACAAAAGCCCTCTGTTCCCCGTGTCAGGCCCTCTTCTGTCTCAAGCCGCCAATCGCCGTGGGGCTAACGCCGTTGCCTGGCGACCGGAAGAAACTCTGGACACCGTTCTGACACAATTGGAAGTCTTCTCGGTATTATCCTCGCACCGAGCCAACTCACCGCTGTGAGAGAGAGAGAGAGAGAGCGAGCGAGCGAGCGAGAGAGAGAGCATAAGGGCCGTGTTACCCACCCTCGTTGCCGTCTGGTTTGGAGTTCTTAATGAAGGCTGAAAACTTGGCGAAGATGTCCATCCCAGCTGTGTTCGACTCAGGGTGCCTCGGGCTGAGCTTAGTGAACCTGCGCACACACACACACACACACACACACACACACACACACACACACACACACACACACACACACACACACACACACACACACACACACACACACACACACACACACACACACACACACACACGTTAAGAGATCTGGCCCGGACACAGCACGATCATGTGGTGATGTGTGGGATCATTGTGCCACAGAAGCTCCCTGCTATAGGCAGTATCGATAACCCCATAATGATATAGGTAATAGATAAACGCATACTGCAGCAAGGCAATATACACAAGACAACTGCATACTGCTATGGGCAGTATAGTTGACTCCATAATGCTATAGCTAATACAGAAAACCGAATACTGCTACAGGCAATGTAGGCAACTGCATCAATGGATGAAAATGAGCAGAAGTGCAATAAGTTAACTATGGGAACACTATGAGCTTTCACGTCGGCTCTGCCTAGGCCATCCCCGTACAGGTAGTGTTTTACGACGGCGCTGTTACTACTAGAAACCACCCAGAGCACATCATGGGAAATAGAGTGCTACGTGAAACGCGAGAAACATGGTGATCAACCTACACAGTGTGTAAATAAAGACGGCTACTGGGGATATAATCTCACTACAGTCACACTTCAGCTAAAGGAGGAAATAAAAATATATATTAAAAGGTTTGAATAGCCTCAATATCTCTTCACTCGTCTTCGAGTCACAACTTCTTCTGCAAACAGTTGTGCAAACCATATCCCCTTATTTTCTCTTCACTTGTTTTCCATGTTTCACAGTGAGCTCACTACATTCAGGGCATATCCAGTAATCCTCTCTTCAGCCAGGAGGGCTGTGTGACTCTGCTGTTGGGAAGCAGGCCGGCTGTTGCTCTCCTCTCAGGATATCCAGAACTCACTTGGGTGGGCTGAGGACGTCTTCCAGGAACTCCTCAATCTTGTTGACGTCCGTCTTAACCTCGCCGTTGAAGGTGATGAAGGGCGGGTGCGTGCCTGGGGCCAGATTCTGGAGGTCTGCCGGCTTCCTGGAGGAGACATAACAGAGCCTTTAGAAAGCTCAGATAAAGACTGGATGTTTTTAGTTGTGAAGGTATAAACTGAAGGTACGTATTGGGTGGTTTTCTGACTCAGCCTAAGAGTTGAAGGGAAAGACTAAACATTGTGTTTGACTTATGTGAAACCTGATTATATGGGTATTGCTTGACGGTTTCTCGTTAAAGGGCTTCTTTTCCTTGTTTTTTTCCCCCGGGGTGAATCATGGTCCCTGGGGCCTCACAGGGTGGAATTAACACTGTTGCCCCAGACTCCTCTGGTGCAGAACCGCCACAGCCCTGTTCCCGGAGTCTCTGCTGCTATTGGTGTGTGTGTCTGCCTTCCCGTCTCCCTTGTGCACCGCTAGCTGGCACATTTTCTTCCAGATGTCTCCAGCGGACCAGATATGATAACACATAAGTGTGAGCACACAGACACACACACACACAAATGAGCATGTGTTAAGTGACACCGCCCAGGCAAAATATATAAAAGACCCATGACACATTATCCCTCCACCATTCTTCTCGTCAACACTTTCCACGGCAGGGTTTGACCTTGAGAGAGAGAAGCAAAGCAGGGCTCTGTGCAGGACCCTGTCCTTTATCAGGCAGCGCCATCCAAACCCGTGTATCAAGTCCCTCCATACAAGATGAAATCCATTCACTACTACAAAATAAGCAATGGACTTTTATAATAAAGCAAGGAATTTCATGGGCTGAATTTAAACCCAAACAGGAAATGTTGGCACACGCACAGGAAGTGGCGCTCTTGGCTCAGGCCGCCATCTTTCATATGTGACCTAAGTCAGGCTCCTGCTGTGGAGTCCCATCGACGTCTGAAGCCAGCTCAACGTTGCTCTCTGCTCGCTCGCAGCACTCGCAGGCCCCTCCCCCTCGCTCCGCTGACCCCAGAGCTCAGGGTCGGACATGAAGGGAGGTTCCTCATTGTACGACTGGAGGGAGTGGGCGGCGCCCGGTACTGCAGGGAGCTGGATACGGTCACCGGGAATCTGAGATCTACAGCTTCTTAATCACAACCAATGGGCTGATTTGAAAAAACATCAACGGATGTTCTGTATGTCGTCAATTAAATAAAAATCGGCCGATTAAATTATAAGCAGTGAGTGTGGCATGTGACTTTGTGAAAATAAAAATCGAATTATAAAAATGCACTGTTCATTCTAGGGCTTACGAAGACCTGAATACAGCACACTTTACTTTGCTTATAGTGATCGCAGATCTGGAGATCCTTGACAAAACGCAAGCCTGTGAAAGCTTTAGAGAAAGCGTCCAGCCAGCGCTCTCCCAGCAGCCCGAACAAAGGCCTGTTTGAGCAGCCAGGGGGGAAACAGACACTGCTAAGTGGGCGGACATCCTCCGCTGCCTTTTGCCAGACCTTTCGCAGGCTGTGTGTTTTTTGTGCAACAACCGCCACAACTCGCAGAGCTGCGGAGGGAGCCACAGCAATACGCGGACCCATCACATCCGCAGCGAGTTACGGTGAAATCACATCCATGTCATGGAGGAGCAGGGTCAGGCAGGTTGCTCAAGGATGCATGAGAAACCGAATCCAGTATCTTCTGTGGCTATCAGTCGGGACCAACGCCTAGCCACTATACTATCCTGGTTAATGAGAACACGACGCTCTGACACCGCAGGGGTTTTATTGTATGCTTTAAAAAGGGTTCAACCTGTACCGAAACCCAACTGCTTGCACTTTAGAAGGCAGCAGACTTTGGCATGTACAGGGTGGGTTTGTGTGACGAAATGTAGTAATCTGAACACTGCCACTGTGGCTCTATGGTGGCTATCAGGGTGGGACAGGGAGGAGGGCATGTCTGGAATGGAGAGTGAGCCATGCCCTGAGTCTCTCTCATATCCCCCGACATGCCTCACACAGCCACGGTGACGAACGCACATGATGGGAGTGAGAGCCCCGTGGCAGCCAGAGACAGCACCTGACCGCGTCTGAAAATATCCAGCCCCTTGCCAGCCTTGGCCGTGGGTGTCTATCCAGATGACTCACCGCCTTCAAAAAGCAAGCCCTGACGACCCTGGGAAAGGAGGAATAAATATATGCTTTTATAATTGCAGATGATTCTTGTTTTTGGATTCGGGGAGAAACTGCATGTTAACCACCTAAAGTCCTGGGCAGGAAGTGAGCGCAAAGAGCACAACCTCAATAAGACTCCCCAGAGAATGTTTCCTTTTTTCTTTTTTTCTGCCCTTGTTTCCCCTCGGGCTTGGAAGAGGGTCATGGGAAAACCAAATAAGCAGGCGGGCGGCAGCAGCAGCCGGCCAGCCAGCCAGCCAGCAAGCCAGTGGAGCACGAGAGACGGGGCCGATCAAAGCACTCTGCGATTCGTGAAGGAATCGTTTGAGCCGGAACGCCCCGGAAAGTTCTGGGAGGTAACAACAACAACAACAACAACATTTGGACGAGGAGGGAGAGGAGGAATAGGATGAGGGCGAGATGACATGGGAAGAATGAATGAAGCATAAAAGCTTTTAATAACCGGCTGCAGATGTTTGTTGGGGGTTTAAAGAGTTGTCTCGCAGCCGGGTGAGGAGGAGGAGGAGGAGGAGGAGGAGGAGGAGGAGGAGGAGGAGGAGGAGGATGAGGAGGAGGAGGGGAAGGTTCAGAGAAGGAGGAAGTCGTGGTTGGGGGTCACCTCTTTAGGTCCACTGTGGTGACGTTGAAGACCACTCCCTTCAGCCACAGGATCATGAAGAGCCTCTGGGAGAAGGGGCAGTTCCCGATGCTTTCCCCATCACTGCCCGCCTGGGAGGAGAGGTAGAGAGAGGTAGAGAGAGACGGACAGAGAGAGGTCCAGACAGACAGAGAGAGGTCGAGACCGACAGACGGACAAGGCAGAGTGAAGAGTGATTAGATACAACATATATAATGCCGGACAGGTGCAATAGATCCTCTGTAAATGATTGAAGTCCAAACAGGATGTAACCTCTCTTTCATCAGGGGGGAAATGAGAGCCGAGGGTGATCAGAAGCAGAAACACACGGCGAGACACCAGCCCTCTGCAAAAGGATCGGAAGTGAACGATGGAGGGAGGGGCGCCGATCTCTATCAGGGCCTGTCTGACGCCTACGTGCAACAAGGTCCCGCCGTTGGGAGGGGGCCAATCTGTTGCACAACCAAAACGACCTGGATTTGTGTTTATTCTGCAGGCCAACCAAAGAAGGGAACCATTTCAGAGAAGGGGTTTTTATCTTTCCCCCTCGCTTTGTGTCACACACACACACACACACACACACACACACACACACACACACACACACACACACACACACACACACACACACACACACACACACACACACACACACTTAAAGAGGGAAAGAAGGGTGCTGACCTGACACACGCCCCCTCTCCTCCACCTCCTTCTCTTTGAATGCTTAGTTTTGCACACTTCCTCCCCATGAATCTGAACCACTAATGTGTCGGGTGAAAGTGAAACCCTGTGAAGTGATTAAGGAGCGGGCTGCTTCCACATTAGCCATCTGATCCTTGACCAATAAAAGTCAATGAGGAGAAGACTGGGGAGATGGCTGTATTGAAGCAACACTCCTAACCCATTCTGGTGCTCGTTGCCTATTGAAGTAATAGTTGCCTTTAGAGAACAACGAGGACGTAAGGGATGGCCGACGACTTGGACATTTGGCTTTCTCAACTCTCCAGCTCTCAGACAGCTTTCATCCATTGCCCTGTATCCTACCACACAGTTGTGTTACTCTATAGCTGCAATTACTCATCTTTGCAGAGCGAGGGTCGTTCGCACACATGCCTGTGTACGCATGTGCGGTAAAGAGGGCAGAAGGAAGAATACGGTTTGGATTTCACATCAAAAGATACTTAAGTTGGTTAACAGAGCTCGGTGCTCAGTGCTGAAATAACGTCTCTTTTTGCCGCTGGTTTCAGTTATTATTTCTCATCAGGGCATCTCATTTATTTTACAGTCAGGGTACTTAAGCCGTGCCAGCTAGCTCTGGGCTCATTAAGGGCAGAGTTACGGGCTTTGGCTCACCAAGGATCAGCCTCTTGAAAAACAACAGTGTCTAGAAGTCTTCTCGGAGGGCCGCGGTTGATACCCTCGAGTGTCAGAGGTTATATAGCTGGCGCCGGACAGTGCCAATGGCAGAACAGCCTGCTGAAGAATGCCTGGCATTCATCCTTCCACAAGGAGTTGTTTGTGAATGAAAGGAATGTGTTCTCTCCATATAGTCTATAACTGTGGCAAGGCCTCTTTGGGAAAGGTTTAACCACTCTTTTAGCAGTTCTCTCATCTTCTGTCCCCCCTGCAGAGGGGATACGCAAACGATTATCCAAGGCCGCACATCAACGAGGTGAGATGCACACGCAAATCACTGATACTGATTCACTGATACTGAAACGGTGTCCCTTACTAACGGACAACTTTCAAATCTTCGATTAATTTGATGCAACCGATATTCGATTTAGGAAATGGTTGAGTGAACTATATAGATATGTCTAAATCACACAATGAGACACACAGAGCTTCAATATCCTTCCTCTCTATCTTCAACGGTGTGTTCCAGAAGCCCGCCGGCTGCCGCAGACAGACATGCAGCCTCTGTTCTCAGTGTGACACGGCTCTTGTCCGACCGGCTGGCTCCCATTGTACTAGATCGCTGCTCTCCAGCTCCCTATTCCCTCTCAGTTCAATGTGTGAGCCACAGAAACGGGGCCTTGGATTAGATCAGATAGCTTTGTTTTCCAGGTGAGTGGCCCCATTTTCAGCCTGCGTGATTCAATTCTTCTTATCAATGAGCTTTGGCTTGTGTCATCATTGAGGGGTTTTGTGGCCTGTGTCTTCCGTCCACAAAGCTAGTATAAGCCGATAGCAGTAGACTAGAGGATATAAAAATACGCACAAGTTTGAATGGTGTACGTCCTTGCACTTAAAAATAGTACTTGGCATTATGTAGCATCTTATTCTAGCTATCTTTGTTGTGTACAGGGAATGGGTTAACCTAGCAATTGTTAGTGCTTGGCACTTGCTCTATGAACATCCTGACTGTACCGACAGCAATATATTTTTTCTCTTTTTACTGACAAATGTACTAATTGCACTTTGGATAAAGGCGTCTGCCAAATGCCCTAGATGTTCATGTAAATGTAGTAAAAGATATCAATGAGCTACTACTCAGCGTACCCCCCTGCCCTCCCATAAACAGTACACCTGTAATGAAATCCATTCATCTTATTTGAGGGTGGAGATTTACCATGCAGATCATTACCATGGCAACAGCCATGGCAATGATATGTATGACATTGAGTGCAGCTTGGAGTGGTCTAGCTCCATGTACAGGTAGAAGCTGTTTGAAGCCACCCCTCCCAGAGAGGAAGAAGAAAGAGAACGGGAGAGTGAAGGACGATAAAACACATTCCCATTTGTAAATGAAAGGAGGGTCATTAGGGGCTTCTCTAAAGAATGCCGTGGCAGCTGAAAGAGACAATCCCTGTTCAGCTCAGCCCCTCCGTCTTCCTCCTCCTTCTGTGTGCTCCGTTACTGGGCTGGGCTCAGTGTTTCCCCCAGCACTGTATGGGTAAGGCGGCCGCCTCAACAACAATAGGGCCCCGCCTTGACTACCAATGTATAAAAAAATATATATAAAAAAAATATATATATATATTTTTTTAATAAATATTTTTTAATTATTATGCATTAACAAAGTAGAAAACTCTTAGGGAAAAGAAAACCTAAAGATAAATAATGCATTAGCAACAGTGGTCGTGCCATAAAGGATTTTCTTCGTGCCTGCACGCCTCTCTGAGTCTGCAGCTGAGACCGTTGCCGCAGCCCTGCCCTCAAGACGGAGCAGAAGCAAGACCTGCAGCTACGCAGAGAGAGCGAGTGTGAGAGCGAGAGAGAAAGAATGTAGCAATGCAGAAAGTATTCTTAGCGCAAGAGGCCATTAGGAAAAAAATGGATACTTTTAATCTCACGTTGGATATAGAGGTTGAGAGTAAACACACTGTGCACGACAACAGATGCAAAGATGCAAACTGCAAACGAGCTGCATCTGGAATTGAGTTCCTGAGTCGTCATGCTACACGTGCATCCTCCCCCTCCCCCCCCCATGCTACTCTTCCCACCCAACTTGGGCCCCTCACTAGTGCAGACAGAGGGGAACTTGGGGGGGGGGGGGGGGGTGGTTGGTGAAGAAGTAAGTGCTGGGGCAGATAGAGGGTTAAACTATGCCAGCAATGTCCCACTACTTGAGGAGAGAAGGAGTGTGGGGGGATGCATTGTTTAGTTTAGGAGGCTTGGGAGACCTGCTTCGAGGAACTGCATTTCCGCTGCCTTTAAGTGTACTCGACGGCTGTTACTAGAGACTGTGTCCCGGTGTCTGTGCCGGAGACAGGGACATACACAGCCTGTGTGAATAAGGACTGAGGTCTAATATCAAAATAGCAACGAAATCCCAAAAAAAAAAGAGGTATGGTCTAGGCATAGGAAATAAGAATCCTATACGATATAGTAAATAAGATCATGAAAATGTTTAAAATGTTTATGATACATTTCTCCTTTCAACAGAAGGATATTTTGCCTACTGCCGTCGTTTAATCTAAAATGTTCTTTCCAGGGGGGGCATTACTCCACTGGATTGAGAAAGAACTTCTGGTTCTTTCTGGTTTCTTCGAAAAGCAAACGACAACAGACTGCTTTCATTCCGTTCTGCCAAGCGCTCCCCAAATTTGGGTGACCAAAGCCAAGGTGAACCCCCCCCCCCTAATAAAAACCACAAATGAGGTTAGGCAATACTCTGAGACCGCTCCTTGTAAGGCTGTTTGAGAGCCTTACCCAAAAGAAAAATAGTTTCTACTTCGAAAAAATTCTAAAGCATTTTGTACAGAACTGATAAATTACTCATTACTGGCCAAATCTCAAACCTTACAATGTGACAGAATTTGTCGGTGTCAGCAGACGTGTGGTCAGAGTGTTTCCTTATTGCGCAAGTGTCAAACACTGAGTCAGAGCTTGCTGATCTGCCCCATTGCACCCCAATGTGAAGCGGCCATAGCAACGCAGTGAGGAGCACACACACACATGCAGAGTGCAACAGATGACCACTGCTGACCAACTACCAACTGTTTCATTTGGGAGAAGGAAACAGATGCCTGTGGGGCGAACACACACACACACACACACACACACACACACACACACACACACACACACACACACACACACACACACACACACACACACACACACACACACACACACACACACACACACACACACACACACACACACACACACCCACCCACCCACCCACCCCTTCTGGGTCTAAATTTGATGATTATATTACCATGCAGTAGCAGGAGTTTAAAGGACAAACAAGTTCTTGCCTCCCCAAGTTTCACAACCTATGATGACCTGGCATGTGAAAAAGTGGTCCTTTAAAGCCACCCTTAATTTATAACCCTCCCAAATGGGCACAGTACACGTTCAGAGCATCACGCCTTCATAAGATAATGGATATTGTTTTAGCTGGCCGCAGTCCTCCTCCCAGTCTCCCGTCATAGCCTAAATTTAGCAACGCGACAGGCCTGGCCTTCCCCTCCCCGCTGCCTTCATCATCTAAATTGGGTGGGTTGCTCAGACCACACTTTGACCGAATAAGGAACTGACTGGCTCACAAGCGCAGCCGTTTTTCTTCCTGTGGCTCTCCAACACAGCGCAAGGAATGTCCCCCGGGAGGGGCTGGCTGTCGAAAAACGTCAGCAAAACACCTCTTCTCCACACTCGTCGGACATCTTGGTGTACATGTGAACTATATGGGCGGGTTGAAGAGGACAGGTCCCCCAACCCAACCTGTCCAGGGCTGGGTGCGTCTGGGCTGGATGATGTGGCCTATAAATACCAATCCTGTGAGGGAAAGGCCAGACGCAGAACAATTCGCGCTACTGTATTGGACATAGGGTGGGGGCCCGCTGGGGCTGGGGGGGTCCCCGGCCTGAGATCATAGAGGGGAGGTGTGGGTAGAGGACTCAGACACGGCGCGCTCATGGAAAAAGGTTTTGGGTCCCGAGTGTGGCTCTGACTCGGGCTGACGTCACCCAGTGGAAAGCTCACATCTTCCAGTCAAACACAAGGCTGTACTGTGTGGTTTGTTTTGACAAGGTACCCTGAGCCGGGGAGGATTACCAGACAATCATGTTCAAATCATCAAATGATGTTATAAATGCCAATCTGCTGATTATTATTAGATGCGTGGACTTTTACCAACAGACCATGATAAAACTGGTTAGAGTGATAATGATCTAGTGTGGTCACAACATACAGACAGATAGCCTAGTCGGAGAGAAAGCAGGAGGCGTCTGTTGGTTTAATGGTTCCCAGGCAAACATTGCGTGCCATGCAGTTGTGCATCAGAGCTGAATCTGAACTGCTTTCAGCAGTAAGAGACCCATTGACAAGCACAACACAAAAACAAACAAACAAACAAACAAACGTCCATATATCGTCCCAGTTCTTCGCACAATTCCCCTTTCTAACTATTTAACAATAAACATTCCTTTATACTGATTGATTTAAAAAGTATAACATTTTTTACAAAGATAATTTCTGGAGATATAAGCGAGCTTTAAGTTGGCCTATAAACATTCACACACACATACATGGATATGTACTTCTGACATACATAAGCAGAAGATGATTTCCATGATGACTCAAACCACAATGTTGATTCCAAACAGATAGCCTACAGCCAGACAAAGTCTAGGTCTATAGGACAAGCCTGATGGATGCAAATAGGTGTTATCTACACACCATAAAAGCCAAACATCATGCAAAGCACTTAAGTTTATGAAGAACACACCACAATTCATGAAAAGAACAAACCAATAATATCAAATTGGACTGGGTCATGGCTTCCGTCCCAAGCACGCTGAATTTGAGAGTCCTTCTTCAAACTATAGGACGTTGGCTTTGCACATCTGTTAAAACCAAAGGCCCCATGCTGCCATTTTGACAAAAAGCCAGAGAGGATCTATAGTCAGACATTTGGGTCACTTCACTTTTCAGCCGGGCACACGTTGACAGGAGTGGTGGAGGTTGGGTCATGTAGCTTGCTGTTATCCAATCCTCCATGTTTGGTAAATCTACTACTACGATGCTGCATGGAGGACTAGAGCCCGTGAAACTAGAGCAGAGTGGGCTGTGTCGGGACTGATTGAGTTACACAGGACCAGCAGGGTAGATTCCCCCAGTGCCAGAGAGGGGTCACTCATGGTGAAGATGATGTAACGGCCCACGCCTCGTTTTCTCTACCACTATTTGGTTACTTTTCTTTGTTTCATTGCGTTCTTGACCCTTTTATTATCTACAATGTGAAGGAGTTACTTCCGTCCCTAGTCGTGCTTTCTCCCCACTGGAACTTCGAGGCAAAGTCCTTCCAATGTTGTTGTACCGCTCGCCTCGTTTCCTGTCGTTGAGCTCATAGGAAACCAGCCTCATCGACGTTCCTTGTAGGACAAACGCTTCCTGCTCATAAACACTAAACAGGGTCTTACCTAAAATGGTGATCAATGGTGTACTGACACCTTCATTGTGGGGTTCCGAGGGAAGCTGGAGCTTGCTTTGCTTCATTGCTACAGGACCAGGTACTGGACTAACAGTTCCCTTTAATGAAGCAGTTGGAAGTGCATTGACAGCAAGTCCATAGGGCACAACACCAGCTCACACTTAACCACATAACATGGGACACAGGATTCTCCAGCAAAAAAACAACCATTAATCTTTGTCTCTGAACTGATAATGCTGACTCCATCAGTGCTTGAACATAGTAAGCTGCTCTATCGATTATATTATTTAAAAAATAATTAAAACTTAACAGACTGCTCTCTGTGGCTCTAAATACTGCCCAAATGAGAAAATGTTTATATTCAACCAACAAAATAAATGTATGATTGCAAACTATAGGCAAAATTCTATTTCAGAGAGACTAGCCATCATTATCATGGCTATTTACTAGGAATTGCCTGGAGTCAACCTTAATAAAGGTGTGACACAATGCCAAACAGGGGGAAGTTGTAAATCCATATTACCATGGGTCATTACTTCTGGATGTTTGTATTCCAACACATTGACAGTGTTTCTCAAGGTCTTCAAGGGAGAAGTCGGCGACCTTCAGGAGGATCAGAGGAGTCATTGCTGAGGAGCTTCCTAGAAATCCACACACTGGTTTGTCATTGTAGCCATGGCTACCATTGTGTTCATTTGTGGGACACTCGCACACACACACACATACACACAAACACGTCCTTATCCTAGTTTACAGGCCATAATCTCAACTGTTTGGCCGTAGGTAGGGGGCGTGGCAGAGTACGCCTTCACTCGTGACCTTGGTACCCTCACAGCCAAGAGGTGCAAGGCTGGAGATACACAGCTGTCGTTTTTCTCAACGCCCATCTACCTCTCACATGAGTGATAAAGTGAGTCACATGCTAGGTGGGGCAGATGGGTTTATGGGAGTGCCTGAAGTATTCAGGAGCAGATTTGCACTGACAATAATTAAAATAGACATGATTGGATAAAGGGCACCATGTTAGGGCTTAGGAAATATGGAAGGCTCTTATGAACCGCATGCTTTTGAACCTAATAGTGTATGCACATATTTACAATCGTACATTGTATCGAGAACAAACTCTTCCAGAAACATCATGTACATGTTTTTCAAAGAAGGGAATCAGAGGATTCAAATGAAGCACAGGGGTCGACCCATGGCCTTTACTTTGGTTACTTCAAAGGGAGGGGCCCATGCAGCATAGCCGAGTGAAGAGAGAATGAAATCATATATAATTATATCCTAGTTCAACAGTATTTTGTGTCAAACTTTCAAACAAAGTAAGACCTACGAATACCATTTCCTTTTTAATGCCAGAGTGAAGAGTAATATCAGTTCCCTGCGAACAAAGATACACAACATCTCCACAGCAACGTTGTACATGTTGCTAAGTTCGACAGATGGCGTGACACATTTTTTTACTTCAGGGGAACACAGTGGGAGAAGTGCAAGAGTTTAGTTTCAAACTAAATACCAAGCACATCTCAGCTGCATCTTGACCTAACGTTGGGGCAATCAAGAAGCTGTCCAAGAGGTTTGCCCTCCCACACTTGAGGACAATAAAAAATACACTTCCCTAGCAACAAGGCAGCAGGTACAATAAACAATCCTTGGAAACATACCTGACAATAACCACGCAATAGCACAACAATGTAGCACAGTCAGCGAAGTGTGATGGATTTACAGTGCTGTAGTCCTGTCGACACAGAGAGAAGGTAGCTGATAAAACTTAAGAAGGCCTCAGGCCCCTATTCAACACACCAAGCATTCTCCTTACAAACCAGACATACACACAGAGCTCGCTATCAGCCTTTTCCAGTGCCCGGGGTTACAGCAGTGTGCCTATGGCAACCTGCAGCCTCGCTATCTCTCTACCATAGCAGTGTTTACCACGGCACAGTTGCAACAATGGCACGCAATAAGGGGACATCAATAATGGATATGGCCATGTCCCTACACAACCATTACACACCTAAAAGGACATGGGGTAGGGAGGAGAGACAGAGAGAATTATACAGGCAGGAGGGGAAAAGAAAGGGCCATGGCCCGCCACGTAACAGGACAAACTTCTGTGTAACAATATGATGTTCTGGCCGGGCCCAGCCCAGGACTTCACAAACCCTCAGGTAGCAGGTTTCGATACCCAGACCTCTCCAAAAATAGGACAAAGCAGTCATTAATTCTACAATCCATCAGCTTTTTAATCAAACGTCTAAAAATAACGTTTTGATTGTTGGTTTAAAAAGCCAACAACCTTAGAAGTGTCCTTGTACTATGTGGGAAATATGATTTTCGGGGTCTTCTTGTCAGTGGATGTTTTTATGTGGTTGTTGTTGTGGTTAACGGTCATGTGTATCTGTCTATTCACTGTGAAAAATGTCCCCATGGGGTCAATAAATTCTCTATCTATCTATCTATCTATCTATCTATCTACCTATCCAGGGGGGAGGAGCTCAGGGAACAGCTCTGGCCTCATGTTTGACCAGGGACCTATTAAAGTGTTGGACCTATCAGGCCTAGGGATGATGTAATCCTGTGGGCAGTAAGAGTTAGCACTGGCTAGCTCTTCGCCACTACAGACTGACTAGACGTAACAGCTGCAGTCAAATCCTCCCAGCTTCCCCACTAGCAGGATCCCATGTTTCTCTACCTCCCAATCATCTTTAATGTTCTGTTAAGAATGTGAACACACACACCCTCCTCCTCCTCCTCAGTGGGCATTTGTTGGGGACCAACCCCCTCCCCGCTCTCTCTTTCGTTTTCCCGCCTAGCAAAAGCACCAAGATAAAGAAAGAAAAATAACCATTCTTCTGGTTCCTCCCCCTCATTATTCGCATCACTGCCAATAGAGTTGGAGTTGAATGGCCAAATTTCAGTGATGGCTTTAATTGAGTTAAGACACTCTAATGAACAAAGACAAATAATCCAGCTTTGATTGTGTTTCAAAAACAACAAATGTAGTAGTGGCAATAACTGACAAATGAATGTCAATGAATTACATCAATAGAAATGTACAAACTTCCATTTGTCAAAGTCTTCAATTTGTCAAAATAGACGTAAACGGCAGAAAGACATTAAAGGAGCCCAACAGATAAACAAAACTCGTGCTGCAGTGGAAGACGTTCCCATTGTACCTCAAGACTCCCACCGGGGAGACAATAGAGGGACACGGGACCCCCAATCCATCCTCTAAAACGTAACAAATACATCCAAATAAAATGACTGCTGCTATCAGTAACAATTTTACGGGAAGCTTCCTTTCAGTAGTTTCTTCAGTGACCAGCTCGATCTTTGCCACGATGCGGGATCCGTATCCGCCCTATTGACACTTCAGCCAGGGACCACATGGACATTAAGGCGAGGAGGTTACTGGTAGGACTGAGAAACCACCCAGTATGGCGAGGAATACTGTTCATCAAACGTGGATGCGCGAAAGAATCCCAAGGAGGGACAATGAAAAAAATAACGGAATCAAGACAATGGCCGTATTCTCCTTTGTATGTATTTCAATGACGGAATATTTAAAAAAAATATATACTGTTTATTGAATCCCAAGCGAAAAAAATATAGAACTTATTTCAACGATTTTATTTGACTATTGTCTTACCTTGACAAAGAGCTCGATGACGGGTTCGTTGTCAGACTTGATTCCGTTCTGCGGTACCGACAGAGACATCTTGGATTGTACTTAAAGTTCTCCAAACAAAAATACAACTATTTTCTGCCACCACGCCCGATTTAGCTTGGTCCTTTTTTCAGCCACCCCTCTTCGCAATGAAGCCAGATAACCGCTTTCCCAAGATCCAGCGTCTCCCGATTCTAAGCGTGCACACTTGAATAAAAAGATCTCACACGGGTCGGTAAAGTCTATGAACCAGAGACGACGTATAGAGATCCACAGGCTACAGAGTCATAGCTCAACCTTAACGGGTGGTTTACTTCTTGAGTAGTGATGAGGATAGGAGGGAAGCATCGGGAATGTTTAAAGCCGTGATGTCATTTGTGCAGCAGGAAAAAATGTGGGCAGGGTCTTAGCGGAGTCTCAAAGGCAGGATGCCTAGCCCAGTATGACCGTGCTTTGAATCACACTTGTGTGGAAGACCGAAGTCCTCCACGCAATCACTTCTAGAGATATCTTTGGACAATAAAACGGTATGTAGTCATTTCAAATATAAATTACATTTTAAAATATTTTCATCCGTTCAAAAAAAAAACTTATTTTGTAAGAAAGTACAACCCCCAGATATTATAAAAAAGGTTTTTAATTTCAAAGGATGTCAAAAGCCAGGTAGGAAATGGTACACGGGCGCAAGATCAACATAACGTTATACCAATTTATTTTGAAAATGAAAGTAACCTCTCAGACTGTTTCAGAGCCATACATTAACAGCATAGTTTTAAGATGCCAAACACCTGTAGAACATCAAATATGAGGCAAGACATTCTGCTACAATGTTGTATACAGTGCACGCAGAAGAGTGGTGTGAGACTGTCCTAGGTCTATGTATAGGTCCTTGTAACAGAATGCCAGTTCCCCTCTACACTCCTAGGTCGTTGGTCATGCACATCAGAGTTATGGAAGTCCTACATGCAGTCAAATTCACATGTAGTCGGCTATTGTGTGTGTGTGTGTGTGTTTGTGGTAGATTTGACATGTTCCCTAATGCAGGCCATGTTCTTTAGACCGTTTCAGTCCTTAAACCCATAAGTAGGAACAGGTATGTCACGGTTTAGATAATATACCTTCATAATACACAATGGGTTAAACTGAAATGAGATATCCTGGTTCAAATCAACCTATTAATAACCCCAACCTTGCAGACAAACCAAACCCGTAATAATAATAAAAAAAATATGACTAAAGAACAAATAATTTGTACATTCTAAAGCTGAACCAGGTCAGGGACAAACTTCAAAAAGAGAGGGGGGGGAGGATAAGGGGGAAAGAGACAGCAGAATTAACACACGCCCTGGCTCTCAGGACATCTGCGATGGGGAAATCTGTGCTTTCCTCATGGAGCGCAGTGCCTTCTCCCGCAGGTGCTTCTCTAGATCATCCAGGCTGTCCTCTACTTCGCTGTCTGATTCCTTAAAGAAAGGTAGCATTAATTATGTCATATTCAAACTAAAACATTGGGACAAACGCTACCTCCCGTCACAGGCAGGCCCCGTTACACTGGTATGCTCCAATTAAGAACAATCCTCACGTATCAGTAAAGCAGACTTCACCTTTTTTGAATCTTGGTCCTCGTTCGCCCCAAGGCTCTCCTGGCCGTTTCCCGTCGCCGGGCCGCCGCTCTTCTCCTTCCGGTGCTTCTTGCGTTTCTTATGCTTCTTCTCTTTCTTGTGTTTCTTCTCCTTCTTCTTTTTCTTCTTCTTTCCGCCCTCTGCGTCCGAATTCTGCAGGAACAGCGGGGACAACCAGCAATTACAGATTATCCACATACCCAATACTGAAGAGCAAGACGGCGTCACGGTAATCCAAGGATTGCAGTGCACCGAAATGTCTTCCACATCCAAAACTAAGGCTATACGGCAACACAAGATATTAGGCGGGCATGTCCCCCGGTCGGAGGGATAAGGGTGCTTGCCTTGCTGGGGGATGGGCTGGCAGAACCGCTGCTGGCCTTCTTGGCTGGAGGAGGAGAGCCGCTGGCAGAGCGAGAGGGAGAAGGAGAGGCAGAGCCCGGCGCCGGACGCTTCAGGGCCGCCGGCGGAGCCGGGGAGACGGACCTCGACCTGGAGGACATTCTCTTTATCGGTTGGGGGCTCGCAGAGGACCTGGAGCGTGGACATGGAGGAGAGGACGTCAGAGCTGTGCATTCATTAAAAATATAATCCTACGACAGATATATTCTACAAATAAAATCTGCCGGCCAGACCGTACCTCTCTTTGTGTACAAGAATTGTAGCATTGATACTCCCGAAACCTCTCGCACTCATGACAGCCAAGCTAAGCTAGTACCGTGACAGTTGCACAGCCAGTTACGTTGGACAGAACAGTCATTTCGTTTTCTTAATTCTGAAAGTCTCCCGCCTACTCACTTGGACTGGCTTAATCTTAAACATTAAGACTTAAGTGTTCCACCTAAGTAGTAGAATACCATCCCAGCATATGAATCATGGAGACGCGTGCTTGCCTCTGGTTCTTGCGTGGCTCCGGGGTCCTGGACACCCTGCGGATGGCTCTGTTGCCATGGGAGGGGGACGGCTGCCTCCTCTGATTGGATGGAGAGGTGCTGGTGGCATCGAAGCGCCTGGGGGGGCTTGCGGAGCCCCTGGCCCCGCCGCGGCCTCGCTGCGCCGGGGACGGGGAGAGGCGCTTGGCGGCGGCGGCCGGGGACCGCGCGTCCCTGCCCGGCCGGTTGGAAGGCAACATGGGGCTCCGCCGGTGCCTTTGCATGGGAGACGTGGAAGACGGGGGCGTGCGCCTCTTCTGGCCGGGCGGAGGGCTCCTGCGCTTGGGAGACCTGGAGACGCGGCGCTTGGAGGCGGGGGGGGAGCCTTTGGTGGGGGAGCCGGACATCCTCCTCTTCTGCACTGGCACCGGGGAAGGGCTGTACCGGCGCTGGATGGGCGGGGAGTAGCGGCGCGGGGAGGGGGAGCGCCTGCGAGGGGGGGGGGAAGGGGAGCGCCTCCGGGGCGGCGGGGACGGGGACCTGGTAGATACAACGAGGGGGTTATCAGGAGGCCGCTGATCAGGGGCTTCTTGGGTTAAAACCGTGAGATGAGTCAGCGAGGGTCCGTACCTCCGTCTGGGGGGAGAGGGGGATCTGCGCCGGCGTGGGGATGGGGAGCGCCGCCCGCGTCCTCGTGGAGAAGGAGACCGTCTTCTCCTGATTGGGAGAGAGAGTAGGAAACATTTCAAATTAGTACTGGAGGAAGGAATGATGATGATGGATCTTTAACAACCAGCATAGGGGGGGTCCTCCCTACTGCAGGGCCACTCGGCTGACCTTGGTGACGCGTCCCGGTGGCGTCTCCGCGGGGAGGCCGAGTGGCTGCGCCTCCTGCGGACGTCGCCGTTGCGGGGCGCTGGACCGGGCGCCGGGGGTTTCTTGGCGGCCTCTTCCTCTGATGAGGAAGAAGAACCGGAACCTGGAAAACACAAAAAACAACAGCAAGTCATTCCATCCTTGGCTTCCACGTCTGTATGTATACAATTACAACTGCAAAAACAAAAAAAGAAAATCATAAAAAAAGAGAAAGTGTTGAGGTGGACTTTGTTTGGGAGAGACTCCAACTAAAACAAAAGCAAAATCCACTTCTAACCTGAGGAAGACTCACGATTCTGCCTGCGGTATTGACGCCTTTGTTGCACTGAATCTGCGGTTGCGTCTTTTTCATTTTTATCTTCGTCTGAAAAGTCAAGTTACAATCAGATAACATTCATACACCATGAAACCAGCTGGTCACGACAAGGCATCAGGGCCAATAAATCTTTATCTTATGTAAACTCTAGACACCCTTCCGTCCTTGTCAAGTATGGCTCAATATAGCATTCTACTGTAGTTACTCACTGTCCTCTGAGCATAGTTTCATATTACAAAAGCATAGATTACAGGATGTTGACGCGACATGAATTTCACATCTGGGACTAATCAAGAACATCTTATCTTATGTTGATAGTGAACATATTAGAGAAGCATCTTGTCATTGGCATCCTCCACATTAGTATTAGTATAAACATTTCAGATTCTCACCGGACTCCGAGTCTTCAGATCGTCTTGGTTTGGGATTGTCTGCTGGTGACTCGGCTCTGCCTACTACTGGTTTTCGTTTTACCCCTGGAAGAATGAATAAAAACACCTTTTAGGGCTGATGTCGACACGTCATGAGGTCCTTGCCTTCACCATCAGTGCCCGGTTCAGAAGTGATTAGGAATTAACAAATGACGAACGTTTGAAGACATTAAAAAACGAGCAGATTAGAGATGTTCATACCGGCAGCTCTGGAGGGAGAGGGGGAGCCGCGGCCCTTCCTGGCCCGCGGGGACGCGGAGCGGCGGTCCTTTCCTGGGGGGCTCCCGGCAGGGTCAAGGAGGCGTGGCTGTTTACGGGGCGGCGTGGCAGACGTTCTCTTCACAGCCTTCTTGGGCGAGTGGGACTTGGAAGAACTGCTTCCCGAGGTCGAGGCGGAGCGAGAGCGCCTCCTGTGGCCCAGCAGTGGAAGGGGGAGCGTCATTACAAGCCTTCAAGTCACAACTCAAAACTCACCTGTTCAAACTCGCACACAACGTCTAACTGCTCACTGTCTTGATTGTTTGTTTGTTTTGTCTTGTTTTTTATTTATTTATTATTATTATTTTTCCACAATGTCTTGTTTTTAAACGATTTATGATAACTTTATGCTCTGTAAGGTGACCTTGGGTGTCTTGAAAGGCGCCCTTTAAATTAAATGTATTATTATTATTACAGACGTGAGTGGCAGTGCTGAGAGACGGTTAAGGAGGTTGTGGCTGACCATGGATGCTGCGATCGCTTACCGTCGGACAGGTGAGCGCCTGTGTCTGTGTCGGGAGCTTTGTGGGCCACGTCGGGGAGGGCTCCTACGGCGCGGGGACATTCTCCTCCTGGGACTGGGCCTTCTGCGGGGCGAGTAGGATCTAAAAGACAAACGGCATACATTAATACGGAATAACGAGGAATGTAAAAGCACAGAGGAAAGTAGCATTCTGTCTTAAGTAGGATAGAGAGAGTTTGAGGGCAGCCGGCTTTACCTGGAGAAGGAGCGGCGGCGACGGGAGCGGGAGCGGGATCGGTGGCGGGGCCGGTCCCTCCGGCCGTCCTTGTCCCTCTCCCGGGACTTTGGCCGCTCCTCCTTCTTGGCAACCTTCTCTGGAGAAGGCTGCTTCAGCTCAGGGACAGGATCCACTTTCGCCACCTCCACTTCCACCACCTCCTCACTGGTGGCCGGGGGAACGACAAGCGAGAGGAATCTTAGAGGCCATGCTCCAATGATAGAAATGCTGCAGGATATGTTACATGGTGACAGTTCCCTGCTCACCTGATAGAGGCAAGCTGGGGGACGACAGGCTCTGGAACGGCGCTTGCTGGCACCTCGGGTTCGGGTTGGAGCTCCTCTGGCTTCGGGAGCAGCGGCATCAAAGCAGGTGGGGGTGTACCCCCGGTCACTGGGCCGGGCTTGTGACGTGGAGAGCGTGGGGGGCTGGGCTTCCTGTCCCGCTTCACGGGGGACCTTCGTCGTGGTGAAGGTGACCGTGACTTCCTCCTGGGCAGACATGAGGCGGCCACATTGAGTGGTCTGTTCTACCGTTTGACGTGCAACCCTCTTGAACCCTGCGTTGACCCTATTTGACTCACCTCCTGGGGCTCTTGGACTGAGCTCGTTCTCGCTCCTTGTTTTCTTTTTCCTTCTTGTCGTCATCCAGTTTCTTGAGAGACGCAAGCTTCTCCTGCTCAATCTGCAGGATAACAAAACGGACATGAACGAGTGCAAAAACCTTCGCGCAACACCGAGACAAGATACTACAAACTTCTTCATGCCTGTGGACTTGTAAAAGGGAGGATAAGAGAGTGGATGTACCTGTCTCTGCTTGATCTCCTCCTTCTTCTGCTCCAGGAAGGCAGAGGGGATTCCAGCGATGTTCTCCTGGGCACTGAGCAACAAGGGCCATAGGTCTCGCATGAACTCCCTGGCGTTCTTTCCATTCAGGAAGCCGGTCAGGTTGATCTGCATCATCTTGCTATCAGGGTGCTGCAACACGCACACACACACACACACACACACGAAGGGGAAGAGAACCAACAATATGGCCGTTGAAACATGGCAGAGATAGTACTGGTGGAGGAGGGAGTGTTCCATTAAGGGGACACCCTACCCTGGATCCTGACTAAACTACAACTGCTGTTATTACTGCTATTTCCAATGATAAGTAAATAAAAAACCATTTGCAACCACCCTGGGCCCAATAGTGAACCAACTAGTAACCAATAAAAAAAAAGAGGGTGTGACTGAATGAAATCATACTCCTGAAAACTGAGAACATAATCTAGATGAGTCTAGACTGATCTAAATATAAAAATATATCTGCATGCAAACTGATGATACACCCACAAATGACGCTGGTACTGCCCTCAAACACCCCCAGATTCTTCTTCTAAAAAATAAAGTCTATCAATGCTTTTTTACAGGGCCCACCCAAACAATGTTAAAACCCTGCACTCCTTGGCCCATGTTTTGCCTCCCCATAGTCCAGCACCAGAGATAAACATATAGCCACATTACAGAGTGTAATAAACCCCAACACTGCAAGTACAGTTCCGGTGTCTTCCGTGAGGCCCTGGGATCAGAGGGTACGGAGCTCCCATGGCTTGCTTCCGCCGCCCTACTGCTTGAGACTCAACCACCTTGAGCTTAATGTTATATCATTTATCTAAATTGCAAGAGACGAACAAGCAATAATGAGTACACAGTTCATGAAAGCTGGGTTTTAAAAACTGACAAAGATTGTGAAATGCCCATTTCTGTGTCACTGATCACAACCTCTCATGCCACTAGCATACAGTACCCATTAGACTTAATAGTTACCACCACCCACCTCACGATACCCATTTATAGCACTTTACCGGCGTTCAGCACCAGTATATTGGTGTTTTTTATTACAGAAGTTAATGTGTTTAAAGTGAGTAAAATCCTAAAAGGGTGGGGAAGGATTACCAAAAATAGGTCAACAATGCTTCGATATGGAATCTTACTGTTAACTGCATGAATATTGCCATTGAAAGTTTTAAAGGTTTTTCTGCAAAAATTGATATTAGTGCTTGGTGTTTAGCAGGAATTAATCTTAGAAAGTGTATTCTACCATTTAAAACAATATCACTATATACAAAACATGATTTATATAAATAAAAAATAAAAAAGGGATCATGCACATTTGAGCATTATTAGAATAATAAATAACAGTGGCTTTGCTCATAAACGCAATTTTGCCAGTCAAAATGGTGACTTCCACTGCATTCTTTTGCCAAAAAGAAAGTAAACGCATCGAATAGAAATCTTACCAATATGATTATAATACTGTTACAATTATTCTGCTTCCAAATCCCTTCAATTTCAGAAAGAGTTTATGGGATTTAAGGTAACCAAATGATGCGTTGCAAGTATGATATACTATAATATTGCATAGTTCCAATTAATTCACCACTGATATGATATGGCAATCCCTACACATAACTCACCTCAAAACCACACAGTGCATCATGTAGGGAGAGTTGGGCTCAGTGACTTTGGGCTCAGGAGAGAGCTAATTAGGTGTTGGTGCTATACTTCTGATGCAAGGTATAACATCCATATTGGTTCAGGCCTTTTAAATCATAAATCACATCAGCATTAGAAGACGGCTACACAAAGGCACTTTGTCACATCACAGCAACAACAAGATTATGGCATTTTAATTGTTCTATGTTCTGGACAGCACTTTTGGTTATTCTGTTCTGGTGATACCAAATAATCGTGTTTTTTACTCCAGTTTAATCTACAACCTGTGCTTGTCTGCTTGCTAATCAATTGGCTGCAATCACACATGTGCTTAGTAACAAAAGTAATGTTGTGCATTAAAAGGAATTACCTTCTCATCCAGCTGGTTAAATATGAATTCTATGACAACATCATCTTCGAATCCCAGGATCTCGGTGACTCGCTGAGTAATCCAGGGTTTGATGACCTCCAGGTTTACTTTGGTCATGTCCACCTAAAAGATGAAAAAATAAAATAAACAATCGAGTAATAGATTAGGCCACAACCAACTGTTTTGTTTATTGATTTTCTAAACAAGACAACTATGGGAGCAGGCAGAATAGTTGTTGATGTGATATGTACCTTCTTGTCCAGACATTCTGCAAATTTGAGTTGCTTTAGTAGTTTCTTATGCTTGTTGCTGAATCGGTTGTCTTGTTCCGCACTCGTGCCCTGTAAAAAGACAAATTTACAACATGATGTACGTGCAAACTAAATACGCCCTTACACGGGATACCTGGCCATACCGTTTTTATGCAGATGTGCTGCCAGGTGAAGAGGATGATCACTATGGTACATGACCCTTAAGACAAGCTAAATAGCCGTTAGCTCCGCTCATGCTAATCTCTGGCCAGAAACTTGGCATAGCAGGTAGTGAGATCCAAGACTATTGCAAATGTTTATTATTCAGCAATGGCGTGTTAAGGACACTTTACGTCTATGTATTAGAATCGATGGGAGTGAGTTATAACACAGATCAACTGAGTGTAAGACATAATGTGTTATTAGTTGGGATGCGAAGACCGTTCTTGGTAACCTAATGTACGGTCGCCATCTTCGATTAAGGCTAAAAGTCAGCCTGTTAGCTTCACCAAATGTTTTCGCCGACAGCAGCAATCCAAACCCCAGCAAATGCGTAAATAAATGCCTAGTACACCAAGGCTCCTAACTCATCGTGCATTTACAACTAGCTGACATAGAAAGAGCAGAACCCCCCACTATCTGCTTCCGCTCTGAACGCAAGGCCGAGCTACGTTAGCTCCAATCGGCAGCCTAATGGCGCATTAGCTAACTACGTATTATCCAACAATCATCTACACCCAACACAATAATCACAAATAAAGTTTTGTGTACAAACGTGTCAAATCATGGCTATAAAACACGAAGCACTTACGCGGAAGAATCCCGCGTCCATTCCTGTGGAGAGATATTAGCAGGCGCTGCTGAAGAAAGACGGACTACGCCAGCTGAGATCCAATCGACGAGCACTGGAGCCGCACGAGGCATACATCTACAGGACGTCCAGAGTACTGCACCGGCAACTAGAGGTCGCTCGTTTAGTAACGGTGCGCACATTTACTTTACGTAGTGGATACATTGGCTGTACTTGTTTACACAACACCTGGCGACAAAATATAAACGTGCGCAAATTAAAGAAAACAGTGGTTTTGTATCAAATGCAATTCACGTTGGGAAACAGCACACATGCAAATAGATATTAGATGATGACTAGATATTTCGAATCAATATTGTTTTAGTTGTAAAGATGAGACGTAAAGAGTCATTTTTGTGGCAATTTGGTTTAATTTTCAATGCGAGTACAGCAAGATTTTTTAAATATATATATATATATATATATGCATATATTTATACATATTTTTTATTACTTACTACTTGCACTGCTGAAAATGTTACACATCTAGTGAACAAATCTGCTATGATTAAAGAATATATATATTTGACCTCATTATGTCAAGAAGTCATAGCCAATCAATTTAAATAGTAATTTGGTATATTTATGTGAACATTAAGTACAAATGGTATTTTGAAAAGAATATAAAGTCTAAGCAATTGTAAACTGTTGAAACAAGTTAAACAACAATAAAGGAAGACGACAGGAGAGTCCTTAGAAAGACAGTTGTACGGCTCCCTGAAAACCGCGTGTGTTTGTGCGCATTCATTCCTAGTGTCCGTAGTTAAAGAAGTGTTCTGGATCCGTTTGACCGTTGCATTTTAAATAGTACAGGATTGTACTGCAAAACTCTTTGGTCAAAGTATATTCAAACATAAAGCTCAAGTGACGGGTTCAGCGTCAGGACTGCCCCTTCAGTCCGCAGGGCAGGCTTTGCTAGCTGACCGGCAGTCCCTCAACGGTCCTCTTTTCTCGGATGGAGCGGAGCATGTCCGAGACCAGCCCTTCAAGCCCGTAGACCGGTGCCCAGCCCCAGTCTCTCCTCGCGTTGGAGTCATCAAACCTCACAGGCCAGCTGTCCGCTGCAACATGATTAGAACTTTAATATTATTGGTGGTTAATGGCAGTGGACTGGGTCACTGTCAACACTCCCGGGCCCCTGGTCTGTGGAGCAGCCAGACCAGGCAGAGAATGGGTCCGAGCAGAAAGTTACTAACTAAACTGGCTTTAGTCCCAGTCGCCCACAGTCTGCCTGTAGGTGTCCTTGAGCCAGATGTCTAACCCCTTCCTGCTTCTTAATCAATGAATTAAATCTAGTTTTTTTAATTAGATGACCAACATGTACTAAATTTATATTTGATATTCATAATTTGATTCAGAAATTATCAAGCATGATTGCACATCCCTCGTCTGATACTATTTAAATGCTTGCTTTCCAATCCCAAATTTAATCAATGATGCAATGTAATGCCATAAAAAAGGACCCATACGTAAATAGAATGAGACGAATGAATCACGCACCGATGGTTTGGCGGACTGTGTCTGGCTTGTAGGTGACCTTGAATTCAGGCACATGTTTTTGTATCTCCAGGGCCACCTCCTCTGGGGTGAAGCTCATGGCAGCGATGTTGTAGGTGCGCAGGGACAGCTGGCTCTCCGGCGCGTGCATGAACTCCACGGTGGCGCGGTGGCAGTCGGAGATGTGCATCATGGGAAGGCGCGTGTCGGACCTTAGGTAGCACTCGTGGTTGCCCGTGCTGACGGCGTCGTGGAAGATCTGCACCGCATAGTCTGCACAAAGACAGGAGAAGACCACCATGACCGACGTGTGGTCAACGGGGGAGATACGTGTGTTGTGTGAGTGCAGATGACCCGATACCAGTGGTCCCTCCCCCAGGGTGGGTGTGGGCCGAGATCACACCGGGGTAGCGAAGACAGCGGAAGTCCAGGCCATATTTGTGATGGAGATACTAATGGGAATGAAAAATTTAAAAGATACTAAAAACAACAACAACAACAACAAAATTGTGCAATATTATTTTGGTGTGTGAGTGAGTCAGCGTTGTCTAAGTCCTTACCTCCCCCATCAGCTCCCCGTGGACTTTGGACACGCCGTAAATAGTGCGAGGCCTCTGCACGCAAAGGTCAGGGGCGGGGTCGCGAGGAGATGAGGGCCCAAAGGCTCCGATGGTGCTGGGGACAAAGATACGCAGGCAGTTCTCCAAGGCCAGGTCCAGCACATTGTGAAGGCCTGATCAAAGAGCGGAGCAGTTGAGATGAAAGGCCTTTAGAAAGAGCGTCACCAAGACGACACTTTGTTTAAACTGTGTTTCTACCTGAGATGTTGATCTTGCGGGCTAAGGCCACGTTGGCCTCACCAACAGCACTGAGCAGAGCGCTGTAGTGGACCAACCAGGTGATACGATGGTTTACAATAAGTTCTCTGAGTTGTTTGAAGTCCAATACATCCGCATATACAAATGGGCCTGATGAAAGGAGACAGGCATACAGACAGACAGACGGACAGACAAACAGACAGATGACAGGGATTGATTTATCGGAGACGGTATGCTGATTGAATTCACCTGATTATTTCAATTTTATTTGTACATTTGAATATAAATGTTTGATTTTAAAAAGTCTTACCACTGCTCAACACATGTGCTGGGGGTTTCTTAATGTCTGACAGGATTACATTCTCTTTCCCATACTGTTCCCTGAAAATGTATACACACATTTCTTGTTTAATATTTTAATCGATATATAATTTTTTACATGCAGTCAAATAAGAATCCAAATTTGACTTTTACCTCAGTATTTGAGCAAGGCCAGAACCCAATTGTCCAAGGCCACCTTTACAAGGAAAAAATGTTTCAAGTAATGAAAAAGGGTGAAAGGTATATGTTTTTTGTATATCTAATATTTTTTAACTGGGCAGTGACGTTGTTGTTTGGACCGAAGCTTAACCATGACAAAAAGTTAGTGCACCCCATTATGCTCCCCTAGGCCTACTCGAAGGCTCTTTTATGACAGCAGCGCTGTCTGCAAGCGGTCTATTGTGAACACGTACATCATCGACACGCGCTCAGGCTTCCAGTGTCTACGTAAAACAACTCCAACACACAGGACACGTTCGGCCATGTTTTGAAACCTGCCGATCGACAAATGTCCTTGTTTATCAATGAATAAATACAAAAATAACTGATGGAATAAGCTATACGGAACCTGTGATGAGAACACGCGGACTGTCCCGAGGGGTCACGGATACTTGGCGGTTCCACCTGCTGGTTTGTCTGGGTGAACAAGTTAATTCTCGACAGGGCAACCGGTGCGCCCTGCTAAGGCAACGGAGGGTAGACGGACGAAACACGGCAGTAGATGGCCCACAGACCCGCATACCCAATAACATGTTGAGCAGCAGCCCTAAAAGAAAAAGTCCAGGTGAATATGGTGGTTTGTCAAGTCTGCTTTAGAGAGAAAAGACTAGTCTACTCTACATAGTAGAGTAATTACAACTCAGTTCAAATACTACATTTTGTCACGTGCTGTCTCAAATGATAGCCTCAGGTATAAAAACCATATCATTTAAGCTAAAGGGAGACATCATTTAAATAGCCTACCTATCTTTGTTAAATCTGTTCTTGGATCAGAAAAACCGCCTCTTGTTGATCCAGGGAAACTGTTACGTTTTGGGCCTACTATTAGCAACTAATCACATCTGTGGAAATTGAACTGTTGCATCCAACCGTTAGAATTGGGGTGTGCGGTGCGATTGGTCGCCGTTTTAGCGCACATAACATCCATTGGATAAGTAAGCAGGTGTAAAGATTCACGCTGGGCATTGTAGTTTTTACACACTCTATCGTCGCCGCGGCCTTTTCCACGTCACAGAAGAGAACTACAGACTCCGGCGGGCAAATCACAACGTGGGCAAAATGCTGACTCAAATGGATTTGTATTGTGTTTACCTGAGGCTGACAGATCTGGTTATGAATGTTAAAGCTGACTAATTTATTGGCGCCTAGGATAGTCTTTTGTACAAATATTTACAACGAAATTGTAACATTTTCTAACTCAACTTTGAAATCAGAACACTTAATTAAACAAACCACAGTACAATATATTGTGTCATGGTTAGAGTATTTTAAATTATTCGACATTATACATAATAATGAACAGTTGATAATGAACAGTAGTACTACATAATTGTACAGTCTAAACAGTTGGTCCGTAGTCTCTTCATCCGATAAACATCCAAACAAGTCGTGAGGGGTTTCAACATTCTGTACTCTCTGGATCTCCTCTGGCGCCAATCCTCCAGCAGGTGGAGCTACAGACACACTTCACCGGACCGCTAACCTTCCCCACTGGCAGATCATGTTCCTCATTTCGTCGCGGGCCTCTTCTAGGTGACGTCCTTGTTGGCTCCACCTCAGGAAAAAGCCTGCGGACGACATGACTAATTTCAGTCAGGAAAAATATCATTCCTACCATCGACAGGATTGTTATCAATAAAGGTTATTTTTCATAAAGGTCAGGAAAGCGACATAGACTTGCCCCTCCAAAGTTGCAGGGACTGGGGGTGCACCGAGGGCCAGATAGCCAGCTCAGTGGACTCATATAGGGGGTTGCTGTAAAGCTCTCTCTCCTCTGGCTTCAGCAGGGCCTGGAAAAGACAGTGAGTCTTCTCCTTCACACCAATGGCACACCTTGGAAAACACACACAGACGGATAGAAATAGGGGGAAAGTATACTTTCACTCTTGCAAGCTGTATCTCTGTCTGTATATGCCTCAACAGATACTTTCTCCCAACACACCTTTACGAGGTAATTTTATACACTGTGTGTGTGTGTGTGTGTGTGTGTGTGTGTGTGTGTGTGTGTGTGTGTGTGTGTGTGTGTGTGTGTGTGTGTGTGTGTGTGTGTGTGTGTGTGTGTGTGTGTGTGTGTGTGTCTCTCTCTCTCTCTCTCTCTCTCTCTCTCTCTCTCTCTCTCTCTCTCTCTCTCTCTCTCTCTCTCTCTCTCTCACTCTCTCTCTCTCTCTCTCTCTCTCTCTCTCTCTCTCTCTCTCTCTCTCTCTCTCTCTCTCTCTCTATCTCTCAAGATAATGCGCTCAAAATTGGTTGTACATTTCTGAGGTGTGTGTGTCTGTGTGTTTCTTTCTATAGTGGCATACACTCACAGTCTCTCTTTTTGTACTATCTCAAGAGCTCCGACACACTTGACTCCAAAATATTCTAAAACGTACAATCCTGTCTACATTGACTCAGGACCGCAGCGACTGACCTCTCCCGGTCGCTGTTACAGAGGAAGGTGCCATAGTCGGAGGCATAGGCCTCAGTGGCCAGCCTGAGGAGCAGGTCCTCGGAGAACCCCAGGGCCAGGGGGAACTGGTACCACAGCTGCCACGCGCAGTCCAGCAGCAGCAGGAACACGGGGGCCTCCTGCTGCAGCCGGGCGTGGGAATGGGCCGACCGGGCACAGCGCTGCTGAAACGGGTGGCCGCCCTGTGGGGGAAACACACGCGTCCTTTATCCGGTGTGTGTGGATGTTTCGACCGCTCTGCATGTTCCCTTTTAGTCATAATGTAGAAGACCTTTAACGTTGGCAGAAAACAATGGTTTCACTTTCGTTTTTCGGGATTTCTTTTCACGATGTGATTTATTTTTGCTCTGGTTATTTGTATATTCTATTATTACATTCATTTAAAATAATGTAATTCAAAATGTTTACCAAAAGCCAACCATTATATTACGAAATTATGTTACCTTTGCATCGAAGAGGATGCGATTATGAGAGCACTACCATGAAGCACTTTATCATACTTTTACTTTTACACACACACACACACACACACACACACACACACACACACACACACACACACACACACACACACACACACACACACACACACACACACAAAAACATACAGACCTGAACCCACTCCCTCTCCAGCAGAGTAAGGAAGCCTTCCAGCGTGCGGCAGGCTGGGTCCATAATGAGCTGTGCCAGAGTGCTGATGAGCAAGGTGCAGTCTGTGCCTTCAGAACCATGAACCAGGACTGAATGGCCGTCCCTGTCATCACAAACACAGTACAGTGTGTGGATGAAAGGAAGATAGGTAGTGGGACTGATGTTTAAGTACTTTTACATGCGATTTGGTTCACATGCCAGGTGGTTGATTTTTCAGTTTTGAGAAAGAGGAAACAACTTGCTAACCAAAACCAGATCATCAACGCCCTTTAGCTGTATCAACAGGAATGTAATGCGTTTACTTTCGCTTTAGCTTTTACTTCTGCTATAAAATATATTTCCGACGATGCTAATGGCTTAAAGGTCCATCTTGTTATCTG
This sequence comes from Gadus chalcogrammus, assembly GCF_026213295.1. Taxonomy (NCBI): domain Eukaryota; kingdom Metazoa; phylum Chordata; class Actinopteri; order Gadiformes; family Gadidae; genus Gadus; species Gadus chalcogrammus. Next base: position 10,207,337 of record NC_079416.1, on the reverse strand, counting down.
AATGAGTCTCGTGATAAAATGTTATATTAAGTTGTAATAACTATCCTCCCCATCATTCATAACCTCTATATGGGGCCATGCTTTGTGTAGTAAACACGACTCATGTGGAGCCTACCTCTCCACGCACTCTGCCAGCAGCCCAGCCGTGGACAGAGCAGTCTGGACGTGGTAGAGCCACTTGGAGTTCTCCAGCTTGCTGAGCCAGCGGTCCATGTTGTTTGTCTGGTCCCCGCAGGCTTCCACCACTTTAATGAGGCTCTCCTGGAGGGCTTTACCCCTGGAAGAAGAACACAACGTCACACACACATGGACAAACACATAGTTACACGTGCACAGACACATACACACAGGTGAACTCGTTGTTTCCATTAAAGTACATCAGCTCCAGCTAAAAACCATTGTGCAGACTCACTTTTCCATCTGCCTGTGCAGCCTTGTCCAGCCAGGGTAGCTGGATTTGGACTCAACCCCCCCCCCCGCCGTCATCCTGGCCTGCTGTGCCTGCTGACTGGAGCGAGTGTCAATGATGTAACCTTTGTCCGAGCCATCAATCACAGCCTGGAGGAGGAGCTCGTCCTCCTGGCAGCGTTTCCTATTGGCTCCCGTCAGGGGCTGACTGCTGCGCATGATGACCTGAGACACCAAGCATTATAAGGCTTGATTATCACTGTGTGTGCCAATCGGTTAATATGCATACTTTATACCCAAACTAGAATGGTACGATTAGTAAAATAGTTAAATGTTTAGAGCTGTGGTGAAATGTAAGAATTTTTTTGGTTATATATGGTTAGACTATCAAACTAATTTGACCGCTCTAGTTTGGGGATTAATACTCTCATAAAGACTGAATACTATGTAGTGCTAGACGTGCAAGTTATGCAGATGCACAGACTCTCACACACTTCCTTCCTCACATGACCTATTGCACCTTGCCGTTCTTCCTGTGGTGGTAGCAGAGGACGGGGAAGCGCCCCGCCTGCCTGAACCTGGCCACCTTCAGCAGCACGTCATCGCTGATGGCCTTGGGGACGAGCACAGTGGGCGGGTAGGAGGGACACACTGTGTGGTCTCCGTTCACATAGCTCAGGCGCCACCTGCCTCGCTGCTGGGAACACCACAGAGACAGAGGGGAAGGTCAGAGACGGGGGGGGGGGTGGAGGGGAGGTTGATAGACATAGAGACAGGAATAAGCAATAATAATAGTAGATAAACAAAGTTGAACAATACATATAAGCCCCTACTGCCCCAACCCCATAAAACAAACAATTGAATATTGGAAGATAAATATACTAATGCAGACCTGAGAAACAAAAAACGTTTCACTTTCATTTCTGCAAAGCGAAATTTTCCTTTGAGGTACCGAACAAAGAAATCAGGTTGGAGCATGTCGTTGTTAATGGTCTATTAGTTTTTATGTCCCCCTTAAGCATCTTCATAAATCTTCCCTGTATAGTAACTAATTTACTATTGTGACTACAGAGGTAAAACTTCTTGTCTTCCAAGCAAGGAGTTTAAGCAAGTCTTTATAGAGCAGATCCAGTTAGAGCACTTTACAGCATTGGGACACACAACTGCTGTTAACTATCCCCTACCATGGGGGATCGGTGTGTCAGTATGTGTGTGTTTGTCTGTGTGTGTGTGTGTGTGTGTGTGTGTGTGTGTGTGTGTGTGTGTGTGTGTGTGTGTGTGTGTGTGTGTGTGTGTGTGTGTGTGTGTGTGTGTGCGCGCGTCTGTGTGTGTGTGTGTGTGTGTGTCTGTTTGTGACCCCTACATTCTGTTGGCCCAGCATTTTCCTGTCATGTGCTCCCTGTCAACATTGGCGGAAAGTGTCGGTTATCGTGTAAAGAAAACACACAGAGCGAGTGTGTGTGTGTGTGTGTGCGTGTTTTCTGTTCAGGGACAGCATTGTGTGTGTACAAACACACCCACGTGTGTGTCACTGTGTTTGAACAGGGATGACTGTTCTTGTGTGTATGTGTATAGTTTTGACATGTGTGAGTTTCTCACCAGCGCCTCCATTTGATGGTACTGGTGCTGGGGGCTGGAGAGACCCCATTGGTCCTGTAGGCTGGCGTCATGGGGCCTGTGAAAGAAGGGATACATGTCTGCCACTTCATTCATGGAGGACAACGCCTGTTAGGGTGAGAAACAGGGAGAGAGAGAGAGAGAGAGAGAGAGAGAGAGAGAGAGAGAGAGAGAGAGAGAGAGAGAGAGAGAGAGAGAGAGAGAGAGAGAGAGAGAGAGAGAGAGAGAGTGAGAGAGCGAGAGAGAGAGAGAGAGAGAGAGAGAGAGAGAGAGAGAGAGAGAGAGAGAGAGAACCATCCAGGGAAAGAAAAGAGGGGCAGAAGGGAATCAGCCTCATGTAAAAAAATAAATAGGGTTTAACAAATGATCACATTGATTATGTTAACCTTTCCAACTGAGTTTGAGTATAGAATACCATACCCTGGCCATACCCTCTAAATGACTTGGCTAGGAAAATGAACTGCCCAAATATAATTACATCATTCTGAAATGTTTTTAACAAATAATTTGATGACTTCTGTTTACAATAGGGGACTGCACAGACGGCTGACTGGTACCTCGATGGAGTGAGCGATGTTTAGACACTGCTCCATGCCCGGAATGTCCAACTGGAAAACACACAGGTCCTTGCACTTAATGGTGAGAGTCCCGGAGGAGGGTCCAGGTGCCCTGTACGCAGGCGTACACACACACACACACACACACACACACACACACACACACACACACACACACACACACACACACACACGCACACACACACACACACACACACACACACACACACACACACACACACACACACACACACACACACACACACACACACACACACACACACACACACACACAGGTACATGCAGACACACACACACATGCAAGTACAAACCCAGTTTTAAAAATTTGCGTTATTATTGTACAACTAAAGTTGAGGCTACTTTAACTATGGCCTCTGCTGCACACGCACACACACACACACACACACACACACACACACACACACACACACACACACACACACACACTCACACACAAACAAACAGATAAACTAAGCCTATTTATATAGCAGCAGGAGTTGAAGATGGCAGCGTCAAAGCTGTATGTGTAAGGGGCATTTCACATTCATTTTCAGTTGACATCTATGCTGTCCTTGCTTCTTTTTGCCTAATGTTTTTATTTCAGTTCATGAAAACGTAAACGCAACGTATATGCACGGGGAAAATAGGAAGGGGTTGCAGCATCCGCAGTGAAAGCACATTAGAAAGGTAACATACAAAGAGCCAATTGAAAATATGAGCATATGATCCTTGCATATGAAAAACGATATCGCAGAACACATGTATGCCCAACCTTTCCTTCCATCGAGCACTAGAGAGGAGACCGGAATTCCCCAAAAGGTTTTCCACGCTGATAAAAAAAATAAGATTTGAGGGACACCGTAATTAGACATTAATTAGACAGCCAATCATTAAATGGAAGAAAAGAGCCCACGTTATTTGATTAGTCGTTGATTAGTCTGATTAGTTGTAACAAGTGAAAGTTGTCGAACTTGGACTCAACTGCCTGTGTAGCCTCACCTTTTCTCGATGGCGTCGATATTCCGGAGGAGCAAAAGTACCTGTCGACAGCTCTGGCTCTCTCGATCAGAAAAGATAAGGTGGTGTCCGGTTATGCATAATGTGCCTTTGGTCGATGGATGGAACGGCTGTCGCAGCACCACATTCTCCACGTTTGCGGTCCTTATATGTTCAGAAAACTCCATCAATTCAAGAGGCACCCAAATCTACTGCCAAATAGGCATCTCCTGCAGTCAAATTTAAATCACTTCCTTTGCTCCTTTCAGTCAATTAATACTCAGATCTATCTATTCCCGTTGCAGGTTTTTTTTATCAAAATGCTCACGGCGCAGCCAAACGCAGGGCAGTTTGGCTGATAAACTTTGTATTGATATTGGCTTGATGTTTATACCCCAATGAAGACCTACACGTTCAGTAAAGCATGTCTCCGAAGGCTCTGAATGTGTGGCCACAAGATAAGGAAGTCAACGTTTCCTGAGTGAAAATGAAATGCAACTTGCTATTGGTAACACTTTGTTGAGCAAATGATTTTCAGAGAAACATTACCAAACGCTGGCAGGCTGCGCCGCTGGTGTAGTGGTATCATGCAAGATTCCCATTCTTGCGACCCGGGTTCGATTCCCGGGCGGCGCACGGTATTTTGATTATGGATATTATACGCATGAATGCCGATCAATAATGGACGAAGAAAGCAGTCGCTGAGATTTAAAATCATTAGTTATAACAAAATCGGTGTAGGAATGGCAATTCGAATTGTTAATAAAATATTACCGTTGACTGGTGAGCTGCGCCGCTGGTGTAGTGGTATCATGCAAGATTCCCATTCTTGCGACCCGGGTTCGATTCCCGGGCGGCGCACGGTATTTTGATGATAAATATTCTACTGTACGAAGAAAGCAGTCTTTGAGATGGACATCAGTTATAAGACAGAGGCTACAACTAATGGTGTGACGCACGCCGTCCCCGGGCTGTTTTACATGGACATCTGTATTTTTAACTGTAAACTCGGCGGTGACCGCACGTTTGGTCACCGCCGTCTAAAAATACGCCGCCCGCTTCTCCTTCTCCCGCGTGGGGCTCTCTAGTTTCCCTCTCCTCTCTGAGAGGCAGGTGGGCCAGGGGAGACGAGATAACTCCTCGTCTCGGAGTAAATCATCGACGTGCCCTTTGACCTCTGGGAGGTGGGAGGTTGTTGGAATTCTCTTTTGCTCGGGTCCCCTTTCTCTCTGTCTCGCTCGTTCCCTTTCTCTCTGTCTCGCTCGTTCTCTCTCTCTCGTTCTCTCTCTCTCTGTCTGTCTCTCGCTCTCGCTCTCGCTCACGCTCTCTCTCTCGCTCTCGGTATGAAAGTGTTCATCTGAGAATGATACTATTGAGTGTCATGAGGACTGTGGATAGTAATAATCTTGCGGGGCCGTTTGGTTAGCGTCCGACCTTGTAAATATAGGCACAGGACGCACCGCACTTCAAACCCACTTCTCCATATTTCACCGCGGCCCCCGGAGCGCACCATTCTGTCGCCTTCACACCCAGGACCTCCGACACACACCTGCCTGCTTTGTCTCTGTCACGAAAACGATACATAAGGGTCGAAGAAAGCAGTCTTTGAGATTTATGGACATAAGTTAGGCTATAAGATAATAGAGGCCACCACTAATTGCAATCATTATAGATAGCAGCGACATGGGTGCTGTTTCAAGAAACCATCAGTAGATGGCAGCGGTATCTCAAAAACAGAGTCCTACAGGTTGTATGACCAAAGTAGAACCAGCATTTGTAATATAATCTTTATGCGCTACATAAAAATATATATATTACAAATATAAATCAACGAAACAATAGTTAGGCTATACATATTCCTGTGAGCCGCTACAAATTGATACATTTAGTTAATATATACAATTATAATAATGATTGCAAAACCAATTGGGTTATTGCAGCTAGGCCTATAACTTTATCACATGTAATTCAAAGTTAGTTGTCTAACTTAAAGTTAGTTAAGCACTCCCAACTATACTTCGTAACAGCCGATATGAGCAGCTTGCTCGGATTGGGAATATGGGCGGTCACTGTTCCTTTATCCTCTATAAAGGAGCACAAGGAACCTGGCTCTCAACATATCCATATTGCTATCCCAGTGCAAGCCAACGTCGTTACGAGGACATAATCAAAGTCTCGGTCTTGCTGCTGCTGCTGCTGCTGCTAAAGCCACATCGAACATTTCGTCAATGGAATTTAAGGAGTTGGGAGGAGATGACAGCTCCGAGGGAGACACAGAAGACTTGGACAGTGTCAAAGCGCTTACAGAAAAGCTGAAATTGCAAACTCGCAGACCATCTTACTTTGAATGGCAGGAGAGCTTACAAAGTGGCCCGTGGAAGGATTGCTCAAACTGTGCAAAAGAAAGTGCCGAAGAAAGTCAGGATGTAGCCGCACTGGACAGCGTTAATATCCCTGTCATTTTGAGCCGTGGGAATTCCGACTTGGTGGTCCGGAATATTTGTGGTTTTGAAACTATCGATGATGCCTTGGAATTTATTAGGAAGGAGCTGGTAAGTTACCAAATGAGCAAACGTTTCTTATATCCAAATTTGTTGCATTGGTCGTCCTGTAGGCAAAGTGATGACTGTCAAGATGTTATCTTCAAATGGCATTACTCATCAAATAACAGCACCATGAACGAATTAGCTACCAATAGAATATAAATCAATAAAAACCTTATTGTTTGGAGTAATTCCTGCCAAAAGGGCCATGTCATCATTTCAATCAGCTTTTCTTGATCATGTTTATGATGATGCGAATGATGATGCTGCGACTGATGATGACGATTTCGAGGATGATGAATATGAGGAGGACGACGACCACGGCGACAATTCCCACATGTCTCATGTCCTCCTCTTTCCCCATAGAGGGAAATGCAGCTGCAGGACAACCGCCTGGCCCGGCAGCTCATCCGCCTCCGCACGGAGATCCACCGGCTGAAGGTGGAGCAGGTCTGCCACCGCCACAAGGAGATGCTGGACAAGGCAACGTACGAGCTGGAGGAGTGCGGCGAGGAGTCCGACCTTCTCTGCGACATCCCCATGAAGGCCGCCTTCGCTCTCTCCACCCCGCTCAAGCACCTGGGACTGACCAAGATGAACATCAACTCACGGCGCTTCTCGCTGTGCTAAGGTTTCAACACCACCACCAACACCTCCACCATTTGACCTCCAAAGATCTCCATTTGAGAGGATCCTCTCTCCTGTAGGAACACGGGCTGCTTTTGGTGGACGTGTTTATATTCCACTGTGTTTGTGTGTCATGGTGAGATTGGAAGAACATGCGGAATTCATAAGGTGTGTGCTTGGACATGCTTGGAGTAGGCAAAGTCTAGCTAGACACACCCTTAGCCATGGCTTTTAATGAAATGCACTGATTGTGTGTTCAGTACAATTCGATTACATTGTGAAAGCACTTAGCCATGATGAAGTGATAACGTTCAGACTTAGAGCATAGAGTTACATTTTACATTGAAATGACAAAACAGCAAAGTTATTTATAAAAAAAAAACACTTTTACATGTTCACCCAGGCATGCATTTTCTCCACACGCCAGCACGTTGACCAATGTTCTCAGGGTAACTTCATGGCTTCATCATGAATGTGGGGTTATTTTGTCTGACAAGTAGCCTAAGATAACGCGAAAAAGCCACAGTCCACTGGCCCTTATCGAGGCGACACCGTCCACAGATACCGTCCATATTTAGTTGAGAATCTGTGAGTTTGGGATCATTTCCAAACAGGATGCTAGGGATCACGCCACCATAACAGGTCACCGTAGCGATATAGCCCCACGAAAGGTCGCGCCCTACGGTTTAGATTTCCATGACGCCGTCCAGATGTTGATGCGAGCCCAGATCTCACATCCATTGCGGTGTCGTTAATGAGTAGCCTTTCATACAAAAAGCCTTGATGCATATTATTTTTATCCTCTAGATGTAGGCTATATAAATACATTTATTAAAAGATATTAGAGGAGAGTTATGGTTTTTAGAGTTAGATGCCAAAATAGAATCATTCATCAATTCGTAAAAATAAAACATTTCAAGAGCGCCAAGAATTTTTTTAATTTCTTAGTGGCTCCTCTCTAGACCTTTTAAAGTTCAAACACTGTTGACATGCCATGACTAGTGAGTGCTCTTGTTCTCCAACGTGTTCTCACTTCAAAACAGACATGCATACACCGCAAATGCTGCTGCACATTTGGGCTCGCATCTCAAGGAAATCAAAGATGTTTAACCCCTTTTGGACCTGAACTTAATTAATTAAACTCAAGACGTTTCCTTTAAAACAGCGGTAACACTGTTAATTGATGTACTTGTATTTGCATTTTTCTGTCATATTTTAAAATCCCACTACGGGCCATATGCACGCTATATTTTTTTGTATTAACTGAAAATGTAGATATAAACTGCTTATTATTAAAAACTTGAACATAATATGGGCCTTTGGTCTCTGTTATTATCTAGGTTAACCAGCTTGATTATACTCTATGGAATTACTATTTGTTAAGATCTGTAGTCCTGTAGTCACAGTCCACAATGGTGTCCCCTTTCCTTTTTTTGACATTATCCCCCTGGTACCGTACTACTGAAACGGGGCCAAAAACATGCTTTCGCACACAAATAGCCATACTACAAAGTAATACGCTGTTTTAGCATGAAACTGGAGTAAACCAATCAGATCTAAACCGAAGACTGTGACGTGTGTTCCCACGTGGCCTGGAGGACGCTATGAACGGTATCGTATGAGGACGGGATATAGTTTTCGACCTCAAGGCTGTATTTCAATGGGCTGTCTTCCATGCGTTTCTCATGCGACCACACTTGTGTTTCTCATGTCCACCTCTTCCCTGCAGAAATAGAGACGTTGTGTGTAACGGTCCCTCAGCGTGAGAATGTATAGCTGTAGTGAACTCAGTTTACAAGGCTTAGCTCTGGAGGTAGAGCAGTTGTCTTGTAACCTAAAGGTTGAGTGTTGTGTCCCTGAGCAAGACACTTAACCCTAACTGCTCCTGACGAGCAGAAGTCTGGCCTTGCATGGTTGACTCTGCCGCCGGTGTGTCAATAGTGTATTAACTGATGTAAGTTGCTTTGGATAAAAGCGTCTGCTAAATGCCCTAAAAGTAAAAGTAAAAAGATGGATTAATTATGAATAAAAGTAATTTCCAGTTAAAATTTGATTTTATAGACATTTCAGACATGTCTGATGTGGATTTGAGCAATTACCTTATCTATATCATTATCCACTTCTGCAAATCTCACGTCCATGCACATAGGTTATTTGCATAATAAATGATCCCCAGACAGGAATATGTGATTCATGCTCAGTGCGCATCAATCCACATTGACAACACTGAGCTTGTTGTCCTGACCTGAAAGCAGTCAGCACCTGCAATACCAGACAAACCGTGGAGGAGTTGGAAAGCGCTTGATGTTAAGATGTCAGACCGTATGTGAAGGGGAATTGGATTTCCAACCGCCAGTTAAATTGGTGTCATTGGTAGAATAAAGGAAAAAGGGGAGACCCATTGTGAGGGCGTGATGTCTGTGGACACCTGTAATGCATGCAGTGTGTGTCAATGCAGCCATTGTGCCACTTACATTCTAAAGTGGAAGAAATATTGAGTTTAAAATGCAGATAAAGACACAGCATACCTTTCAAATTACAGCAGAATCGCAATACTAAAACAAAGTAAAACTGTCAATACAATGTGTACTGTATATATTGTATTCGGTTGATATACAAAAATGTTGAAGCCAGAAAGTACATTTCATCACATGCACTGTCATACTGCATCCTCTCAGTGTTGATGATGGAAAAACTTGGTTACCTCAAGCGGTTTTGTATAAAAAATACTATTTACGATGCGACAATCTTCTAAGCACCTATGTCAGCGTAGACTCTATGCAAGGTTTGGACTGGCTTCCTGTCATTTTCTCTAAAACAGCACCTCCGTCACCACAGACATCCTTTGGTAGCTCACAATGGCAGCACAGACACACAGCATGCAACACTACACAATTTCACCTTAAAATGTATTCATGAGCGAATGGTCAGAGGTGCGGTGGTTAGGGTGTTACTCAATGGAACCTTAGTCCACTGGTCAGTGTTATAATGCTTCAGTAGTTCAATAAGTGGTAACTTTTTTCTAACCCAACAACCAGGCGACCAAAATTCACCTGCATAACACACTGGAAGGTACCATAACTCATGATAGCTTCACACATAATAAAAGAGGCCCAAATGAATCAGGAGCCCCTCTTGACTGTTAGCAAATGCTAAAGTTCTCAATGCTAACATGCAGCTGCAGCGCTCGCACCTGCTAGCAGAGCGCAGAGCAAACTTTCAACGACAGGAAGCTCTTTGGGTAGCTATCCCTCAACCAGTTACTTTTTCTGATGTCAACGTGACTCTGTGTGTGTGTGTGTGTGTGTGTGTGTGTGTGTGTGTGTGTGTGTGTGTGTGTGTGTGTGTGTGTGTGTGTGTGTGTGTGTGTGTGTGTGTGTGTGTGTGTGTGTGTGTGCGCGTGCGCGTGCGTGTGCGTGTGGGTGTGTGTGTGTGTGTGTGTGTGTGTGTGTGTGCGTAGATGTGTCTGTGCATGGGGATGTGTGAGAAAGAGAGCAAGAGAGAGAGAGAGAGACATGCATCAGAATTCTTTGGTATGTGGGCAGACATACTCCATACCATATCAGATCATTATTTTTGGGCAAAGCAAACACATTTTTTTGTGATGAAATTTAGTCATGGATAACAATACGACTGCTAAAGCAATCTGAAATCATTGACAACAGAAGAGATCAATTAATCCAACAGGTAAGTGACAAAAATATTGCAGTATGATCTCAGTAAATGTATTTAAAGCAACAAAATCACCCAGCAGAATATATACATGATTCGGAAGAATAAAAATATAAAGTTTGGTAATCAATAGTGAAAATATTTCTTTCATTTTAGTAGCGTACGATTTGCTATTAAGACCATTCGTAGTTTAGCGAATGTCTTATTCATATTTAAGTGAACTGTTTAATGCAACGCAACCTTAATCCAAGAAGAAATGCTCTAAACCATAAACCAGGTGTTTATTTTGTTTGTAAGTGAAATACTTTGGCATGTACTTTGGCAAGTAACAAGCAACAGTTTAGCACAGCCTTAACCATGGCCCTTCATTACCATGATGCTAAGCCCGCTGTAAGGCACATTGCAGATACAAATCGTCGGGTCACCCAGGGACTTCGTCTTTGAATCGTCCCTTTGGGTACAACGGGGAGTTGATACCAACAGGCCAAATCCTCCCGCATTTTTCTCACGGCTTTTTGGGCCTTTGGGACAGACGGCAACTGTGATTAGCCCAGTGACCCTGTTACATGAGTGGGCTGTTGAGGAGCCGGGGAAAGGCTGGGGGAAGCTGGTTCATGCAGCACGGCGTAAAACACAGTACTCAGCACATTTAGGCACAAGATTACTCAAGATTACACAGTACTTAGGATGACTTAGTCAAAAATCAAGATCCGAATCTAAACAGATGATCCGAATCCTGATGAATATTCAAATAAAGCCTGTTTTTGATCTTCATTAATCATAAAAGGAACGTTTGTGTCTGTTTTATGATTGTGTCTGTGTGTGTGTATTTGTGTGTGTATGTGTGCACGTGCGTGTGTGAACATACTTTATGGATGTAAATGTGTGTTTGATGGTCATAGTGTTGTTTCGTCTGTAACCACTTCCTAAAACTTCCCAGTTTAAAAGATGGGATGTAGCTGCAGTTCAGATAATTCTTGCGCCGACGAATGGGAAGAGCACTTGGATGATGAATTCTGCGAACACTGCACCTGTCCAGGGCGTCCCCGGTCAGGCAATCCAGTGAGTTCAAGTGTTTGTGCGTATGCATGTGTGTCTGTGTGTTATCATTTTGTCTTTTTGTTTGTATCCTTCGATAGTCTTTACATATTCACACTGGACTAGCTCAAACATGCATTGATGCGATCAAATTAGTGTGCAATGGTCTAGTTAAGGGTGTGCGTGCTGTGTTTATTTGAATTAGATTGTTAATTAACTGAATTGATATGCCCTTCATGTTCATGGAGGACATATATACATTGTGTTATCAGTCACATCAGTCATAATGTTGATGTCATAGGACTTGGTAAGTAACCTTTGAATGATTTTAATATGTTCTTATAAACATAGACCATAACAAACTCCAGCCCCAACACACAACCTGTTCAGTGGTGCCTGAGCGTTTTGTATCCGTTTTGATTTTGACGACATTGTGATAACATTACAATACAGGAAGCTGCCTTTTGTTCCTTTAATTAACTAGGAGGGCATCTATTCCCTTGAGGATTTGATTATCCATATTGTATTCCGCTAGCGAAAGAGGAAAGCAACATGTGTGCACCACATTAGTGGGAGCCCTGATGTGTATGAACAAAACCAAACAACAAAGATGATGAAATCCACTTTAAATGTTCTCTTTCTGTATCACCTAATATCACCCTGATTCTCTCTACCAGTACACAGATGAGCTGATTCCAAACCCATCACATTGTACTCCTCCCACCTCACCATTACCAGGTAATGTGATACCCTGTGTGTGTGTGTGTGTGTGTGTGTGTGTGTGTGTGTGTGTGTGTGTGTGTGTGTGTGTGTGTGTGTGTGTGTGTGTGTGTGTGTGTGTGTGTGTGTGTGTGTGTGTGTGTGTGTGTGTGTGTGCGCGTGTGTATGTGTATGTGTTTGCGTCTTTACATCAGCCAAGAACACAGAGGAGCTCCCTATATTTCTTTGGTTGAAAACAAAACCTCTACCTGACAGCCGACACCCTCTATACTTTCCATACACCTGTTTCCAACCCCGTCAGTCTTGCAGTGAAGATAATCTTATTCCTGCCTTTTCTTCCTGGCTCTTTCTCCTGACCATAAACGCTGAGAGTATTACATTACATGCATTGTCAGCTCTGTCTTCACAACTTACTTCTGTGTTTTCCTCCTTTGACAGTGAGCAAACAATACTTTCATACAATACTCTAGTTTATTTTGTCTGTTTCTGTGTTGGGTACATACAACACAGAAAAATATACATATTTAACTATTATATATAAGTGGATAATGGGGAAGAGTGGGGAATATTCCCCACTATTCTTGGAGCCTGAGGTGAATAATTGGTATATAGTATTTAATGTTAATTAGTATATACTACACGTGAAAAATCCCAAAATATACAAGATAACACTTTTTGCCGGGATATATTTATTTTTATTAGCGAACAACCAGGACATTTTGCGATGAAAACAATATCACGAGTTTGAGATCTCAATCATTGGATATTGCCCTTCATCCCGAGATAGCAAACCAATCAAATTGCTCCATCTTAGGAGGCTCATGTGTAGCTTATACTAAATGAATAAAATAAAAATATATATCTATATATGTGTTTGTGTGTGTGTGTGTGTGTGTGTGTGTGTGTGTGTGTGTGTGTGTGTGTGTGTGTGTGTGTGTGTGTGTGTGTGTGTGTGTGTGTGTGTGTGTGTGTGTGTGTGTGTGTGTTATGACCGCCTATTTATTGATCTATTTATTTTACAGATAACGTTGTCCTGGCGATATACAAATATGCACCCACTAGCAAAGAGGAGCTGGGCTTTGAAAAGGGAGACCACCTCAAGATCATTAACAAGTAGGAAAATTAATACATTGTCAAATTTCCCTTGTGATCAATAATCCACCTTTCGATCCGAAGCAAATGGTTGTCATTCATAAACAAATCAAACTATAGACAGACAGGAATAGCTTTACAGAAAATGGATCTGGTCTGTTCTGCAGAATCGGTCTATCATGTGCACCCTGCATCTCATGCACCCGGAATGCTCACCGCAGACAAAGAAATTCACATGAGCCTGCTATTCGTCGTGACGTTTTCTACCCAGAGACTAAGGGGATTTGTGTCCAAGTTTAATGTGGCATTCCGTGTGTGCATCACCACATGCTCTTGTTACTGTCTTGTGTTGGTTCCCAGGGATGATCCAGAGTGGTACATGGCAGAGTCTCTTATCACAGGCCTGAGGGGCTTCATCCCATTCAACTTCGTGGCCGCCAACAACACAATGGAGACCGAGTCGTATGTGATACAGGAAATCTGCACGCCATTCCACACGCTGTACAAAAACCGAGACACCCCTTCTCACACGATGCACGCTAGTGACGCGTCGACACGCACTGAGGGGAACGGATGTGGTTAGCCTAGGGGTAGAGCAATGAGAATCATTTTTCTATTTTGGCGACAGGTGGTTCTTCGCAAACGTTTCCAGAAACGATGCCATCAGAATGCTGCACGCTCCAGGAAACATGCAGGGATCCTTCCTGGTCAGAGAGAGTGAGACCACTCCAGGTTTGTTGCTCATCTTTTTCCTGAGATTTACTGCTCCCAAAAATGTGATCATAAATAAAACCTGATATATATACATCTCTCAAGAGACGTCATACATCATACCTTGGTTGGCACCACATACATACACATACACACACACACACACACACACACACACACACACACACACACACACACACACACACACACACACACACACACCCACAGACACACTTACACATGCACAAACACGCCTCAACCCTGGTCAGGCAAGTCTATGTCTAGGTTACTGTATGACTTAGTCATTTAGTAGACATATACTTTAGGGTAAGGCTGCATGATCTCACCAGTGTGTGCTCCTGGTGGTCCCATAGGTTCATACACCCTCTCTGTGAGGGACTTGGACCAGGACGAAGGGGACGTGGTCAAGCACTACAGGATACGCAACATGGACGACGGGGGCTTTTACATCACGGCCAAGATCTCCTTCAGCACCATCAGGGAGCTGGTCAAGCACCACAAACGTACGAGGGGGAGAAGGGGTCCACACTGAGGGTGGTGCACGCTAACACACCCTCAATGGGATCATTGACATCGGAGTGACTGACGCCAGGCCTGCTTTCTCCTCTGCGCTGCAGGCGACGCGAGCGGCCTGTGCACGAGGCTGCTGAGCGCGTGCCAGTCCAGGGCCCCCGAGAAGCCCTGGTGGCAGGACGAGTGGGAGATCTCCCGCGACACACTGAAACTGGAGCGCAAGCTGGGCGCCGGCCAGTTCGGAGAAGTGTGGATGGGTGAGTCAGGGGCAAAAAAATAAAGTCATACTGATAAAGGTTGGTTTTCGCCTGGAGGGGGGTTGGGATGAAGCCACAAGGGAAATGTGGTTGTCAACACCTTCTGTCTCATAATCAAAACCAAAACCACCTTGGTGTGTGGCATTGGCTGATTGGGAATACCCATTAGTAATATGCCAGTTTCTTCCAAAGCCCCAGATAATGTGGGAGGCGGTTGCTCAATCCGGCTCTGGGCCTGGCTCTGTGTGTGTCAGCTAGAGCAGCTTTAGCCCTTGCTGCTCCCGCGTCATACGTGGTGTTCTCCAAGCAAAGCCTGCTTCACGAGGACTTGTCGGAGCCGGTCTACCCTTGAGGGTCGGGATAGGTTTTGGGCTATCAGCACTGATACGCAACAACACTTTAAACACCTGGGACTCCTTTTCAAACGGATCCATGTGGGTGTTACATTCAAAAAATGCTCGCTTTACTCTACATTGTGAGTGTGGAATGTAATCATTAAGAAAGCTTGCTGAAAGCTTTGGGTGAAAGGGAGGATAAGTTGATAAGATCCTTGCCCCAATACTTTGTTATTACAATTAGTGGGAGGGCTTTCCTACTTTATTTCCAGCCCAGTTTGGAAGCACAATACCGCACTCAAAACATCCCATTGTATCAGAGCCTCAAATATCTCTGGTTATTTTCCAGTCCAATCTATTTAAAACTTCCTCATCCACATGGGATATGGGCATTTGGTTTCTCAACAGTCACACCCCCACGATTACCACGTCATGTTTGCTCGTGCATGCAGAATTTAAAAAGCTTCTCAGTATTTGTTTAAAGCTTTATTGCCGACGGTAAATTTGGCTGATGAGGCGTTAAATCCACAAACGCTACAATGTAATCACATAGCAGCGATGCGATTGGATTATATTAGCTATTAATGACAATAACAATAATAACAATATAACAATGACATAACCCTTCTGCTTGCGCTACTGCCTTAGACATGACCTCAACCCCCCGCCCCCCCCCCGCCTTCCTAACACTCTAAGCAAAGATAAAAGATAGCTATTGAACGCCTACCTATCGCACCAGGGGAACCACAAGGTACAGGCTTTGGTGTGCGTTCATTCCTCTGGTGGTAAAGATCCTCCTTTCTGATGCGATGGCACGCTGACAGCGAAACCCGTGTTAACGTGCAACTCCCTCAGGCATCTACAACAATGAGCGGAAGGTGGCCATCAAGAACCTGAAGATCGGCACCATGTCTGTGGAGGAGTTCCTCGCCGAGGCCAACATGATGAAGGCCCTGCAGCACCCCCGGCTGGTGCGCCTGTTCGCCGTGGTGACCAAGGAGCCCATCTTCATTGTGACGGAGTACATGGAGAACGGTGGGTTGCCCTGTTTGGACGTTCAGATAGTGACACAAGACATCGACGAAGAGTCTTTCACTCTTCCACGCTTCCTTCTGTTTATTCATGCAATCGCCTCTTACGTAGTACAATTTGGACGAATATGCAATAAGGATTTATTAATTGCACAAAAAACATGCCCTGAAAAGTATTTATGTGGTGCATATTGCAAAATGGATAGAAAAAGTATTTAATTCCACCACCTTCTGTCAATTCAGTCAGCCATAGAGAGCAGGCCGGAGCCTGCTTTACCTCAATGATTTAAATCCCTGCCCTCTTACACAGCACATCACAGACTTCAGAGTCATCGAGCTCTGTGCCTGGAGCTGGGAAGAGTTTGGAAAAGTGTTTTTACAGTCAGTACATTGTCATAGTCTTCAGGATCAAACATGCTGTCCTATTATGTGTGATTTGGGGGCTGGAGCACATGTTCAAACACAAGATCAAGGAGGTAACCTGCATTGCATGCGTGTCACTGCTCTATCCATGAGTCATGGCCTTTATTCACATGAACTCTTTCGCAATACTCACCGGGGGATTTTCTGTTCACCTTACAGTTTATTTTATTTATTGTGAGAAAGGAATGGTCTGTATTATTTACAATGCTACATATTTATATGAGAGAGAGAGAGAGAGAGAGAGAGAGAGAGAGAGAGAGAGAGAGAGAGAGAGAGAGAGAGAGAGAGAGAGAGAGAGAGAGAGAGAGAGAGAGAGAGAGAGAGAGAGAGACAGAGACAGAGACAGAGACAGAGAGACAGAGAGACAGAGAGACAGAGAGAGACAGAGAGAGACAGAGAGAGAGAGAGAAAGAGACCAGCCCATTGTTCAGAGCAGGGGCCAGTTGACCTCTGATGACACATGGCTACCATCTAGAGTCTGCAGGGCTCTCTTCAAAACACCGTACCCGCCGAGGGAGGACGGCACGCAGGCCGACTAGGGCAACACCGATACGCAGAGGAACACACAGCCATGACACACACCATGAAAACCACACACACACGCTCACCAACACTCCTGTATACGCACGCAACCTTAACCCTAACACCCATATTATCCCGCACCAAAGCGCACTCGAGACCTTTGCCCCAGATTTTCTTCTCTTTCTCACATTTCAAAGACACAAATACCAGGAAATGTCTTACAAATAACCTGGCCAACCAATTAAAGGCAGGCTATTGTGACGGGTGTGCATAGTATTTAAGGCCCATTCAGAGATCACCAATGTCAGCCTGCAAGCGGGAAGAAAAAGGTGTTCATCAAAGCCAAAAGCCATCGTGTGTACATTTCCTGTCGGCCGTCAAAGGGCTAGCCATCTTTCCCAGTCCTTTACACCATTGGGAACAATAAGGAAGTGCATAGGAGTTCTGTTGTCTCTGGCGCAACAACAGCCTCGCTCTATGGAGCTGAATGGAGTGGCTTTGTATGCTCTTCTATGAGAGGCCTGTAAAGCACCAGTAGTGTTGAGCCTTTGTCCGCCAACCACGTGTGTGCAAAGGACACAATTGTCGTCTCTGTACTTAGGAGAGAGGATGGGTTTACCATCCCCATCCTATCAATTTGTTCTGTTCTTTCATTTATTATTATGATTATCATTGTAAGGTGGAAAACAACAGTCGAGGGGAAGCAGCCACGATTCAATCGGTGACCTTGATAAAGGCAGCTCGTCTAGGCTTTCAGATTTCAAAAGACGGACCCAATCCGGAGCTACAGACACAATCCCCCTCTTCCTCTTTCCTGGTTGTGACCACGGTCCTCGCTCAGGGTACTTCCGCTGACCTGACTTGGCAGACTGTGAGGGCCCCTTGAAGTATTGTTCTGTCTCAAACATCCCGATCAAACCCCGAAAAAGACGAGCAGTGGCCAATGGCCAACGGCTGTCAAAAGCACACGCAGCGGCCTGAGTAATGCTCGCTGCACTTCCTGGCACCGTTCGGTTATCAGGTTTAAAGAGCTATTTTGGTCCACCGCCACCTATTTTTGTCCTGTGGTTGTCAAGACAAAAATGATCCAAACAATGTACGCTTTTAAGATAACCCATGTGACGAGTTATTTTTACTCCCTCTACATTGTTGTTTCATAAGCCTCGTTCCACCAGCACCTATAAATATATTACTATAATAATTATGTATTATAAATATATCAGGACAAAGAAAAACACACCTTAGTTAGCTTGATTCTCACCTTAGTTCCGAGGTATGTTTCCAATCTGAGTGCTCTCTTCCGTAGGATTTAAAGCAAGACATAATGGGATGTCAGATACAGCATCTCACCACTGACCACAGGGAACACTATACAATCCCCCCCATGGGAATCCCCCCATCCCATATCTCAATCGATTGCGTAGGTTACATGGAATACAGAGCAGAACCAATGCAGTCGTAGGCTGGGTTGGTGGGTCAAATCCAACTCAGTACATTTTACTTTGAACTTTGTGTGTGTGTGATGGATGGTCTTAAATGGACCGTCTATCAGTGTATGTGCGTTTGAATGAACAACGTTATCGGTCAGCTGATAGGCGAGGCATTACTAGACCAGCTACGCCCATTTGATAGGAACACTAAATCATTTGGGTTCAGTTAAATAATTGTATTAACTCTTGTTTCACAGGTAGTCTCGTGGATTTTCTCAAAACGACAGAAGGAAGCAATTTGACTTTGAGCACCCTGATAGACATGTCCTCTCAGGCAAGTGAACCTCTTTCTCTGTACCACCTATCCTTTAGGGCCTAGCAGCAAACAGACTTCTATTTACTCTCTCACTTCCTATCTATTTACTCTCTCACTTCCTACACACACACACACGTGTGTGTGTGTGTGTGTGTGTGTGTGTGTGTGTGTGTGTGTGTGTGTGTGTGTGTGTGTGTGTCTGGCTATGGGGGTTGAACAGAAAATCAACAATACAAGTCTAGACATCAATAGTGTGTCACAAACTACTACCTCAGGGGATAAAGAACCCTTGGTTTAATCACTTAGGACAGCAAACAATCAAACCCTACATCTATCTGATATAAATAGTCTAGCACTGAGACTAATGGGGTTCTACACTTCAAGGGCCACGATCCAGAAGTTGAGTTGTGTGTAACCAGATATAAACGAACACCAGGAAGGGCTTATGTTTGACGACGCCTCACCGGGCAGAAATGTGCGCAGGTAGTGGATGAGGTGTGAAACCAACCCACACGCCTGCATGAATCCACACGCGTGCAAAAACACACACACACACACACACATTAGCACACACACGCACACACACACACAACCATACAACCACACACACGCATATATAGAAACACAAACAAATATTAGTCACATTGGCAAGTCAATACAAGAAACATTTCATAGGTCAATTTCAGATGTGAAGAACAACCAAGTCAGACTGGGCACTGAAATGACCTTTTACCGGCAAATACATATTAATATAAGCAGAACATTATGCAACTAGCATAATATTGTAGAAAGATACAATATGAATGAAAAAAATAGCAATACAAATATATATATATGTACTAAAAAGCCCGTAAGAGAAATAATACACATGAAATCAAAAATGAAATCCAATTATAAACTAAATCCAAATTCCCATTATGTACAGAGCCAGTCAAAAGTCAAAATTATATGCAACTATGAGCTAGAGTATCCATTATTATGATATTTAGGTAAAAAAGGTTATAAAGTGACATGTAAATGAAAAGTATATTGTAATAGTGTGATATGGTATAAGAGTTAGGGCACCACATGAAGGGATAAGCCCAGCGGCGTTCATGTGGTTTCATGTCATGAGGATGGTTCATATTCAGGCTAAACAAACATGGACATCTCAGTTCTCTGCCAAGGGCCAGGGGGGCTTATATCACCTACATGGTAGATCCTCACGTCTGAAAGGAGCTCCATTTCCCCAGCCATGTCCATGCTGAGTATTCACACATGCACACATAGACACCCATACATACGAGGTATGACACATAAATGCCAGATTTCCATCGCTCAAACTGTGAACTAACGTGAATGTGGGTTGTTTTTACATGCAAATGATACTTTCATCATGCAAGCCCTAAAATGACTTCAAAAGTGCCGTCATATTCATTGGAATTCCCGGCCAGTCTGGGGAACGGTTTAAGGTGAAAGATTTGAGTCTAATCCGGAAAGAACACCGACCTTTAGTAGGAACCGCTGTCTAACCTGGGTGGAGTGCGATGGCAGTGTTGCTGAGGGCTAACGTGTGGAAGTGGAACTCCCTTTCTGCAGGAATCTCTCTGTTCTCTGCCTGTCACTTTCACTAGCTAGTGTACATCCCGTACATACAGTAGATGCCAATCTAGGTACTTTTGCATGCACCTTATCTGTAACATCTAACACAATACCTATATTATGATGGCTGGAGCAGACAAAGACCTCAACACAAATACCAACAGATGCATGATTTGGGCGCACCCACATCCCCTAACACACACACACACACACACACACACACACACACACACACACACACACACACACACACACACACACACACACACACACACACACACACACACACACACACACACACACACACACACACTGCAGTGCACTGTGCTAACCGTGTAGTATCCCCTGCAGGTGGCAGAAGGCATGGCTTTTATTGAGCACAGGAATTACATTCATCGAGATCTACGAGCTGCCAACATCCTGGTGTCCCACCAACACATCTGTAAGATTGCTGACTTTGGACTGGCAAGACTTATCAAGGACAACGAGTACACGGCCAGAGAGGGTAACGAGTTCTCTGCATCTACTTCCACGTCTTCCCTTCAGACCTTACGACTTACCTGACCTTTCCTAGTGAAATAGATTTAGATAGCGGATGATGATAACATTCGTATTCACATGCATGTTCACAGAAACACACTGTTCATCATTTGTGAAGTGAAAAATGTTCCCAGTGGACACTCAAGACATTTAGAAAAAGAGTCTCTGGCGCCACCAAGTGTTTCCTTCTCTCCCTAGGTGCAAAGTTCCCCATCAAGTGGACTTCCCCAGAAGCCATCAACTTTGGCACGTTCTCCATCAAGTCTGATGTGTGGTCCTTTGGAATCCTCCTAACAGAAATAGTGACGTATGGGCGATTACCATACCCTGGTAAAGCGCTACCCTTTGTATACGTACATGATTATCATTCCTCATGCAACACCTATGTCTACTTAATATACAGTAACATTTCTACTAATGTCCTTGCCAAATGTTTCCAATTCAAATCACAAACTAACAACTAACATATCTAAACAACTACCTACCTAACAGTATAAAACACTGATTCACAAGTCAACACTATTCAAACATCCCTAATCTGAGATGATACGGTACTTCCTAATATCCCACTCCATATCCTCTCCTTCCAGGGATGAGTAACCCGGAGGTGATCCAGCATTTGGAACAGGGCTACAGAATGCCACGGCCGGATAACTGCCCAGAAGGGCTCTACAACATCATGTTAATGTGCTGGAGTGAGGAACCCGAGAACCGCCCTACCTTTGAGTACCTGAAGAGTGTTACGGAAGACTTCTTCACAGCCACAGAGCAGCAGTATCATGACCAGCCATTCTGAAGAACAGAGAAGACAGACCAAAGATTAAAAGGACTAAATGTAATGGGAAACAACGTTGTTGTTGTTGTTGTTGTTGTTGTTGTTGTTGTTGTTGTTGTTGTTGTTGTTGTTGTTGTGATAGCTTCTACAACATGGGCCTCTTCTTGCATAACATCCAGAGACCGATCCCTTGCCTTATTTATTTGGGCAAGCTCTGCACAGGGAAAATCTGCCAACTTGCTAGAAATGCTGCAGAATTAAAAGTTGTAAATATATTGCTTAATCTGCTTTTCACTTGTAATACTTTTCACTTAATACCAATACAGTTACTTCAGGTTCTTACATTGTGCAATGATCAATTAATAAAGATCATCCATGGATCTTGGATGTAATTCAAGATGTTTTGCACAAGGAAATGAGACTGTGTTTGGTTTGGTGCTTGCTGTTCCTGAGTGGGGCTGGTTCAACCTGGTTGTGGCGGGATATAGACGTCCACGCCCCCTATCGCCAGGCTCGACCTATGATTGGCTCTTACGACGTGCAACAAAGTATCATCTCTAGCGCTTTTACAAGGCTTTTTTTTGCACACACGGTTTGCAAAGCCATCAAAAAGACTAAAATGGCGCTGAGTTCAAGCTCCAAGAAAAAAGTTTGCTACTATTATGATGGTGAGTGTTTAATTCGCTGATAATTTAGCTGGTGCACGCTCTTATCAATGGCATCTGGCGTGCCGATTAAATAATATCCTGTGAAATGTGTGTACTGCTACTAGCCATAGCCGACCAGCTAACAGCTAGCCTGACTCGTAAGCTTTCTCCAGCCAGACATCCGCAAGACTAAACATAATGTTGCACATTGAAGCCATTATCCTTTTTTAGGGAACGTAACGCAATGTATACGCTTACTTCAATCCCCGCTTCAGCATTCCGCTTGGCTGGTTAATCGTTAATTAGCGTGGCCTAATTGAGTTGTTCATTTAAGTAGTAACTAGCAAACGAGCTAACAAAGGATGCGACTTGATCACCACCTTTAATTGCAATGGTCCCTACTCCTTTTTTTTTTTTTAACTGCTGGTTACGTAGCTCAACACTGTTCGTTGAATGAATGCATATTCCAGTATTCGGGTTTTTTGACGTTATATTGACGTGATAAACAATCCTATTCCTGTGATATCAGCCCTTAGTTTTGCAATGCCTAATTACATGCGTAATCTGCCGTAGTTGGTATCACGTTTGTATAGTTATTTGAGGGAAACTCTTAATGCTGCATGATGAGTGCATCAATCATTTGGCTGTTGATTTTGATTTTGTAAAAATGATTGTCTTTTGGTTATTGCATCTAATATGTGCGGTATTTCCCCCATTCCAGGTGATGTCGGGAATTACTACTATGGCCAGGGACATCCAATGAAGCCCCACCGCATCCGCATGACCCACAACCTGTTGCTGAACTATGGCCTCTACAGAAAGATGGAGATATATGTAAGTTATGTAAACCACTCCCCTATATGAGTAAGGAGACATTTTGAAAGCAGTTGATGGGCATTTTGAATCTAATTTGGTGTGTGTTTTTCAGCGTCCTCACAAAGCCAATGGTGAGGAGATGACCAAGTATCACAGCGATGACTACATTAAGTTTTTACGATCCATCCGGCCAGACAACATGTCTGAGTACAGCAAACAGATGCAGAGATGTAAGTTTAGCCCTCCTATTTCTTTTCATAACTTCACTTAAATAATATAATTTTGTAATTTCCTAATAAAACCCTTGTCCAGCCTTTGTCATTGTTCTAAGTGCTATGCTTTACTGTTGGTCCACAGTTAATGTGGGGGAGGACTGTCCAGTATTTGACGGACTGTTTGAGTTCTGCCAGCTGTCCACGGGAGGCTCTGTTGGTAAGGGTTCACTTTGTCTGCTCCTCCGCTGTATCCCATAAATCCATGCCTACCATACCTAGTTCTTTCTCGTTGAGTGCATCCATAAGCAATGTGCTAATTATCGGACCATTCCAGCGGGTGCTGTGAAGCTGAACAAGCAGCAGACGGACATAGCCATCAACTGGGCTGGGGGCTTGCATCACGCCAAGAAGTCCGAAGCCTCGGGTTTCTGCTACGTCAACGACATCGTCCTGGCTATCCTCGAGTTACTGAAGTGAGTATTGCCAATGCTAGAGCCGTCAGTGGCATGCTTGTTATTCAATGAAGTGAGGAGTGTGCAGCATGGAGACTATATCTAACATTCCACTTTGCCATATGGAGGGAAGCCAGTTAGTTAAATGGTTCTTTAATAAACCTAATAATAAAAAATGCTACAATCTTATGCTTCAATCAAATTTCTAATGTCTACAGTTGGGAGAGTGAGAAATAAGTTGGCAACAGGTAGCCCCTATGGGCATGGTGTCGGTGAATCAGTGGGTAAATGTTGGCGTCTCTGCTCCCCAGATACCACCAGAGGGTTCTCTACATCGACATCGATATCCACCACGGTGACGGCGTGGAGGAGGCCTTCTACACCACGGACCGCGTCATGACCGTGTCCTTCCACAAGTACGGGGAGTACTTCCCTGGCACCGGAGACTTGAGGGTAAGGCTCACCAACGCATTCCAAATGCACCTCTGGTCAGCATAGTGACTGTGTGTGTCAATGGTCATCTTGTTACATTTGTTAGATGTATACGGTTTCTTTTTAAAATTCAGGACATTGGTGCAGGGAAGGGAAAATATTATGCAGTGAATTACCCACTGCGGGACGGGATCGACGACGAATCGTACGAAGCCATCTTTAAGCCGGTGAGTAAAGCAGTGCTTGTGGGTCTAAGGGTTGTCCACCAAAACCCGATGTGTATTAGGCTTCTTATGGGTGACATGTTTTCTGCAATAGTTTAACTGACTTTGTGATGCTGGTGTAGATCATGGCCAAGGTGATGGAGATGTACCAACCTTCTGCTGTGGTGCTCCAGTGTGGAGCAGATTCTTTGTCTGGAGATCGGCTTGGCTGCTTTAACCTCACCATCAAAGGTACCTTCACGTCACTTGTGCATCGGATGGGTCGGGCTTTTGTCAATGGTCGCAAATATAGTAGTTTGACTGAAGATGCACACCAGTGTTAATTTCGTTACCGAAAAATATGACAAAAATGTTCGTCAATGACCTTTTTTCCATGACTAAGACGAGACGACAAGCTAAAAATAGATCTTTGATAACAAAAACTATGACGAAATGTACGTTTTGTTTTTTCGAGACAGGACTAAAATGTTTGGTGTGCTATTTGGACATTCAAAATGCACGATTTTTTCCAATCATTACCCTCCAGTAAGGTTCTTATGCAACTGTTCACTCCTCCAGTAAATAGGACGGACCTAAGCTACGACTTGGCAACGGGAGATATAGTCCACTCAGCTATGAGCTAACGTTATGCATTGTACATATTTATAATTCGAAATTCGTCCCAGCTTTTATACCACAGATACTCTAGGGCAGGTGTGCCCAACCAGTCGATCGCGGTCTACCAGTAGACCGCCGACAGATCCCAAGTCGACCGCGAGGGGTGAAAAAAATTAAAATTAAAAAATATATATATATATTTTTTTTTTTTGCGCGGGACACATACGCGCGGTAGCGCATGCGCTGTCAACAGCAGTTGAAAGCCGTCAACAGTAGTCACGCACTCCTAAACGTTGACATGGCTGAGGGGAAACAAGCTAAGACCTACCATTTTCACCCTGAGTGGGAGGAAGATTATTGATTATTGTTGACAAGGTGCCGTGCGCAGGCGGAATGAAACCCCCACTGAAGTCCGTAGGTTCCCCCCCCCCCACCCCCCCCCGCTTGAAGGTAGTCTTGCCCAATGTTGACACTAGACTGGTAGATCTCGGGAGGTTGGCTACTTGAAAAGTAGATCTTGGGGCAAAAAAGGTTGGACCCCCCTGCTCTAGGGTCTAGCATATAACCGCGTTGTCTGATTACAGTTTAATTCATTTTTCACAATTTACCGCCTCCCGTTTTGAAGAAAAATCACTGCGCCATTCGTTTCAATGGGAATCGCCACGGTCTATACTTTCAACACAAGGTGTACTTTGAAATTCGTCCCAGCCTTTATACTATAGGGTCTATAGCACATACCCGCGT
Organism: Gadus chalcogrammus; assembly: GCF_026213295.1. Classification (NCBI taxonomy): domain Eukaryota; kingdom Metazoa; phylum Chordata; class Actinopteri; order Gadiformes; family Gadidae; genus Gadus; species Gadus chalcogrammus. Next base: position 10,181,464 of record NC_079416.1, on the reverse strand, counting down.
TTTCTGATTAGTTTAATGCATTTTTCACAATTTGTCGTTTTGAAGGATGAACAGACAAGATTACTAAAGTGACGTCACGTTTCCATAGCAACAGATTTTCGGCTCTACACAAACCAAATTAACAAGGGGAAATCCTATGCCACACGAACCTTTTACAGAGATGGAAAAAAAAAGATGGTTTTGTGAGTTTGCTTTACCAATGATGTAAGTCAGTGGTTTTCAAACTGTGGGGCGCGCCCCCCCTGGGGGGCGCCAGAGTTCTTCAGGGGGGGCGCGACATAACCCGAAAAAACCCCTGAAAGACGATGATTCAAATCATCAGTCGTACTTCAACTGTAGAAGTAACATAACTAAATCAATTTTCAACCGTTTATCTTCGTGAAAACCATTTAACAAATCTACACACTTGTATCTTCAATAATATCTAAACAGAATTTCGATATCATTTAAAATGTCTTCAGAATCACAGTTTTAGATTCATACCGCTTCGTTTTCAGCTGTTTTCATTGAAGACGTCAGCCCATTCTGATACACCTACTTCAAGACATCGTAACTCATTCCTTTTTCAACCGTTTACCATTGTTCAAACCATTAAACAAATCTACACACTTGTATCTTCAATACTATCTAAACAGAATTTTGATAGCATTTATACTTTTTTCAAAATCACAGGTTTAGTTTCAAACCGGCGTCGTTTTCAGTTGCTTATAATAATTGATGTCACCATAGCAACGCCGGTAAACAAACCCCGCCGAATAGTCGAATCTCTGGACTGAAAAGGCAGATCTGATGGATTAGACTCAGAAAATTCAGAGTCTGGGACCCTGTATGAATCTGTAAACTGGCAGTTTACACAGATTAAGATGTTCAAATGTATTTAAAAAAGGTTAAGCTAAAACATGCTTAGATAAAGTTGTTAAATTGTATTGTTTAAAAACGCAAAAAGATGTTGTAATGTTTCAGAAATATGTTTAAAAAATATGTTCCAAATGTTTTAAAATTATGATCGGAGATGTTTGAAATGTGTAAAATAATCAAAATAGCTTTCAAAACACAGGTATTTAGAAATAAAAATTGTGGGGGGGGGGGGGGGCTCAGCTGAATTTTTTTTCTCTGAGGGGGGGCTCACTCTCTCACACTTTGAAAACCCCTGATGTAAGTAATACTGAGAATAGATTGTCTTCATATAAAAAAAAACTAAATTAACTAACGTTTACGAACGCCTCGACATGTTTCGATTAGTAGTGATTTTCACCTCTTGAAATTGATTTATTTTAATTTTGAAAGAAGCAACGCATGGAAGCAATGGAGAACGCCATCTCTCGCTTGGTTAGAACTGAAAATCTGGTTGCCAGGGCAACCTGACGTTTTCACTTTGGTACTCTATTTGAGTGGAACAACTTAGCAGGTGTCCATATATAAGGCGTTAGCCTAATTTAACTAGTTTAAAAAGAGAACATTTAGGCTAAAAGTAATGACTAAAAGTTGACTAAAATGTAAGGACTTTTCGTCGACTAAAACTACAGAGAAAAACAATGACTAAAATGTGACTAAATCTAATAAGCATTTTCGTCAAAAGACTAAGACTAAATCAAAAAAAGCTGACAAAATTAACACTGATGCACACAGACATAGATTGTAAAACTTTTAATCTTAGAGGGGACATATTATGAAAACAGTACCTTTCCTGGGATTTGGGGTGTTGTTGTGGGTATATGGTGCTCCCACACGCATACAAACTTTAAAATAAGTCCGATGATTTTTTGAGTGAGATACTCATTTCTGGAAGCAGCCCACCTCCAGCTACCAAACGAGCGAGTCAGTTTCGGCGCCCCCTCCTACGTAGGAAGGGGGCACATTTGAATATTACCTCCCACTTCCCCACTCCCCTCCAATCAGAGCATCGCTAAGATTTTGTGGACCAGCGGACGAGCAGCTCCGGCGGGGGGAACTCGGCGCTAGCCCTGCAGCTCCGTGAAACCCTTTCTCTGGCGCCGAGCTCACCCCGCCGGAGCTGGCGCAGAATGGAGGAGGACATGGAGTAGAAAGGGATTGTGCTCCCGGAGCCGAGCTGCCGCACTGCCGCCGAGCTACCCCAGCCGGAGCTGCTCGTCCGCCGGAGATGCTAGTCCGCTGGAGCTGCCACCTAGCTTCGGCGCCAGTTCAGCTCCCGGAGTACACCGCCCGAGCTGCCGGACTGCGGCTGGACGGCTTCGACGGCGGCCGGCAGCTCCGGAGGGGGGAACTCGCAGGCAGTCCGGCAGCTCAGCTCCCGGAGTACAATCCTTTTCTTCTCCATGTCGTGGTTCATGGACTTCAGAAAGTCAATGCCAAAGTTCCTTCCCCCCCAATTCTTCTCAACCAAGGCCGAGATATCCCCCACTACGAGTCTTTACTTGTGGAAGTACCAGAGACGTCAGACAGTCTTTATTAATCATAATATCATCCGAGGCGCACATGGCTTTTGACCGTGATATTAGATGGATTATATAAATACCTGTATATAATATTATTATTATGTTATATTGTATCATATAGATATAGAGCTCCAGGAGTCAACAAACGGCAACAATCCCTTCTCCTCCATGCTGTGGTTCAGTCTGACAGCTCATTGGTCAATGGGCAGCAGCTCATTTGCATCAATGCTACAGACACCAGAAACAGCGCATTCTGAAGGGACTGAAAAAGAGGGTTATAGCGATAGACAATATTTTTTTCCCTAAAAGCTATTTCCAGAAAACGGCTTAAAAAACATGTTTTCTGGAACTCAAATACTATGTTTAGTTGTTGGGAAAACACCATAATATGTCACCTTTAAATCATGGCAATATTCCATGCGGAGTGTCCCATCTTGCTGATACGGACTGACAATGGACCTTCGGTTGTGTCAACCTTTCATTTAGCAATAATTATTTGCATTGTCTTCGTTATGAACCCAGGCCATGCCAAGTGTGTGGAGTACATGAAGAGCTTCAATCTGCCCCTGCTGATGCTGGGCGGCGGGGGCTACACCATCCGCAACGTGGCCCGCTGCTGGACCTACGAGACGGCCGTGGCCCTGGACAGCCCCATCCCCAACGGTCAGTGTGAAGCGCCCTACACTTTCCCCTCCTCGCTCCACACCCTGGCCATGTTTCGTCACTGACCGTTCACTAAAGCCACGACGTGCTTGGGCCCACAGAGCTGCCGTACAACGACTACTTTGAGTACTTCGGGCCAGACTTCAAGCTGCACATCAGCCCGTCCAACATGACCAACCAGAACACCAACGACTACCTGGAGAAGATCAAGTGAGTGGTCTACTGTAGTGGCACGGCCTGCCATGACGGTCCTCCTGGGGTATTTTAAAGCGTGGTTGCATTGTTCGTAATGGCCTTAATGACACTGTGTATAATGGTGGGTCCAGGCTGTGTCAGGTGTGTTTGTGTGTGTGTGTGTACACAGCTGCAGGCTGGTAGATGGTATGACTCCCTGCTACCAAAAGGTCTGTGTGTGTGTGTGTGTGTGTGTGGAGTGCAAACAGTGTTCTGCGTCCCACAGGCAGCGTCTGTTTGAGAACCTGCGCATGCTGCCCCACGCGCCCGGCGTGCAGATGCAGGCCATCCCGGAGGACGCCGTGCAGGAGGACAGCGGCGACGAGGAGGAGGACGACCCCAACAAGCGCATCTCCAGTGAGACCCTCCGCCGCCGCCCCTGCCCATCAAACGCCACGCGGCGTCTCGTTGCTTCTGCTCCTCGTCTGCTCCCCGTGCGGCCCTTGACCGAGCTCTTACGATCGCTTTTCTTTTTTCCTAGTTCGGGCCCATGACAAGCGGATAGCATGCGAGGAAGAGTTCTCCGACTCGGAAGACGAAGGCGAGGGGGGCCGGCGGAACGCGGCCAGCTTCAAGAAGGCCAAGCGCACAAAGACGGAGGGCGAGAAGGAGGCCGAGGAGAAGGACAAGAAAGGTGTGCTTCTTTCCGCTTTTTGTTTTTTTTGTTGACGACGTTAGGGTTTACTGTGTGTATTATCTGTCGGTTGAAATCGGAGGGCCGAGGTCTGTCAGCTCGGGATGCACCCCATCCCAGTCTACTTTTTTTTTTAAATTATTATTAAATTATATGATTGTGTCCATTACAGAAGTGAAGGAAGAAGAGAAGCAGCCCGAAGAGGAGAAAATGGACACGTCGAAGTGAGCGAGCGCACACAAGCACTCACATTGCCTGTCTGGTGGAGGGAGTGGCCAGTGGGAGGGCTAACCCTTTCCGTACTCTTCCTTCTTCTACAGGCCGAAAGAAGAGTCCAAGACGCCCTGAGATGGCCGGCTCCTGGGAGACCGGGGTCAAGTGTACAGAAGGAATTTGGAAAAAGTGTTATTGGCCCCCTCCTAACCATACGTATTTTCGGTGCCAAACTGGAAATGAATGGATGAAAGACTATACTTTTTAAAAGGTATGACCCTTGGGTCCTTTTAAGGTTTAGTTTTTTTTTAGGTTAACTATTGAGTAACATTCATGAACTTGAGGTGATGACGTTTTTATGTATTTTGTTTTTGTACACGTTATTTTTTCATAATCTGCGATAAAACCTTGCTTTGATCCTTAGAGGTCGGGTAGAGTGTAAAAATGGTTTATAACATGTATCATTTTTATACGCGTCCTTTTGCATTCAATTAATTTAAGTCATCAAAATTGTGGCTACTTCAATTTTATGTATTTTAGTCCCATTTTTGTCCTGTGCCTTTTTGACAAACTTGACATAATATACCCCTAGCATTAAAGGAATTCAGTCCTCATAAAGGACCTTTTACAATATTAAGTTTAATAGGTTGTATACATATGAAATGGTCCTAATGGAGTCACTGACACATTAGCTGGAACCTTTCTGTGTGTTTAGCCTAGAGACATGCAGAACTCTGATCCAATAGTCCCCTAGGTTATCTTGGGACTTGAATGTCCAATGTGCTGTATTATATTCTTGTAAAAGGGGAGGTAAGAGTGGTATATATTGTTTTGTTCTTTGAACGTTGTTCCAACAGCCTGCTCGTGACTTTCGTAGCATTCTGGGACAAACTCTGGTGTATAGACCACACGTTTTAATAAAAAAAATAGTAAATAAATGTTCACTTGAATTACCATCTTGAGTCCAAAAGCATATTGTGCACATGGTGAAGTTAACAGTAGTTCCTACAATTACAAAATAACAGCATTTACAACATTGTTTACAAAGTACTTATACTTTTGAGATAAATTGATATTTTCTCATGTGAATAAAGCAATTTGATCCCACCAAGTCCTGAAGGGTAGTCACTTATTTCTGTGGTTGCACTACATCCTTGTATGTATCGACTGTCCAGTTCATCATTAGACGAGACTAGTCCTTAGCGTAACCGTTGACTTATCAGCTCCCTCTGGAGTTGGGTTGGAGTTTTCTTCAGCTACAGTGTTTCTACGCAGCAGGTTTTAAGTTCTCTCTGGAAGGTGACCTGGCAGGTTCAGAGCCAGTCACTCGGTCCTTCTGAAGTGTGACGGTCCAACAGTTCATGTTGCTCCGGAGTCTCCAGCTCGCTGTCTGGTTCCGGGGCCGAAACCACTGACGGTGCGGTTTGATGTCTCTGAATGCGAACCTGAAATGGTAAAGCAACCAGCTTATTACACGGTTTACTGACGAGCATGGAAAAAAACGGAAGGACATCGCCGAAAAGGTGGGTGTGTTTCAAAGTGAGTCACAAACGTGTCTTCCAAAATCTCCAGATGCCAACGAGCACTAATGTACAAAAAGTAAGGAAAACCTGACAAGCAGCTGAAAAAGGCATCAGACCGATGATATCTGTATCCAACTCAGACTATTAGGAAAAATGAAGGTCATGATTTCTGCAGGTCATCCAAAGGTAAATGATGCCAACCGGAGCTGCTTCAACTCGGAAGCTCCACACTGCTCCTGTCTCCATATGAGTAGGGTGAACGACGCGCGTAGCGTGGCTTACCCTTTTGGCGTTGCGAGGCCTCTTGTGGCACGGGCATAGATAGAGGGAGGAGGTGCAGAGCGCAAAGCAGCGGAAGGAAAACACCAGCTGCACCACGGACAACACGATGAGGGGAATCCAGAGGACTATCGTGGTTCCCTGGTAGAGATATCGGGGGGAAAAACAGCAAGTCGTGTCATCAGGTCAAAATTAAAAAAATACTTAACGTTTCTGTCTTGGCTGCCTCTCAGCACATGTAGGCAGTGTTTACATGCATAGGTATAACTTTATTAATCCGCTTTAGGAGAAATGTGTTTGTCTTTAACTCACATAGATTCGGGTGGGGTCAAAGGGGCATTCGTAGGTGATGCTGGAAAAGCCATCAGCATCAGGGAACTTGCAGTGGGTCAACAGGCCCCGCCCATTGTGCATTATGGCCTTCACCGTGGAGGCCATGACACCAAGGGCAGAGGCCGTTCCTAAGAGGCCCGATATGAAGCTTGTGACCAACAGGGACCATTTCTACAGGAAGAAAATTGCTTTAAGGAATGTCATTGTGATCAACCCCCCACCATACACGCTGATACTAAAACGGTTGTCCCACTCCCATCTTTGCAACCATTATGGTAATATGAATCTCCCAATGAAAAAGAAAAATGTGGGATGTGTTTATAATGAATTAGTTTTCCCCCTATTACTACAAGAACAGGATACACACTTTCACAAGACAAGTTTGAACAAGTGTTGGGTGTAGGATGGTTGCCTACCAGTGGCACTCTTTTCTTGTTTTTGGACAAAACAATGGTAAGTATTCCACAAATGATTCCCTGCAGAAGAGGGAGGATTACCAATCAGTATGTTAGATGGCAAGGTGGTTAGTAAATGCATGGTAATAGTGTGTATAAATATTGGTGCATAAACACAAAGACCAAGAGAGTAATTCTACTGTTTCTAGACTCTTCTAGACCTGCTTGCTAATAAAATGCAGGCCTGCTATCAATATTTAATATTTTTTCTTCTAGTACTCTTTGTTTTTCTTTGTTAAAGATGTCTTAAAGTAATAATATTATGCCACCAGGTATTAGTGTGATTAGCAGTAAGGCACAGGAAAAAACAGATTTTCAAAGGGCTTGTAATGGCTAATCACACTCACAGGTGGCATAATATCCCCCCTTAAACAATTTGTTATGAACATTGCTACCAGCACTGTCCTCATGCAGGCCTGTAGGGGTCAGTGTTCGGTCACAAATGTTGTAAAGTGAGCTTTTTTCCGCTTTGAGAGAAAAGGTGTCCTACTAACTCACCAGAAGGCCAGCCACAATAGCGATCACATTGGCGATGGCGTACACCATGGTTCGAGCCAGGGCGTGGACGCTGATGTGCCTGAGCACAGCACCGTGCACCAGCGCACTCAGCAGGAAGTTCATGTGACCTACCAGCACCAGCCCAAGGCCCATCTTCATCAAGGCCTTGCTGTCCTTGAGGCTGGTGCAGCATACTCCTGTTGGGGGGGGGGGGAATGATCATCCTCATCATCATAATCATCATCAACACATGTCAATTCTCACAAACATCTGCAGGGAGACACTATAAGGGCAGATTGATTAACCATTAATTAACTTTAGTTTATGCATTAATAAGAATTATTATGTTGCATAAACATAGGGTGAGGGGAAAAACTTATTTAGTAATGTTTAAATGAATAACTTTGTTAACATGAACACCATTAGTAAACATGAGCAACATCAACAAATGATTACCAGACACATTTAACTGTTTATTATCTGTTAATGCTTACGACTGCATTATCTAGTGTTAATTGTTGTACCCTTATTGTAAAGTGTGACCATTTTTTGTTGTTGTTAAAACGAATGATAAAGTAGAACTATGTTGCGTCTAGTCACCCACACTGGAAACACGAAAAAGAAGATAATCAGGTTTAGGGACAACTGCCACTTTACGCCAAGCCCCTATTGGTCATTAACAAATACATTTAGTCGTATCCGGATCAAATTTAGTAGGATACTCCGAGGAGAGTAGGCGAATGCAAATGATAGGGAAGTTGTGACCTGGACCACACATGTATATTTGGCAGTTTTTAAAGCGTAAAGGGTAGAGGGTTAAACATTTACCAACTGGTAGCCCAAGGTTCCCGGAAGGGAATCTATCTGTTCCTCCACAATTTCACCTATGCGACCCATTAAACTCTTTCGCATGTTGATACTCGGCATATCATGCTCTTGAATATGAATGGACACTGAAAAAATACATTGCAAAGAATGTATTTTGACTGCGCGGACCAATTTACGTTACTCCACTGAGAACCACGCCTAAAAGGTTGTCGTTAGTTTGGTTTGCGCTCTGTTGCTTGCATAGGTCTATAATAGTAACGATAATCAGTTTAAATATACTTACCAAAGTTTACCATGATTTATTCCCGGTTATCCTACAATTATTTATATTAGACGCGTCATTGCATTCCCTTTTAATCCAAAAAGCTTCTCCTTCTTCTTCCTCTTCTTGTCTCCTTCACCTGTGTTAGTAGTCTACACAGCAGGGGGCGGAGTCTCGGCCGCATCCCCGCCCACCGCACCTGGGTTGTGAGTTTCTCAGAGCACGCACTACTCTCCAAAAGATCCGTGGAGGTGGAGGTCAACGAATACCTACGTAAGGTGTCGTTCACCAATAAAAATCGGATTTGACTAACTAGCATTATTGAATTGATTATTACACACACCTGTGTGTGCTCAAAGTGCGCTGTTAAAAGCAGACTTGCTTGTTTTTCACAGAGCGCTGAAGGAGGTAGTCTGCATGATGTTGATGCTAGGTGTATTCTTGTTGTGTTTTGGCACAGGGACTCTTCTCCCTTTCCACTCGACATTGGAGAGCCAGATTGCTGAATTGTCTCAAGGGATTTTTGAAGATGCATTCCTTTTTCCAGCTGACATGGATTTTCAAGGACCATTCGACACAATGTTCAGCTCCTGGCAATCTAGCAGACCAGATTTCCACATGCTTACAGAACTGCCTCCCTTTATGAGTCTTCCGAATGTCCAGGTGTTGTGTAATCGATCACAGATAACCTTGCTGGTCGATAGGGCATACGGTGGTGTCCAACTCAATGGAGATGAGGTGCAACTTGGCAAAGGGTGCAATGTGAATGGAGTTCTGGATAACCAATTTGTCTTGACTCACGACCACACAAAGTGTGGCACTATTCGTGTGGTGAGTTGTAGTCCTGTTTAAAAAAGGATTTCAATGAATAAGTAGGGTATTTTCTGATGCAGACTTTGACTTGTAGGTCCAGAGTGGTTTGGAGGTTTTCTCTAACTATCTCCATGTTGATCCCAAAAAATCTGTCTTCAACTGGTGGCCTACTCCCTTCACCCTGCCTATTTCCTGCAGCCCAAACATGCAAGTCTTGACTTAAAAATCTTGATTCAGAGATACCTACCTGGTACTACAGATTGTGTGTGTTTAAATCAAATTTGACCTGACTGGGCATTTTACAATGCTCTGACTCAAATGTTTTTCAGGCGTCCTAGTTCTAGCTTTCCATTCCCACTGGAATTGCCCAACGAAGAGTGGAGCTTTGTTATGCAACCAATGAATTGTGGGTACTGCTCACTTTTTTTTAAATTTTGGTTTGAAATTGTTTGGTTACTAATAAACCCTTTCTTCTTCCTAAAAGCGTTCTGGACCCAGACTGCCCAGTCCAACTTCTATGAAAGGGGTCAAAATATAAATGTACAGGTGATGGCAAAATCAGGTGTCCGACAGCAGCCCTTCCTTCAGGCCTGCTTTGTGTCTCCATCCCCTGACCCCCACTTCAAACCTCGGCAGGCCGTCGTGATAAATAAAGGGTAAGCTTTTGGTAGAGCGGCACCTGTCTCACCCAGGTGGTGGTTCAGGCAAAAGCCCCATTTGCCACCCGACACTCCATACTATGACCCCTAAACACATTTGGCCTATAAATGCTTCCCAAGAAAATCCTTTATTCTTTCAGGTGTGCTTCAGTTTCATCGGACTCGTCTCCTGCACTGGTGGAATACGCTGCTCCGACAAGCGAGGGTGCCATTAATCTGGTCCTGCACACATCTACTCTGCATTCAGAGGTTGGTACTGTCTCCGGGTTCTGTGCTTCAGCCGACTCCTTGCTTGGTGGGCTTAGATGATTTGTCCTTTTTTGTTCACAAGGTGTACATGCACTGTAGTGTGCTGATGTCTGCCTTCGGCATCACCCCGGGGTCCAAGTCATGCAACTACAACAAGATGGAGTCCAGGTGCATGAAGATGTTAACACTTTGGGTATACGCATGTGTGTGGGATTGTTATCTTGCTAATGGCCGACTTGTCGTTCTCCAGATGGGAGGAGCTGAGTGGAGACCTGGAAGTATGCCGCTGCTGTAGCTCACGGTGTCAAGCAGTTAAACATCTTAACATCGGTGAGTGCTTGCCGATTGTAGAGCACCAAATTAAGACGCTTCATGGTAAAGTGTAAAAGGGCTATCCAGCTTACAATGCTAGCTGCAGTTTAGTTGACTGTCTTGTCATTTCAGCTACAAAGGCTATAGTCACTACTGGTCCTTTCTACTTCGTGGGGGAGGAAATGGCGGAGGCACCTCTGACATCGCTGGACCATCTTGGTGACTCCTCCCTGAGCTCAGGTGCTGAGGCCATGCAGTCTGACGCTGCTTTCGCTGTGGTGACTGAATACCAGGCCCCCTCAGCCCCCAGTTTGCAGGACAGCAGAGTGCAGTCTGAAGTGAACGAGATTGCAGAAACCCCCATGGATCCTCCCCTAGGTGAGCCTCGGGGTATGGTGGTCCAGAGCCTGGGCCCAGTGGCCAGGCTAACCATGTGGCTACCGAGGGGGTTGAGAACCACCCAGCCATTACCTGAGCCGGAGAGGACCCCTTCCATGCCAAATGCATCAGAGGCCCCAGACTCTGGACTAAATGAGATCCAAATCAACCCTCGTGCGACGGGCGAGGACCTTCTGTTGCTTCCTGGCTCTGACAAGAGCGATGGGAAAGATGCATCAAGTGATGCTGATATGGGAACCCCAGCAATGGTCGACGGCCATCCGATTCCTGAAGCCTCGGAGAAGACCTCTCTCCTGGAGGAATCCAAGAGGAAACGGTGGGGCTGGAGGCCCATGGTGACGGGGGACTTCAAGGGCCTGGTGAATGTGAACAACCTGAGTGAGGAGAAGCGGCCTGAGAAGCGCTCCAACCGACGCAGGGATCAGAGGGACGCGAGCAGCTCTTCTCCTGTAATCCGCTCTCGAGTACAGTTTACAAAAAGCGTGGACGGGTCTCAGACGCTGAGCTACGAGGAGGACGTCATCAAGCAGAAGGAAAAGCCCAAGATGCGAAGCTTGGGGAAGGATGACGTTGTCAAAGGGATTCAAAAGACGGGCCAGAGGGCGCTCTATACCTTCCTCGAATTGTTGAAGTAGGTTTATCAGAAACTTCTCACATTTATTTTTGTTGAAAGATTTAACACAATTTGGACTAATTTATTTTGTTTTCAGGAACATCAGAGCGGAGTAATTCTACAGAAGCTTCAGCTGTCTTATCTACATAGGCCTTTATTAAAATAAACATTGCCTTACACTCCATGTTTGTGGTCTTGATCATTTTGCACTTGGATTATATTTGGTTAGTTTAGTTGTACTTCTATTTGTTATTCAAACGCCCACAGTCTCATGTAGCAGTCTCACCCAGATGTCGCTGTAGGGAACATGGCTGTGTGGTTGCGACGACAGTGTGCGCTCTCCCTTTTACGCTGCCCGCTCCCCTCTCCCTCCCCCTCCCCTAGCCCAAGTTTGACCCTTCCTCTGTACCACCGCTCGCCACTATAAAGTGCACATGTTTTCGTCCCGCAGTCTCTTTCCCCGGCCACAAACGAGCGTGGGTGTCAACTCACAGTTCTTGAAAAAAAACTTAAAAAATATAAAAATTAAAAAAAATCAAAATCTCTATAAAAACTAGCGACATAATTAAATACAAAAACGACTTTAAAAAAAATCGAAAAATATTTACTTAAAAGAAAAAAAAATACAAGAGTCCTCGGGCTTAACCCGAAGTTGGCGTCAACCGGCAGAAACTCTTATTGGGGTGTCATTCCTTCAATTTAGTGTTTAGGGTTAGGAAGGTCCGGCCAAGGAAACTTCTTCACCCATTAGCGAACCCTAGGTACTTTTAACATTGGACACGGAATACATCATCTGGTCTTGGTGGGAGAAATCGAGTTCATATTCTTGGTGAACTTCAAGTTATGAACACTGCGACAACCGGGAGTTATCCAATGGCTTCTCTCTATGTTGGCGATCTGCACCCCGATATCACGGAGGCTATGCTGTACGAGAAATTCAGCCCAGCTGGACCGGTGCTCTCGATTCGGGTATGCCGGGATATGATCACCAGACGTTCTCTGGGTTATGCCTACGTGAACTTCTCCCAACCTGCTGACGGTAAGTAGCCTAATGCATCGGGGAACCAATGTATTCATTGCATATACGCTTAATAAGAAAACATTTGAAATCAATGCATTAACTGCTACAGTAAGTAACGCCTCCACGCGTGCCATGGCATGGCCGTCCTGCTTGGTTTCAAACGAATCTAAACGAAACTAATTGCATGCAGTTTATATTCCATACTCAAAGCAGCATACATGTACCGGAGAAAATGCCACACGACGATTTCATTATAAGCTCTTGCCATGCGTTATGTCTTGATATTATCATTTACAGTAGGGCTTTGTATGACCCATATAATTGCAATGAACCAGTTATTGCAGAATAGCAGACATTCTTAGTTGCGTTAGGTCGGTCCCTATTCTATGAAACCTAAATCAGTGCGTTTTATAGGAGCTATATTCCACTATAGGGCCATCATTTACAGTGAGGGAAGTAGGCATTCTCGATATTCGCACACTAGACAAAAATGACCCATTTCTGCTCCTATTTAAAGGACCACTAAGGGACATTTCAGTACTGAAATTATTCCCTGATGCTCCGGTTTCTATAGCCTACTCACTGAAAAGACTACCGGTGGCGAACAACAACACTGAATGTCGTTACAGTGAGATAAGGCTGACATCTGCCACCATAGGCCTAGAATATCAAATAACTATCTCCCTTTGTTCTTAAATACATCTAGCTTATGTTCGAATTCATAATTTTCAACAAAGGCAGGCCTATTGGTACATACTAGATTGACCCCTTTCAATTGTTGAGGATTCAGTTGTATTGTTATAACAATAACTTGGAAAGGCTTTTTTTTTCTTTTTTCTCAAAGTCATGTCCCCTTGGAATAATGTTAAAGCATAGAGAACTGGAGGTTGGGTTTGTGAGTAGATTGTCTGCAAAGGAACAAGCCTGCTATTTGGACAAGGAAAGACTTTAAGACACTTTATCCCATCATACACATTGTGTACACCTGTCACTAGGCCTCCATGCTCAAACAGTGGGCTTTTTCTAGTTCGAGGTAGGAGAGTAAGTATTTCTTAGTATTTGAACACTCTTAGCTATGAATATTAAGGTCATTTAAGGCATATAGTTCAGGCTTATAAGGTATAAGTCACATCATTATGATTGGAATATTTATGGTAACTAAGATGTGACACCGGTGTGTGTAAACCTTTTCTATCCTGGTTGAATGTGTTTTGTCCATGTCCATGGTAGAGAATGTTTCAAGTAACACGCCAGGCCAAATAGCTCCCAGGGCCCCACTCTAAATTTAGAACCTTGTTTAGACCCCCTTACATTTGCCTGGCCATAATGGCTTCATGGCTCTTTAGTCTTAAAAACCCAGAAGATGAAAGAGACCACATGGCAAACTGTAGGCACAGAATGATTAACTCTTGTCCAGTCTACAGTTAGCACTGAATATTTTTTGTTATAGACTTTGTTGATCCTGTGACATTTATCTTTATTCCTGTGCTTTATAACATGTAGAAAATCAAGCACCAGGCAGGGAACCTTCTGGAATCGGTCCCACACGTTCGACACCACACACCTTCTGTGGCCATATATGTTGTGAAGTACAATCGCAGGGAAAACCGCTGAGGCCAGCAGTCGCACAGCACCTCTGTTTTGTTTACCAGACATTTCTGCTGAAAAGCTGTGTGTGTGTGTGTGTGTGTGTGTGTGTGTGTGTGTGTGTGTGTGTGTGTGTGTGTGTGTGTGTGTGTGTGTGTGTGTGTGTGTGTGTGTGTGTGTGTGTGTGTGTGTGTGTGTGTGTGTGTGTGTGTGTGTGTTGACTCTACAAAGGGAGGCTACCAGGAATGTGGGCTCTGATGGCTTTGAAAGCTAACCTGGGGACATGGCTATAGAAAAATAAAATGTTAGGATTTAGAAAGAGGTAAAAAGATTCTGACAATTTTGTTATCAATGTTAACAAAATTAACAATGTTAGTCATTCCTAAAAAATATATACAGTGTAGTCCAAAAATCGAAATAATTGCACCAAACACAAACATTTATATTATGAACAAATATTACATTCAAACACATTATCTTTGGTCAGAAGTGGTCAATGGTCTTCTTGACATGTGAGGGCAGAAGCATGTGTGCACTTCAACCCCCATGTGTGAGTGAGAGGCCCATGTGCTCACAGCTAGGCCACACCAGCTGCCACCTTCATGCCACCTGTCCCTCATGGCTCTGAGGACCACATGTTCTTTACGATGTCACACGTGGCTTTATAATGGTGTCTTCCCAAAGACCGAGAGCTGCAACTGTCGTCGAATGCACTCACAACGTTGTGCTTATGGTGAAATGGTAGAACAGTAATTAACGCTTGGAGTGTTGCCCAGTGGTGCATTCTTTTCTTCTTTTTGTGGATTTGTGTAGAGGGAACTCACTTATGGTGCCTTCAAAACAGTCTAGAGTTTCCGGGAATTTCGGAGGTTGGGACGTTAAGTTCGGAGGAAATCACCTTAAACACTCTGTTAAGTCGGAGATTTCCCTCTGAACTTTGTGCGGGAGTAGAGCAACCTGAGCCTCCGAGTTGACGTCACAAGTTAACAATGTCTGCCAATTTCATTGATGGACTAAAGTGAACTTGCAGCAAGCACTAAGAGGCGAACCTAACACCCATTCTATCATTTGCACTACGATACATTGTGGCTTACAATTATAAACATCACCTGATCAATTCTCCCTCATGTTCAACCATCGCAAGCAGTTCTAATAACTGATTCATCTGATTCAGCAACGAACGCAAAGAGGTCCCTGCGGGCATCCATACTTTGTTGTTGCGAAGTCTAGTCTCACACAATCTACTCCAATCTGTTTTTCCAGTTTTATGTCATAGCCTACGAATGTTTCCTGAACACTCTTATTTCGGAAGAAGGGAAGGTTTACGTAAAGACACGTAAGAGCTTCCGAACCTCTGAGCTCCCATTCTGTAAACTGTGGAGACAAAGTATAGAATGAACAAACAAGTTCATAAAACAACAACGGCAAGTGAGGTGTTGTTGTTGAAGTGCACATGCTCCCGCTCATCGCCCTTACATTGACCTCTTTGACCCCTTCTCTGCCCACCCCCCTCCCACCACCAACAGCGGAGAGAGCCTTGGACACCATGAACTTTGACGTGGTGAAGGGGAAGCCCATCAGAATTATGTGGTCCCAAAGAGACCCCTCGCTCAGGAAATCCGGCGTGGGCAACGTGTTCATCAAGAACCTGGACAAGTCGATCGACAACAAGGCCCTCTACGACACCTTCTCGGCCTTCGGCAACATCCTCTCATGCAAGGTAGGAACTGGAGTTGCTTTCACTGTGCCCTTTCAGGATTATTGCGTTTAAATGTTTCTGTTTACTAAGTAGAGTGTATTTAGGCCTCGGTGACCTCTCCCATGTGTGCTTGCTTCTGAAAAAGGTGTCATTTCTGAAATATTTGTCTTTAATTATTTTGAATTCCACGTCATGCAACACTATGACATTTTGAACACATGGTAGACAAAGTGTCTCTGAAGCTATTGGATAGCTTTAATATACACTTTTTGATATACTTCTAGGATTCAAAATGGAAGGCACAGAGAAGGATATTTGCTTTTAACATGCTACTTTTGACCAAGAATCTGCTTATAAAAAACACATAATAACATAACCAGAAGGGGAGGGGGCTTCCACGGCATTGTTTTAATTTCCAGGTGGTGCATGATGAAGGTGGCCCTAATCGTCTCCATGCCCTCTGTCTCCCAGGTGGTGTGCGATGAGAACGGCTCCAAGGGATACGCCTTTGTGCACTTTGAGACCCAAGATGCGGCCGACCGTGCCATTGAGAAGATGAACGGGATGCTGCTCAATGACCGCAAGGTGTGAGTGTCTCAGCGTCTCAAAGCCGGGGGGGGGGGGGTTTATGAAGGTTGTACAGTCCTTCTTTGCTGCTGGCAGTAGTTTCACTCTTTGGATCCTGAAGGGATTTATGTTAACTTTAAACCTGGCCACTGAAAGAAAAAATGAGCACCTCTGTATGCAGTGGGAGAAGAAGAGACTACAATTTCAGGACATGATTTGAGTATGGCAATATTTGTTATGCAAATGAGATGGCCGCTGTGTTTATAACAGCTGGCAGTGTCGGGTTAAGGTTTCACCGTCTCCGTCTCTATGTAGCTTGTTCGTTCTCTGTCGAGTTTTTAAGTGCTTTAAGAAGCCTTGTCCCTTTTGCATCGTGTTGCACCGCATTGTTGCTTGTTTCCTTTTGCGTGAATAACATCACTAAGAAGCATATTTCTTACAGTGTGAAGAGTCCTCTCCTTACTAACACAACCAACAAAAGAGTGTACTCTCCCTGCGCCAAACGTGTTCCCCGCTTGCCAACCTGTCTTGGAGTGTAACCGTCGTCGGGTGTGTACGTGTGTAATGACGCTTGTGTGTTTTAGTGATGGATCGTGTGCAGGAATGCAATACTGGAAGGCGGATTGGGCAAGGTGGTCCTAGCCAGGTATATACCTATCATTTTGGTCCTCCACAGCTTGCCTCTGCCTGCAAGCCTCTCTCCCTCCACCTCTCTCCATCCGAACCCTGCCGCCACAGTCTCAGGGAAACGGACTACGATGGATGTTCCAAATGTGTTGTCTGTGTTGGTTTTGTGTGACCCGTCTAATTGTTTGCCTGCTCCAGTGATATTAACAGTGAGTGTTTTGGTTTTTTATTGATAATCCCAGACTGGCAATGTCCCATATTGCAGTGTGGCCGTCAAAATGTGTATTGTTTATTGTCTTTTGTGTTTTCTGGTTTTTATTCGTTTGGTCATGAAGTGTAACTTCTCCTCCGTGCTCCTCTTGTGTGGTCAGGTCTCCCTCTATCTCAGTGTGGTGAGGATCCTACCTGGAGGCTTGGGGAACCGCAGTATATTAGACTGGGAAGAATAAACGATTGGCCCTTGGTTTTCCCTTCTCTTTTCGGACCATTTTACAAATGTTTCTGCTATCGCTCTCTCTCTCTCTCTCTCTCTGTCTCGCTCTCTCTTGCTCTCTGTCTCTCAGGTTCGTAGGTCGTTTCAAGTCTCGCAAGGAGCGGGAGGCTGAACTGGGGGCCAAAGCCAAGGAGTTCACCAATGTCTACATCAAGAACTTTAGTGACGATATGACTGACGACCAGCTGAAGGTGCTCTTCGACCAACACGGTAATCCCCAAACCTTAATCTTTCTTACATAGTGTATTAATACAAATATGTACTTCTTTTATTTTGAAAAAACGACTTTCTCTTGCTTATATTTGGAAAGATCTTTTCAAAATAAGGGCAATATATATTTGCATCAACCAAATTCCTTACGAAATCCTCAGTACAGTGGTGATTGTTGGCTATAAAGCAGCCTCTTGTGTGACTTGCAGGTAGAACGCTCAGTGTGAAGGTAATGACAGACCCCTCCGGCAAATCCAGAGGCTTTGGATTTGTTAGTTATGAGAAACATGAGGACGCCAACAGGGTATGTGTGATGACAATACCACTTGGTAGCATGCTTGAGTCTTACTTTATTATTTTTATAATTTCGTCACATCTTGAAGATCTAAATGTTGTGTGTGTGTGTGTGTGTGTGTGTGTGTGTGTGTGTGTGTGTGTGTGTGTGTGTGTGTGTGTGTGTGTGTGTGTGTGTGTGTGTGTGTGTGTGTGTGTGTGTGTGTGGTGTGGTCATGGGTGTGTGTGTTAAAAGGCGGTGGAAGAAATGAATGGCACAGAGGTCCAGGGCAAGACTGTGTTTGTGGGTCGCGCTCAGAAGAAGATGGAGCGCCAGGCTGAGCTAAAGAGGCGGTTTGAGATGCTAAAACAGGAACGCATCAGTCGCTACCAGGTCAGCCGAGAGTGGTGCTGTTCATTGATGGCTCTATTTTGGTTAAATGTTCAGTTAGCTGCTAGATATATGAAAACAATATTACATAACAAAATTAGTTTTGAATGAATTTAAGACGCCTTGGCTTGCTTGTTCTACTTCTTCTTCCAGGGTGTTAACCTGTACATCAAGAACCTTGATGACACCATCGATGACGAGAAACTGCGCAAGGAGTTCTCTCCATTCGGATCCATCACCAGTGCGAAGGTAAGACGACACCCAACAGCATGTTGTGTTCAAGGTAATCCCCGACATTGACCCGCAGCAGTGTTGAGAAGCACACTCTTTACATGTAGCATCCTGTGTGATCCGGTCTGAGGCGTGACGCGTCCTGGTGCTTCAGGTCATGCTGGAGGAGGGCCGCTCCAAGGGGTTCGGCTTCGTCTGCTTCTCCTCCCCGGAGGAGGCCACCAAGGCCGTGACCGAGATGAACGGCCGCATCGTGGGCTCCAAGCCCCTCTACGTGGCCCTGGCCCAGCGCAAAGAGGAGCGCAAGGCCCACCTCACCAACCAGTACATGCAGCGCATCGCCGGCATGAGGGCCCTGCCCGCCAACGCCATCATCAACCAGTTCCAGCCCGCCAGTGGCTACTTCATGCCCGCCGTGCCCCAAGTTGGGGTATGTCAGACCCCGAAACGAAAGGCCTATGAAGATAATGGATATGACTTGTAAAACACTAAGCAGTGCTATTCAAAGCTTGACTGGAATTGCTTTGTGTGTGCAGCAGGCGCAGAACAGGACCACTTACTACGCACCCAATCAGATGGCCCAGATGAGACCCAACCCACGTTGGCAACAGCAAGGTGGACGGGGTCAAGGTGAGCACGTCGCCCGCTGGCAGTCGTACACCTAGCTAGCCTATCAGCATGGCCTATCAGCCGATGGAAGGCCCTTGTAGACCTTCTCCTCTGCCCCTCCTACAGGGGGCTTCCAGGGAATGCCGGGCTCCCTGCGGCAGCCGGGACCCCGCGGCAACATGAGACACATGTCCCCCAATTCTAACGCACCGCGAGGTAGCCTCACACAAGACACATCCGCATGACCTGTCTTATGAGTAGATCCACTGTAGTAGATCCATAATGAATGGATCCATAATCTCCTATCAATAGCAGGTCCTCAAGTTGATACAATACTCCAGTCTCTTGTCAGCGGCCGATCCTAAGGCTGACCTCCTTATCCGTACCTCCAGGTGGCGCCCAGCCCATGGGTCCCCGTCCCTCCATGGGGGTCGCAGCTCCCCGGGCCATGCCACCCTACAAGTACGCCTCCGGGGTGCGGAACCCCAACCCCCAGGGCGTGCAGCCAATCGCCTTACAGCAGGTAGCGTCTACGGTCGCGTCACAGCCCACGTCACGCCGCTTCTGTAACCTTAGTGTGTTGATTTGTGTTTTTGTTTTTTTGTCATGTAATGTGGTTCCTCTTGCGCCCTCCTCCAGGCTCAGCCAGCAGTGCATGTGCAGGGACAGGAACCCCTGACATCCTCCATGCTGGCGGCCGCTCCTCCCCAGGAGCAGAAGCAGATGCTGGGTAACCACGACTATATATACTGTACACTGAAAGTGACACGACTGGGATCCAAGTGCAAAAAGATCCACGCAACGTTTAGACCAAACCGACAGCAATTGCGATGGCAATGGGTGTTGAAAAGTCGATGCATTTTGTAACCCTTTTTCCCTGTCTTTCTCTCCAGGGGAGCGTCTCTTCCCTCTCATTCAGTCCATGCATGCCAGCCTGGCAGGGAAGATCACCGGCATGCTGCTGGAGATCGACAACTCAGAGCTGCTGCACATGCTGGAGTCCCAGGAGTCGCTGCGCTCTAAGGTAAGTTACCCGCGTTCCTCATGACCTCATTCTTCTTTCATGCAATGATAGACAGCGCCATCGGACCAAAGCGTATGGAAGCTGAAATCTTTAATATCCTGTTTTTGTTGTCGATTGTTGTTTGTAATCTTGGTGAGGTGTCCCCTGAAAAATAGACAATTAATCTCAATGGTACTAACCATGTTTAAAATAAGATAAAATAAATAATGTCTTCCTTGTATTTATTGGACTTAGTATGATCCACTTCTTGCATTGTATCTGCCAATGCGTGCGTCATGAGTTACTGTGTGAGTGAATACTGGTGTCTGTGTTGTTCCAGGTGGACGAGGCTGTCGCTGTCCTTCAGGCGCATCAGGCCAAGAAAGATGCCACACAGAGAGTCGGGGGCCTCACTTCCACTGCACCTGCTGCCTCCTCCTAAAGACACAGCGCTTTGTTGCAATGGTAGGAGCGTGTTGATTTACAGCATGCATCCGTGCTATCCACCAGTTGATGTCAAATGGGGTAGTTTCACTCTTGAGTTGTATGAGATATGCTTTCGATCACATTATGTCTTTCATATTTGTGTTTTTCAGAGCACAGACCATGTTCTACACTGGATCTAGTCTGCCAGTGGGAATACTTCAGACAAAGGATAATGGAAGAATCAAGAATTAAAAAAACGAAATACTTTTCATTGCACTGTAATAATTATGCCAAACTGTGTACCAAAAGCATTTATGCAAATAACAGCCTGTTCTTTTGATTCAAGGCCCTTAAAGTCACGGCCAAGGACAGACTTTTTTCTATAAACAGAATAGACATTGCTCTACTTCTTTGGTTGAAAGTTTTATGATTGACTTGGTTTAATTTAATTAAAGGGACGTCCTCATCCCAACATGTTATCAGGGGTGTGAAGTGTTATCAGAAAAATAATATAGCAAATTTACCAATGATGTGTACTTCTCAATAAAAAACTAATATTGCAACTTTCCAATGTTGTGTAAGACTTTCTTTGATCTACTATACTATAATACTATCATTTACTCAAAAACCAATTTCAGATAGGCTTATTGGTTCATGGATATAGAATTGACCTACAAACTACTACTAATAACACTACATTTTATTTTAAAAGCACCTTTCAAGGCACCCAAGGACACTGTACAAAAAAAATGCATATACTCAAAGTACATACATAGTCAACAGCAGTCATACACATGATCAGATAAAACTGACAATATGGACATAGTACACTCAGACAGGGACAAAAAAGTGAATAGGACAGACATGGACACGGGCTGGGTACATTAAAAGGCATAAATGCAGTGGGTAAATACACATAGGTACACTCAGTGGGGGTACAGTCATGACATTTGGCATAGAGTGCAAACAAGATGTAGAGATGAAAACAAGTAAAACAGGGGGATATAAAAAGAGGTGGGGCAAGTAGAATCAGAGGGTGAAAAGGAAAGCTGAACTAAAAAGGTGTGTTTTTAACTTAAAGTTTTAAAAGTGGATGTTGTTGTTCTTTGGCGCATCACAAGCGGCAGGGCATTCCAGAGTTTGGGGATTGCCAAACTGAAAGCCCTGTCACCCATGGAGCGAAGCCGGGATGAGAGGACTGCAAAAAGACAGACAGCTGAGAAACGAAGGGTGTGGGTTTGCTGTTAAGGGGTAAGTAGGTTTGATAGAATGATTTTGTATTGAATGCGGTAGTGGACAGGGAGCCAATGCAACTGTTAAAGGATGGGAGTGATTTGATCCCAGGGCCTGGTGCGGGTGAGTAGCCTTGCAGCAGAGTTACTGATGCAGATACTGGCTCAATAAAAGTAAACTCAAAAAAAGTTTGAATTAGTAGTTGTGTTAACATTTGTGTAAAAACAAACAGTGCTTTTTAATGGGAATGGAAGCATTTGATGCTTTACATTTAAAAAAAAAAAAGTATCTATCACTATCCCTGTTATATCCGTACTGGGGGTAGATGGCGCTACAGCTCGATGTAAACGTCATAGGCGGGCTTTGAATACCATCCTCCAATGAGAAGAGGCTATGGGGTTATAGTTGAAAGTTCAAATCCAACATGGCGTCGACCAAACGAGTGCTTTATGTTGGTGAGTTAACAATAGTATTTCATTGATTCATGTTTTACGGTTGTAAATATCCATAAGGATTTTATCAAGAAAGAAAAACTACTTGACCCTAGACATGTGTAGGTTATATGTTTATCTGTAGGTTATCAACGAGTTAAATACGCATTTGTAAAAGATGTAAACTACATCCTGCGTAAAGTTGTTCAGCCCCAAAACAAGAACTCAAGACAAGAACTTTTTAATGCCACGTAGTTAATGGTGTTCGGTTAAATGTGATTTATAATCGGTGACGACGGAGACCACATTAGCTAATACTGCTTCTATTGTGCAACATATGCTATGCAATCAAAGAGTTGGCTGCTACAACTTCACCGATCATCACTACTCAATGAATTTCTTCCAAGGCAGTCGTTCAGTATATTTGCCTGCCGCTTTTCCTCAACCTTTGTTGTTTCTGACAGGTGGTCTAGCAGAAGAGGTGGATGAGAAGGTGATGCATGCAGCCTTTATTCCATTTGGTGATATCACAGACATCCAGATACCGTTAGACTATGAAACGGGTAAGGATGAAAACGAATCACAAATGTTTCCATCAGACAGGAGATGTAGATATAAGAATGGCTTGATAATATTGCTTGTTTTCCTTCTCATTTACAGAAAAGCACCGAGGTTTCGCATTTATTGAGTTTGAATTGGCAGAGGTATGTGCTGGCTAGTGAGTCCATTTGTGTTGTGCTGTTGCCATCTAGTGGATCACGATTGCTATCAAACTTGCCTACTTTCTTTTGTACTTTCTAAGGATGCTGCAGCGGCAATTGATAACATGGTGAGTTAAATACATAATTTAAACCTGGTTTGATTACCCTTATATGAATACGGATCTGACGGATGGTTGGCAGTAGCCATATCAGTCTTGTAGACCACATTTTTCATCATCCCAGTTGAAATGATACTACTCTGCATGACTACTCCCTCTTTTCTTGTTTCTTATTGTTTATAGTTAAACACATGAATTTATACTTCTTTCAATTCCTTAAAATTTGTCGCATATTTATTTGTCTGAATGAATCTGCGGCCTTGTTTTAAACGATTTAATGTATTTGATGGTGTCATATTCTAACTACAATGAAAATTAAAAGTTAAATTTCAAGCCCTGTATATATGCATATTTTTGTGACACCAGCTTTGGCTTTCCAGTAAAAGTTTTCTTAACATCCCTTTTCTTTTCCACAGAATGAATCGGAGCTCTTCGGGCGAACGATCAGAGTGAACATTGCCAAACCTATGAGGATCAAAGAGGGCTCGTCTCGACCAGGTAAATCATGCTATAAAACCGAACACCAGGGGACTATCAGAGCCCAAGTCCTCGTCTTACTAACTCCTTGTGTCCACCGCAGTGTGGTCGGATGACGACTGGCTGAAGAAGTTCTCTGGGAAGACTGCAGAGGAGGGTGAGGTGGAGGAGTCAGCGGGGCCCACGGCCGCTACTGACACCCAGGAGGTGAGGCTTCTCATGGGCTGGATCAATATAAATGGATGCTAATCCTAATGATCCATCACCGGGGAATCAATTGTTTTGCTAGATGTGCGTGACATCTCCTCATAGAGGGAAATGGAAAATGATATTTATTTATTATTCATTTTTTTTATTAATAGGGTGAACCACCAGCCAAAAAGGGCCGGGTAAATCCCCAGGTCTACATGGACATAAAGATTGGAAACAAACCCGCGGGCAGGCTTCGCTTCCTCCTGCGGGCCGACATCGTTCCAATGACAGCAGGTGTCCACACCACTTCCTCCATTCAATGCCAATGACCTCATGATTTCACTGGAATAACATACCATTACCTTGTTTAACCCCAAGTCTTCTATAATGAATATTGATATACAAATAGGCAATATATAAATTGATAGATTGCTTTCTATAAATGAATCTGAGTGTCTTTGATGAAACAAGCGTTTTCCAGTGTTTTTCAACCGTTTTTTTCCCGTCGCCCTTGTGTAGAGAACTTCCGCTGCTTGTGCACGCATGAAAAGGGCTTCGGCTTCAAGGGGAGCTGCTTCCACCGCGTCATCCCCCAGTTCATGTGCCAGGGAGGAGACTTCACCAACCACAACGGCACCGGCGGCAAGTCCATCTACGGCCGCAAGTTTGACGACGAGAACTTTGTCCTCAAACACACCGCCGCAGGTGAGGCTTTTTTCTTCAGCGATGGTGGATAGCTTGGGAAGAGTATGGCCTCCATTTGGATGTTGGCTTTTTTCTTGTTTGAGTCTGTTTACCTTATTAATGCCTTAGCGATAGTCTATTACATGCATTGAACGAAATATGAAGGTACTTATGGCCCGGTTCCCTGTTACATTTTTGGTGCAGAACAATAAGTACAATAAGCAATAGGTTCTTACCTATCAAATACAGTGAGATAATTGTCATGTGTCAACATTGCTCCTCAATGGAACGTGCCCCTTTTGGGTCTTCAAACATCATCATGTCGGTACATGACATGCATATTTGTAGCTCAATATTTCGGCCTGCTCTCCAAATGCACCCCTGTAACTCTGGGGATCACATGCTGTCACCACCGCAGATTATTGAGATGAAAAAACACAGGTCCTTTGAACCACTTTCTGATGTCGAATCAGTCATTTGTAAATAGTTGTTTTTATTCAATACTTCCTTGATTTTTTTCGTCCATTGTTTTGAGCAAAGCATTCCAAACATGGCTGTACTCTGGCTGTATTAATAAGAACTGACAATGCGACACAAGTTGATATTCCCTGTGTAGTCACGTGTTCATGAGGAGGGTTGGTACTTTCATGTACCCAATTAGACATTAGAAAGTGGTCAAAAAGACCAGGGTAGTTTCCTCCCCAGCGATCATGCGGGTTCCTCCATGGGTCATGTAGAGTGCAGGGGCAGATATGGAGGCTAGCATATTTTGGCATGCGTATATCTTGACCGTGCTTCTCTCTGCTGCATCAAGGTCAACTGTCCATGGCTAACTCGGGCCCAAACTCCAACGGCTCCCAGTTCTTCATCACAACAGACAAGACTGACTGGCTGGACGGCAAGCACGTGGTGTTTGGAGACCTTGTGGAGGGCATGGATGTGATCCACGCCATGGAGGTAAAGGCCTTCACTGAGGATGCACCTTACCTGTAGGCTGCTGTTGCAGTGCACCGAAACCTACAATAGTCATTTGTTCATGTTATGAACAAGTGATATTGTTGCTACTGAAGTTGTTGTGATAAAAATAAAATGCTTATATTATGAATCTAGTTTTTAAGGAAGTAATGGTTGAAATGATGTCCAAATGCACATTTCTAGAATAAAAGGCTGGTCTTGTTATACGCTTCTTTCAATTGTACGTAATGTTTTGTTTCTTGGCTTGAGCTTTCTATGAAAAACAGTGGCCTTGGCTTTACACTTTTTATAAAAGTAAAGGAATACAATTGGTGACCTGTATTTTTCTCTCTCACAGGCACAAGGAACAAAAGATGGCAAGCCAAAACAGAAAGTGATCATATCAGATTGTGGAGAATATGTTTGAAAATGTCTTGCCAAAAGGCATACGAGAACTGTGTATGTGTTGCTTTTGCAATTCTCTGCCATGTAAATATTTCAATAAAAAAACTTTTATAAAGAAGCTAAATCAATCTTTGTAATTTTCTTCCAATATCTAACCTTGTAATGGGTGATCCGTCATTGGTTAACCAAAAGATTGTAATGAGTGTGTCAAAGGTATTTCAAAATAATATAATCAGTTTCCACTTACTATTTTTTATAAAACAACTTTGGTTCTCTTACATGTTTGTTCCATGACAGAATATTCCAGTGCGTGACTGGCAGTATCTTGTATCAGTTATCTTTGGTTTCTGACGGCATGACATTTGGGAGTCACCTTTTTTTTTGGATAAGCTTTTAGGGAATCAGATTATCCTGAATACCTTTTTATTTATTTTACTTTATCGATAAATGTTCAACATGGACGACATAACCAAGCAATAACCTAAAAACTGGAAAAATACAAATGGTAAACAAACATGAGGTCATGGGATGTGAAGGAAATTTAAAAAAATGAATGTCACATATGAAACGTACTAGGACATATGAAAGATATGAAGATTAATCATTTTATGAAACGTCTGTCACATTGGCCAAATAAATACTACATTTTCCACACCGTCTTTCTCCAAGCTCTTCTTGGAACCGAATGGAGGGGGTTGTCTGTTCTAAGAGATGGAGGTTATTAACAAAATTGACAAAGAGGCCAGCAGTAGGGCATTATTTCTGAAGCCAGTATTTTGTTATGGCCTTTTTGCTTGCTGCCAACGAGATCTTTAGGAGGAAAGCATCATCTTAACTTAGCCTGTCAGGTATATGTCCAAGAGAAAGGGATCTGAATGGTGCACTGGAATGGAGTCCGAAACCCAGAGTTATCTAAATTATTGTCACTTCCTCCTTCCTTCCAGAAAGTCTGATTAGAGGGGCAACAGCAGCATTCATGAGCATGATCCAACATGATTCCTCCACATTCCCTCCAGCAACATAGCTGAGTTCCAGTTTGTTTAGATTTAGATGTTGGAGTGATAAAGAAGCAAATCATGTTTCTCCAGCAGAAATCCCTCCCGGTCAGGGAGTTGGTGGAGGATGACTGCTGAATACCATTATTGACCAACCATGACAGCCTAAAGGTGTGCCTTCATGCCATTTGAATAGTTTCACTTAATTATTGCTTTGTATAAACCTTCTCAATCTTGGGGTCCCAATGTGGGGTAACCTGACATGCAGATGGGTTCGAGGAGCATTTCTGACTTTAAACAATATGTCTTTTTAGGGGGATACACAGGGACTGTT
The DNA here is from genome assembly GCF_026213295.1 of Gadus chalcogrammus. Lineage (NCBI taxonomy): Eukaryota > Metazoa > Chordata > Actinopteri > Gadiformes > Gadidae > Gadus > Gadus chalcogrammus. The sequence goes on along the minus strand of NC_079416.1, from coordinate 10,154,418 downwards.
CCAAGGACAGGGCCCCTAGGAGCTGGGTTCCTGAAAACCTCGGACAGGGAAAGGTCCCAGAACATTGTCCACAGTCCCAGGAGGGGGACTTGGTTCCTGCCTTAAAATGGGGTCCAGGTTAAGTGGGGTCCACTCTCTCCTTCCTCCCCCATGTTAACCATATTACCAAAACTGCCTTTTTCCACCTCCGAAACATCGCCCGCCTCCGCCCCAACCTGTCAACTACCGCTGCTGCGACACTCATCCATGCTTTCATTTCATCCAGGCTTGACTACTGCAATGGTCTTCTCTACGGCACCACCAACAAAGTCCTCAAAAAACTTCAATATGTCCAGAACTCAGCTGCACGCCTCCTCACTGGTACCCGCTCCAGAGAACACATCACACCTGTCCTCCGTGAACTACATTGGCTTCCAATTAAACACAGAATCAACTACAAAATCTTATTCATCACCTACAAGGCCCTCAACAGCCTAGCCCCCCCCTACCTTGCCGACCTCCTCCATCACCACGCCCCCTCCCGATTCTCAGGTCCAATTCTGCCAACCTGCTACAAGTTCCACGGACTGAGCGACGGACTTGGGGTGATCGGGCCTTCTCAGTTGCTGCCCCCACCCTTTGGAATTCACTCCCCTCCCACATCAAAGTCTCTCCAACCCTCTCTTCTTTCAAATCTGCCCTCAAAACATACCTTTTCACACTAGCCTTCCCCACCTAACTCCCACCTTATTCTTCATGTTTAACCTCTGTTTTTATTCCTAGTCTGTCTTACATAGTTTTGATAGGCCAATATGTAAAGCGTCTTAGAGTACCATATTAAGCGCTATATAAATTTCATTTATTATTATTATTATTATTATTATTAAAACAAAAAGCTTGTGAACCCCTGAACAATAAGATTAAAACATTATTCTACAAACATAATCTCTTATAAAAAAAGGTTTTTGTAGTTTGACAGAAATTGACAGAAATAAATAATTATAGTTGGAATTAAGTTAAAAGCAGGGCAATAATAGTTTAATTTATCATAATAAATGAAACAATCATAATACGATTTTCTATTACATCAGGAAATACAAATAGGAGTCCTAACTTATTGTATAGATTATCGAACATTAAGTGTTGACTTACACACATTTTTGATTGCAAAGGCCAAATTCAGATGACGGAGAGCGTGCGACTTGGCAGCAGGGACGCGGGAAGTCAGTCCGAGGGGGAAGTGCTGAGAGAGAGTCTATATAAAGACGTCATAATAAATTCTGCGCACCATCCATTTTTTTCTTTTTTATATCCATCTTTTTTTGCCAACCAGTTTACGTGCGGGATTCCAGAATCAAAACGATAACATTCAACGTGTCTATTAATATGGCAGCAACATTTGACACCAGTTTTGGAATGCAGTTTTAGAATGTACGACAGATGTTGAACACCAACATGCTTACGTAAAATCAGCATAGTACCATATTCAGCTATGGACAGTTCTGCGTTGTGCGTCATAGCCTACGTCAGCCTACACAGACAATGTTCTAAATAAAATGAAATGATAATATGATAAATATAAAAAAAAGGGTGGATGTCAATAATTTAATGGAAAATTGTGTTGTATGATAAAATTATACAAAAAAAAAGAAAGTATTGATTTATTCAGAAAACGTTCTCACCCTAAGCACCCCCACTTCCCGCGTCCCTGGGTTACACTGTTGTTTTTTATTGGTCGTCATGAAAAAAAACATAAGGGGTAACACTGTCGATATTTATCAATTAAAACATAGGGGGTAACACTGTCGTTTTTATCAAATGAAACATGAGGGGTGACACTGTCGTTTTTCTTTGGTCGTCATGAAAAAAAACATAAGGGGTAACACTGTTGTTTTTTATTGGTTTTCAAGAAAAAAAACATAAGGGGTAACACTGTTGTTTTTTATTGGTCGTCATGAAAAAAAACATAAGGGGTAACACTGTTTTTTTTTATTGGTCGTCATGAAAAAAAACATAAGGGGTAACACTGTTGTTTTTTATTGGTCGTCATGAAAAAAAACATAAGGGGTAACACTGTTGTTGTTTTTTGGTCGTCTTGAAAATAAACATAAGCGGTAACACTGTTGTTTTTTATTGGTCGTCATGAAAAAAAACATAAGGGGTAACACTGTTGTTTTTTATTGGTCGTCATGAAAAAAAACATAAGGGGTAACACTGTTGTTCTTTATTGGTCGTCATGAAAAAAAACATAAAGGGTAACACTGTTGCCTTTGTCAAATAAAATATAAGGGGTAACATTGTCGTTTTTTATTGGTCGTCATTAAAAAAAACATAAGGGAAATAATAGAAATACACACATACATTTTAATGTCATGTATATCCTCTTTATTGATGATTGATTTTTGTGTTTTGTCATCGCCTCAGTGGTGCAGTGGAGTGCACTCTGCCTAACCCACTGGAGACCGGGGTTCAAGTCCGCCTGAAGTCGTTCATGTGAATTATAAAGTGAAGTATAACCTTTGTGATGACTTTATCCGGTGTCTTGATGGTGCATTTTTAAGTTTGGAGGTTAACACTCTAAACAGCTCATGTTCGGATCCCCGCAAAAACGTTGACAAGGGTGCCACTGTTGTTATTTATTGGTCAACATGGAAAAAACATGAGGGGTAACATTGTAAGATTATTGGTCGTCATGAAAATAAACATAAGGGGTAACACTGTTGTTTTTTATTGGTCGTCATGAAAAAAAACATAAGGGGTAACACTGTTGTTTTTTATTGGTCGTCATGAAAAAAAACATAAGGGGAAACACTGTTGTTGTTTTTTGGTCGTCATGAAAATAAACATAAGGGGTAACACTGTTGTTCTTTATTGGTCGTCATGAAAAAAAACATAAGGGGTGACACTGTTGTTCTTTATTGGTCGTCATGAAAAAAAACATAAAGGGTAACACTGTTGTTTTTTGTTGGTCGTCATGAAAAAAAACATAAGGGGTAACACTGTTGTTTTTTATTGTTCGTCATAAAAAAAAACATAAGGGGTAACACTGTTGTTTTTTATTGGTCGTCATGAAAAAAAACATAAGGGGTAACACTGTTGTTTTTTATTGTTCGTCATAAAAAAAAACATAAGGGGTAACACTGTTGTTTTTTATTGGTCGTCATGAAAAAAAACATAAGGGGTAACACTGTTGTTTTTTATTGGTCGTCATGAAAAAAAACATAAGGGGTAACAGTGTTACCCCTTATGTTTTTTTTCATGACGACCAATAAAAAACAACAGTGTTACCGTAACACTGTTGTTTTTTATTGGTCGTCATGAAAAAAAACATAAGGGGTAACACTGTTGTTCTTTATTGGTCGTCATGAAAAAAAACATAAAGGGTAACACTGTTGCCTTTGTCAAATAAAATATAAGGGGTAACATTGTCGTTTTTTATTGGTCGTCATTAAAAAAAACATAAGGGAAATAATAGAAATACACCTCCTCATCCTCATCGTCATCCGCTTATCCGGGGTCGGGTCGCGGGGGGAGCAGCTCAAGCAGGGGGCCCCAGACTTCCCTTTCCCGGGCCACATTGACCAGCTCTGACGGGGGGATCCCGAGGCGTTCCCAGGCCAGTGTTGAGATATAATCTCTCCACCTAGTCCTGGGTCTTCCCCGAGGTCTCCTCCCCACTGGACGTGCCTGAAACACCTCCCAAGGAAGGCGCCCAGTGGGCATCCTTACCAGATGCCCTGTTGTTATTTATTGGTCAACATGGAAAAAACATGAGGGGTAACACTGTAAGATTATTGGTCGTCATGAAAATAAACATAAGGGGTAACACTGTTGTTTTTTATTGGTCGTCATGAAAAAAAACATAAGGGGTAACACTGTTGTTTTTTATTGGTCGTCATGAAAAAAAACATAAGGGGAAACACTGTTGTTGTTTTTTGGTCGTCATGAAAATAAACATAAGGGGTAACACTGTTGTTCTTTATTGGTCGTCATGAAAAAAAACATAAGGGGTGACACTGTTGTTCTTTATTGGTCGTCATGAAAAAAAACATAAAGGGTAACACTGTTGTTTTTTGTTGGTCGTCATGAAAAAAAACATAAGGGGTAACACTGTTGTTTTTTATTGTTCGTCATAAAAAAAAACATAAGGGGTAACACTGTTGTTTTTTATTGGTCGTCATGAAAAAAAACATAAGGGGTAACACTGTTGTTTTTTATTGGTCGTCATGAAAATAAACATAAGGGGTAACACTGTTGTTTTTTATTGTTCGTCATGAAAAAAAACATAAGGGGTAACACTGTAGTTTTTTATTGGTCGTCATGAAAAAAAACATAAGGGGTAACACTGTTGTTCTTTATTGGTCGTCATGAAAAAAAACATAAGGGGTAACACTGTTGTTTTTTATTGGTCGTCATGAAAATAAACATAAGGGGTAACACTGTTGTTTTTTATTGTTCGTCATGAAAAAAAACATAAGGGGTAACACTGTTGTTTTTTATTGGTCGTCATGAAAAAAAACATAAGGGGTAACACTGTTGTTCTTTATTGGTCGTCATGAAAAAAAACATAAGGGGTAACACTGTTGTTCTTTATTGGTCGTCATGAAAAAAAACATAAAGGGTAACACTGTTGTTTTTTATTGGTCGTCATGAAAAAAAACATAAGGGGTAACACTGTTGTTTTTTATTGGTCGTCATGAAAAAAAACATAAGGGGTAACACTGTTGTTTTTTATTGGTCGTCATGAAAATAAACATAAGGGGTAACACTGTTGTTTTTTATTGGTCGTCATGAAAAAAAACATAAGGGGTAACACTGTTGTTTTTTATTGGTCGTCATGAAAAAAAACATAAGGGGTAACACTGTTGTTCTTTATTGGTCGTCATGAAAAAAAACATAAAGGGTAACACTGTTGCCTTTGTCAAATAAAATATAAGGGGTAACATTGTCGTTTTTTATTGGTCGTCATTAAAAAACCCATAAGGGAAATAATAGAAATACACACATACATTTTAATGCCATGTATATCCTCTTTATTGATGATTGATTTTTGTGTATTGCTATCGCCTCAGTGGTGCAGTGGAGTGCACTCTGCCTAACCCACTGGTGACCGGGGTTCAAGTCCGCCTGATGTCGTCTGTTGGAAGGCTGGTGTCTCTATTTCATGTGAATTATAAAGTCAAGTATAACCTTTGTGATGACTTTATCCGGTGTCTTGATGGTGCATTTTTAAGTTTGGAGGTTAACACTCTAAAAAGCTCATGTTCGGATCCCCGCAAAAACGTTGACAAGGGTGCCACTGTTGTTATTTATTGGTCAACATGGAAAAAACATGAGGGGTAACACTGTAAGATTATTGGTCGTCATGAAAATAAACATAAGGGGTAACACTGTTGTTTTTTATTGGTCGTCATGAAAAAAAACATAAGGGGTAACACTGTTGTTTTTTATTGGTCGTCATGAAAAAAAACATAAGGGGTAACACTGTTGTTTTTTTTTGGTCGTCATGAAAATAAACATTAGGGGTAACACTGTTGTTTTTTATTGGTCGTCATGAAAAAAAACATGAGGGGTAACACTGTTGTTTTTTATTGGTCGTCATGAAAAAAAACATAAGGGGTAACACTGTTGTTTTTTATTGGTCGTCATGAAAAAAAACATAAGGGGTAACACTGTTGTTTTTTATTGGTCGTCATAAAAAAACCATAAGGGGTAACACTGTTACCCCTTATGTTTTTTTTCATGACAAAAAAAACATAAGGGGTAACACTGTTACCCCTTATGTTTTTTTTCATGACGACCAATAAAAAACAACAGTGTTACCGTAACACTGTTGTTTTTTATTGGTCGTCATGAAAAGAAACATAAGGGGTACCACTGTTGTTTTTTATTGGTCGTCATGAAAAAAAAAATGAAGGGGTGACACTGTTGACACTATTATGTATTGTCATCGCCACAGTGTTGCAGTGGAGTGCACTCTGCCTAACCCACTGGAGACCATGGCTCAATTTCTGTGGAAAACACAATATCTTTAATTTTAAACGTAATGCTATCATGTATATTGCATATTGTCATATATAACCTCAGACCGAAATCCATTACAAATTTCAGTGGGAAGTGGAGAGAGCTGTGAGCTAACCCCCTGGAGACCGGGGTTCAAGTCCGGTTGAGTCTTCCGGATCCCCGCAAAATCGTCGACAGGCGTGCTACTGTCGTTATTTATTGGTCAACATGGAAAAAACATGAGCGGTAACTCGGTCGTTTTTTATCGGCTGTCATGAAATAAATAAAAGTGGTAACACTGTCGGTATTTATCAAATAAAACATAGGGGGTGACACTGTTGTTTTTCTTTGGTCGTCATGAAAAAAACCACAAGGGGTAACACTGTCATTTTTTATATGTCGTCATGAAAAGAAACGTAAGGGTTAACACTGTCGTTTTTTATCTGTCGTCATGAAAAACCCATAAGGGGTAACACTGTCGAAATGTAGCGAATAAAACATAGGGGGTAACACCAGGGACTCAGGAAGTCAGTCCGAGGGGGGCGTGCTGAGAGAGAGTCTATATATTGACATCATAATAAATGCTGCTCAACATCCATTGCTTACGGAGGTGAGATGAAGGGAGACGTCCCATTCAGGGCTGTGCTCTGATAAACACTCTACTGGTGTGTAAAAAGAGTTCTGCCAACTAGCCACTGTTATTCACAAACGTTAGTAAGTAAACAATTTGGAAATTAGAGTAAACTCGGCTGATACTGTGCTGAATTTCACACACTAACAACATGCCGACAAGCTATTGCGAACCGGGATTATACACAGCGTTATATCAAGGATTCAGGAGGTTATTTCTAAAGGTTTACAAAGGAAAGTGACAATAAAAGAAAGCCTTACGAGTTGTCTGATATAAGGAAAGTGACGGTTTCTCCGTCAAGTGAACCGTCCGTCTTTGCTCTTTTTTTGCCAACCAGTTTACGCGCGGGATTCGAGAATCAAAACTATAACATTCAACGTGTCTATTAATATGGCAGCAACATTTTAAACCAGTTTTAGAATGTTCACTACAACAGATGTTGAACACCAACATGCTTATGTAAAATCAGCATAGTACCATATTCAGCAATGGACAGTTCTACGTTGTGCATCATAGCCTTCGTCAGCCTACACAGACAATGTTCTAAATAAAATTAAATGATAACATCATTAATATCATAAAAATAGTTTAATGAAAAATCATGTTGTATGATAAAAATTATACAAAAAAAAAAGAAAAGTATTGATTTGTTCAGAAAACTTTCTCACTTGCAGTTACAGCCAGGGGGGGTGCTGCAGCACCCTAAGCACCTCCACTTCCCACGTCCCTGCTTGGCAGACGTGGATAATTGAAGATAATTTTGTTCTTTAAAGACGACAACACATGAAAGACATTTTCCTCTTGATTAAATTTTATGCAAGGGACAATCACTTTGTTTGTTGTAGTTTGTTGACATTCTTGGCAAGCGTCACACCTAAACCTACGCCTGGTACCTAGTAAGTACTTTTCACCGAGCCCTAACCATTCCTGACACTAGTAGCAAGAGTGAACCGCTGTAGAGCATCGTTTTAAAACCACACCTGGACAGGTTTGTTTTTTTTGTAGCTAGAAAAAAATGCCTTGCTCCACCCCTGCACTATGCGGTTGAGCAAGATCCTGAGGTTTTTTTTCGCTCTTTTTTTTGTATCACTGCGATCTAGGCTATTGAAAACGTTTTCTTCCCTCTCGACACTGCTGAGGTCCCTATTGTGAGTACAAACTTCAAATAACGAATATAGTTTATGTATTTTCTTTTGTTACAGTTATCTTTGTTAATTAGGCTGTACCCCTACAAGTTACGTGGACTTAAGCCGACGCTTTAAAGCGCGGATTCCATAAAGACAGCGATGTACCGCAGACGCGCAAGATATCTAGGCTTCAATTGAAGTCGTTGTGCCTATTTCCTCACTGTAAAACTGTAAAACTGTGAATAGCCCTGGTTCAAAAGATTGCAAAGTTTATAATCGTGAATAGTTTAATGTCTCCTCGTTGGTGTGCGTGCGTGTGTATCTGCGTGTGTGTGCGTGTGTCCGTGTGTGTCCGTGTGTGTCCGTGTGAGTGGTTGGGGGGGGTGGGGGGGGGGGGGGGGGAATTTAGTGGCTCATTGATACCAACGTTTACTCTTTGTATTCACGCCTTTAGATAACCCGAGACTTCGCTTTGAAGGCTCACTGGGACATCTCAGCTAAGTGCGAGCGAGAGTGAGGAGTCTCTCCTGCCCTTGGTTCCGGAAAAGCAGGCAGGAAAGCCTGCGTGAGTCAGCCTCACCATGAACTGGGCATTCCTTCAGGGCCTCCTCAGCGGGGTCAACAAATACTCCACGGCGTTTGGCCGCGTGTGGCTCTCCATCGTCTTCCTCTTCCGCGTCATGGTGTTTGTGGTGGCCGCCGAGAAGGTGTGGGGCGACGAGCAGAAGGACTTCAAGTGCAACACGGCGCAGCCGGGCTGCCACAACGTGTGCTACGACCACTTCTTCCCCGTGTCCCACGTGCGCCTGTGGGCCCTGCAGCTCATCTTCGTCACCTGCCCCTCGCTGCTGGTGGTCATGCACGTGACCTACCGCGAGGAGCGGGAGAAGAAGAACAAGGCGAAGCACGGCGAGAACTGCCGCCGCCTGTACGCCAACCCGGGCAAGAAGCGCGGCGGCCTGTGGTGGACCTACGTCCTGACACTGGTGTTCAAGATCGGCGTGGACACGGTGTTCGTGTACCTCATCTACTACATGTACGAGGGCTACGACTTCCCCTCGCTCGTCAAGTGCGTGGAGGCGCCGTGCCCCAACACGGTGGACTGCTTCATCGCGCGGCCCACCGAGAAGCGCATCTTCACCCTGTTCATGGTGGTCACCAGCATGGTGTGCATCCTGCTCTCCATCTTTGAGATCGTGTACCTGGTGGGCAAGAAGTGCCGCGAGGGCATGGTGAAGCTGCACCACCAGCACCGCTCGCACCAGAACCAGCAGGCCAGGGACTTGGGCCCCTCGCTGGGGGGGGGGAAACGCGGGAACCTGGTGGAGGCCAACACTCTGAGGCTGGTGGAGAAGGTTCTCCCCGGCACGCCTGCGCCGTCGTACAGCGTGGCCGTCGCTTCGGACGAGGTCACCCCCAGATGAGGAGGGCTCGCCACCCGCATGAGGAGGTCCCCCCCGTCATGAGAGGGTCACCCCCACATGAGGAGGTCCCCCCCGTCATGAGAGGGTCACCCCCCCATGAGGAGGTCCCCCCTGTCATGAGAGGGTCACCCCCCCATGAGGAGGTCCCCCCTGTCATGAGAGGGTCACCCCCACATGAGGAGGTCCCCCCCACATGAGGAGGTCCCCCCATATGAGGAGGTCACACCCGCATGAGGAGGTCCCCCCATATGAGGAGGTCCCCCTGTCATGAGAGGGTCCCCCCCATATGAGGAGGTCACGCCCACATGAGGAGGTCAACCCCCCATGAGGAGGTCAACCCCCCATGAGGAGCTGGGTGCACTGCAGGTCTTTTCTGGGACGATGGACTCCAGGGGGGGTGGCAGTAAACACTACAGATCAGTCTTTCTTGAGGGCGGATGGCCCCTTTGGTCCACTGCAATCCACACCTCTAAACTTCTCCCTGTCCCGCCTTTTGACAATGGCGCCGGCTACTGTTGCTGTAGTGTTGTTATGCGCATTAGCCTCCCGATGAATGTTCTGGACTATGGGAGGATGGCGCGGTTGTAATGTAAGCCATCAGGGATACAGATTCTGCTCATTCTTTAAAGGTTGAGTTGGTTTCATGTTTACAGACAAGGTTCCATAACCGTGGAATAAAAATACCAAGTTGGTGCGAAAGGAGAGTTGTAGGATTCGATCAAAATGAAATTTCAAAAGTGGAGTCTGATTAAAAATGTTCCTTCCCATAAATGCAATCACTCGTTGCCATATCTTAAACGCTACAATTATGTTTTTCTGTCACCAGGGCTGTTTTTTGTTCGAGGCCAACAGGCATCTTACTGACCAGACCCTGTCTGGTCATGGTTCACACACACACACACACACACACACACACACACACACACACACACACACACACACACACACACACACACACACACACACACACACACACACACACACACACACACACACACACACACACACCCTGAGCAATGTTTTGAGGTATACACATTGAAGACAAGAAAAAAGGGAAGATGTTCTGGGAAGATGTTTATGCATCAGGAATTTATTGATGTTTATTTTATTTTATTTGAAACGATGCTTCTTAAACATTTTTGTAAATAAAAAATATTATTATTATTATTCAAATCCAAGTTAAAGTATTTTTTTTAATTCTTGTTTAATTGTTATCAAGATAGATAGGTAGGCTGTGTTATACCAAGCTCACCTTGAAAGCAAGATATATACAGAATATAATAATAATGGAAAGAACATCACAATGTTTTCATTGAAGACAAAATAGTCATGGTTGGCCACTCCACATTTAGGATCATGAGTCATAAAAGTTATTATTAATATGATGCATTGAAATTGACTATTTCATTAACACAATTATATTGCAACAGAATCAACCACCAATCCCCATTGTTCTGAATGATTGGTTAGTTTTTAAGCCAAAGGCGGGGGATAGTCCATAGCTTGACTCATCGGGATGGAAAGACAGCGGGGTGTGGCACCCGTTGAAAGAGTTTCACCTTCCTGTTAGCTATTAAGGTATGTATTTACATGAGATGAAAAGTGTTTGTTCAGTTAGTGAAAACGATCGGAGGATAACGACATCATGTTAACCTTCCCCTCGACACTCACAAAGATGGAACGACAAATGCACAGATCACCGTGAACTTTCCTCTGTGTCAGAACCCCAGTAGGGCCTACCAACCCAGCATCGTGCCACAGTCCCAAACTAAACCATGCAATTGAGGTTTCCTGTTGCCTTTTTAACGCCAACACGAGCTCGCATGGGCTGAGTCACCGTGTGCATTCCTCTGGGCGCGCCGGGGCAGACAGCCTGAACCAGTTCTTCATCTCGCTCAAAGGAGCCACTAACCACTGATGATGAATTCCAGCAAGTTGCTATGGCAGATGTTTTCGTGCTCAAAACACTACTCGAGATTCAATCCCCTTTTCAGATAGGCCTACTGTAGCCTGTTTATCTTTCGCGAAAATGATACAAGAATGTCTATATGTAGCTTAGTTATCCACTACTGCCTACTTATTATCCTATCCAATTCGTGCCATGTAGTCATTGTTTATTCCTTATTTGAACTAAATCCTAGTTCATATTAGGTTCCTAATAAAACATGGCCTTTTGTTTTATTTTGTGAAAACGTGTGAAATGTAATGGACTTTAACTAAATCAGAGATTTGTTATTACATGTAAAGCAGACCACCATGGTCTTTGTAAATGGCCCGAAAGACCTCATTCTCCTTTTTGTTGTTGTTCAAAGCTGAATGATTTTGGTGGATGCTTGTGGAAAACTGACAATCGACGCAGGAAGGGAACTCGGACTGCTTGGCAGACTACCTGATGAATGAGGTCCGCTCCTAACGAGGTTCAGGGTGTGTCTGCTACAGGCTTGTCTGCAGGCTTCTCCTGACGCATATAAGTCTTGTAACAAGTTTCAACAAGTCACGAACAAAAGCCTGTTTCGAGAGACGGTTGCGCAAAAAAACGTGAGTTGAAGCGGACAGACAATAATCCGTTTTTGGTAGATACGTGTAAAGGCTTGATAGTCGATATAGAGCATACTGTGAGTGTTTTTGCTGCAATATAGTCTACCGCACGCATGGCAATAGGTTTGGATAAAAACATTTTTTAGAGAGAGAGAGAGAGAGAGAGAGAGAGAGAGAGAGAGAGATCTTGTTCACACCTTAACTTTCCTCTAACCCCACCCACAGGCGAGCTCCGCTGCGCATTCAAGACGGCTGGTTTTCCTATGTGGAGTAAAAACATCTCAGTATTAATACAATTTTTCTAAATAGAGAAAAAACTAACAGTTATACTTGCCATATAAACATTAGACTGTACGTCCACTCGGCCTTGGACATGATGAATTGAGAAAACTTTTGGTAAGTGGCTGTTTGCCTCTTTTGTATCTTTCGTTTACTCCAGCAGTTTGCCGCGATGTAATTTGAGAAAGTAATGTGGCATTTCTCCCCCATAAAAGGGTTATAATACGCTGTAAATGAATACACTGATAGGTAACTGTTTTTTACATAAATGTAATGATCAAATTACCTCTTTAACGACTAGGCAGCCCTACCAAATTAGATTAAATGTGCGTGAAGGAATGTTCGGTTTTGGTCGTGGTCATCATAATTGTGATAATTATAACCACTGTTATTAATGGTAGCTTGTAGGCCTAGCAAGGTTTTATTCAACAAAATAACTATACATAGGCCTATGAGAGAGAGAGAGAGAGAGAGAGAGAGAGAGAGAGAGAGAGAGAGAGAGAGAGAGAGAGAGAGAGAGAGAGAGAGAGAGAGAGAGAGAGAGATGTTGTGAAATTGTATTAGATAAAGACGATTTGTTTTTCTCATGGGTTTTAGATTTCTTGGCACAAGTAGCTATTTGGCGTTACAATGTAATGGTCACCATGAGGACATACAGTCAATAGATGACACTATACCACACTACAACTGTTAGATACACATTCAAGACGACATGCTATCGATTGCCATGTCGACCACAACTGGTTGAGCAGCTACACTGCCAGGGTTAGGGGTTTGATTCCCACTTGGGATAAGAATGTGCGTTCTTGGGATATTGCAACACACTTTGAATAAAAGTGTCTACCAGATATATATATATTATATTAACCCTTCATCCGTCATCAACCTTGACCCCTCGTGTTTTCCTCTGGATTCAGGTCTTCAAGTCAGTCAAAAACGAAAGAGCGGAGGTTCTGTAGAGAGCCGGCGTGAAACCCAGCCGACGTCATGGACTGGAAGACCTTCCAATCCCTGCTGAGCGGTGTGAACAAGTACTCCACGGCGTTCGGGCGGATATGGCTGTCCATCGTGTTCGTGTTCCGCGTCATGGTGTACGTGGTGGCGGCCGAGCGGGTGTGGGGCGACGAGCAGAAGGACTTTGACTGCAACACCAAGCAGCCCGGCTGCGCCAACGTGTGCTACGACTACTACTTCCCCATCTCCCACATCCGCCTGTGGGCCCTGCAGCTCATCTTCGTCACCTGCCCCTCCTTCATGGTGGTCATGCATGTGGCGTACCGCGACGAGCGCGAGCGCAAGTACCGCATCAAGTTCGGCGAGGAGAAAAAGCTGTACAACAACACGGGCAAGAAGCACGGCGGCTTGTGGTGGACCTACGTGATCAGCCTCTTCGTCAAGACGGCCATCGAGGTGGCCTTCCTCTACATCCTGCACTACATCTACGACAGCTTCTACCTGCCGCGCCTGGTCAAGTGCGAGGTGGCCCCCTGCCCGAACAAGGTGGACTGCTACATCGGCCATCCCACGGAGAAGAAGGTGTTCACCTACTTCATGGTGGGCGCCTCGGCCCTGTGCATCGTGCTCAACATCTGCGAGATCATTTACCTCATCTCCAAGCGCGTGGCGCGCTGCGCCAACAAGCTCAAGCAGCGAACCCGAGGCATGCCGCAGGAGACGCACGCCGGCTACGACGACAACCACGCCCCCAACAGCTACCCCATGGAGATGATGTCCAAGCGAGACGTGACCAGGGACTTGCCTCCGTCCTTCAGGACCAGCTGCAAGCCTCCGTACCAGCCCGCCATGCACTCGCTGAGGGCGGAGATGAGGGCGGAGATGAGGGCTTCTGCCCCCAACCTGTCTTCTGATCCATTGTTGGACAACCCAAGGAGACTATAGGGACACAGGGATGAGAAGAGACGCCGTGTCCAGGGGTAGAGATTGACTGAAGCTCAGTTCTATGAAACTTTGTTTAACCTTGGATGCAGAGCTGTGTCGTGGATCTGGGCCTGACGCAATGGCCATGATTTGAACGGCACAAGGCCTGCTTTGTGATGGATGGGGATCAACTGGGACCAAATCGATGCAGCGTTTGTTGTATCAAACTGTTTCGGTTTGGATTATTGTTGTAGGGCAGTTTCTGCACGACTCAGGAGGACGACTCAGAAGGAAGTTAGCTCCTCTATTCTAGAAATGCAGGTTGGGACAAAGGACACACCTGACTCCGGTATTCAGGCATCCAACAACTCTTTGTCATTGACACTCTTTCTCGCAATGTGTATTATAGGGAAATTGCATTTCAGGGAACCTGTCATTATGAAAAATGACAGTAAAAAGGAATCATGTTAAACCATGTGTCATTCTTTACTTGTTTACCACCAACCCCAAAATGCTAATTCTTCTGTTCATTCAGAAGAAGTCAAATTGCACTCAGTATGGTGTATCAAATATGTAAATACTCCTCATACTAAAGCAGTGACCCAGATGTTTTTGTGCACTTCTAACAAATGTTTGCCTCCATCAGGGTTGTGTTGTTTGGCCGCATGTACATAAGAGCGCCTGTATTTAGATCCCAGACCACTGTTGATTCTGCACAGGGCGATAGGAATGCAGTTGTTTAACCCTTCCACATCTACAGCCAAGGAGCAAAAGCTTCATTGCGAAAAAGAACGGGGTCCACAAATCCTGGATAATTGTTGACAATGGAGTTAGCTGGAAATTGTTTTTTTGCACTTGGGATATTTAATAAATAAAGTGTTGAGCCAAACCATGTTGTTAGCTCTTTGTTTCTCAGTGAATACATTATATTTGTCAAAGCCTTAGCTTAAAGTGATAGTGATCTGAAATCCAGTGTGGCTCTTCTGTGACCAAAACGCTGCAATACAATATACCTACCAACTCTAACATATATTTAAATACAATTTTTAATATTCTTGTCTCTGTGTACTTGTGTGGTTATGATTACAGTATATTGAGTCAGTATTACTATTTTTGTGTGACAGCATCTCTCATACAATACAAATCTATGTTGATTTAGGATTGTCTTTCAGCTGTTGTCTTTCGAGTTGTTTGCAGCTGCATAGTATCTCTAAGTATGTGAAGCTGATAAACATTCAAGGTTCACCTCAAAGCACACAATGAGGGCATCGTACCGGAATCCTAGCGTACCTGTCGAGCTAGTTTGTCAGGTGTTAAGGGTGTGCTGAAGAACTCTCTTTTGTTCCTATCAAATGGTTGTTTCATGTATCAGAACAAATACTAAAATAGGCAACAGGTGATCCTTGTTCCTTCAGACCGGTCACACACAAGGTGGTAAATGCTCCTTTAATTATCATGGTCAAAAAAGACAAGACTGTGACATTAACATGATAAACAGCAGTTTTTTTTTTTTATTCTTAAGAACCTCACACACACAATGACCCACACACACAATGACACACACACACACTTTTAAAAAAACATTGGAAAAGCTAAATTAATGTGAACCACTGTTGCATCATGGGACCTGATAATCCCCCCTCTTCCACTGGAAAAGAGCTCATGACCACCATTAAGCCATTATTCCCTGATGCTCATAGAAATCTAATAAATAGAGAAATTTGTGCCCTTTGTAATCACACCCAACATACATCCTCATTACTGGTTTCTCAAGTCCTTAAAATGTCGGAAGATTAACAAATATGAAAGAACGGCTGTCTCCAAGGTTGAGTTTTACGACAAAGAGGAAAGAAAATCTGTCATAACAGCATGTGACAGGCATTTGGGTGTATTCAACAGACTATGCATATAAGGCACCATAGAGAACCAATGTTGAGAAATCAACCTCATAGAAATGCAGTTCATAGAAAGCCCAGGCCTGTACTTCACCTGCATGTGTATAAGCAAGAGGCGACACAGATTGTGTCGCTAGTAGGAATCATGCGTTTCTCACATTTGAATCCGACGGAATCCCACCAAACGTGTTACCAGCTGTTGTGTTTTGGTGTTGCCAGCCACGTGTACAAAACCCTGACCTTCCCAGCCCGAGCGAACCCAACCTTTGCACCTTTCTTTGAAAACGATGTATTGCACTAGACGTGGGCCGCGGGAGAGGGACCCAGCTCACAGCTTGCAGTGGGTGGCCTGGGACACTTTGGAGCTAGTCCTTCGGTTGAGGGAGTGGCAGATGAAAGCTCCGGCATCCATCAACTTGGGGAGGTCCACGCCCTGACATGGAGAATAAAGACCGCGGGGAGCGGAGCAAAGCAAGCAACTGGCGTCAATAAAAAGGTGGGCGTGCTGACGTCAAGACCTTTCAAGAGTTAAGGGTGCGGGGTTCAAGGTTTGACTGTTTGAAAAGATAATGCATCAAAGACGGAAAACGTAAAAACGTTAATACATTTCCTGTTTAGACAGTGCAACATCTGATAAACGCAGATAGGGCCTTTTCCCCATGGGAAGAGCTAGGAAGTGACTGGTGTGGGCTGTACAATAGAAGAGGAAGAGTTTGGGGGCGGGGTGGCATGGGCAAAAACATAAAATCCAGGGATGGATTCTTACCGTCTGGATGCCGAGGCCGTGCAGCATGTACACAACATCCTCCGTCGCCACGTTCCCAGAAGCCCCCTGGGCGTAGGGGCAGCCGCCCAGCCCGCCCACCGAGGAGTCCACCACGCTGACGCCCATCTGACAGAACAACAACAACCACATAATGCAAGTTAGAACACGGCACTGGTATAAGAACACTGTCATACGCTTCCTCCGGCCAGCTGTCTCAAGAATACACACGACTGAAAGCTGCACTTGCATGATTAAAAATGTAAATAAATGTACTACATTTAACATTACTTTTGAAAGTCAATCAAGGTCAAAGCACATTCTAAAAGGAAATCCCTTGCTTTTAATTTATAAAAAAGCAAGGTCCACCTTTGTATTGTAACTGTTGCACAGTAATTTCACTCGGGATAAATAAAGCATCTTGAATCTTGAATCTTGAATCTTACAACAACAATAGAATTACATAACATGACAGAAAGTGGGTCACTTCCTCCTTTTAATAACCAAGCAACCAAACACATGTGTGCCAAGAGAAGCGCGAGCCCTGACCTGCAGGGCCACCAGGATGTTGGCCAGGGCCTGGCCGTAGGTGTCGTGGCAGTGCACGGCCAGCGCCCCCACCGGCACCACCTTGCTCACCGCCTCCAGCATCTCACTCATGCCCCCCGGGGTGCCCACCCCTATGGTGTCGCCCAGGGAGATCTCGTAGCAGCCCATGGAGTACAGACGCTTTGCTACCTACGAGGACGACAGGAAAGTGATGTAAGCCTGATATTCTGAAACAACCAAGACTATGGGATGAATTTTCTGGAGAAAAAAGGCTTTCACCAGATAACATGCTACCCAACATCTTATATAGGATATGGGATATAGGAAAAGAAAGAGCAAATAGCTATGTACCATTGTGAAATTAACTTCTCAAGTATGACAAATGAATGTACAAAATCAAAACATACGCATCCTTTCAAGAGAGACAGATAAGCAATCGCATACAAGGTTCCCGAAAAGTCTCAAGCACAGAACAGCATGGGTCCCACCTCAGCCCTAGTCAAAGTACTTACCTGTGCGACTTTAGCAGGTGCCACCTTGCCTTCGTACGGGCATCCAAGCACACAGGACACATAGCTGTTTGAGGGAAAGGGTTTTCAGTGAGTGAGTTACATTTTAGAAGGAAAATCTGATTGAGCCCCGAGTGTTTGAGTCCGTGGCCAACTGCAATAATGTGCTTTTCCACGCATGTTCTCCTACCCTCTGACGGGAACACCGGCCGCTTTAGCTGCCACCATGACCTGCTCGAAGCGCTGCAGACTCTCCTCCACAGAGCAGTTGATGTTCTTCTTGCTGAAGAGCTCAGAGGCTGCTCCGAAAATGGCGACCTCCGAGGCTCCAGCCTCGACCTACCAGAGAGGAAATTACCAAATGCATCACATACTGTTGGTTTGGTATTCCCCCTTAGAGCTTTAGATCTTTCATTATTCAAACTATTCCAACTATTGCGCAAAAGACTCAAAACTCACCTGTTCAGAGTTCACCTCGACTCTGCATAGCTACCAAGCCCCTTCCGGCCACCATTGTATGTTGTACGTCCTGGCACTTAATGTACGCATTTATTGTACGCACTTAATCTACATTGCACTTATTCATAGTACTTAATTGTGTAACATCTGCAGTAGCTGCTAGCATTGCTGTACACAGGGTATTGGTTAGCCCAGCGATTGTTAGTACTTGAACTTGGTTCTATGAACATCTTTACTGTACTGACAGCGATATATTGTTTCACGTCTTATGACAAATGTACTTATTGTAAGTCGCTTTGGATACAAGCGTCTGCTAAATGCCCTAAATGTAAATGTATTGCCATAATATGACTTTGAATTTCCCTGATCTTAACTTTATCAAAGTGCTGCCACCAAATATATTGATCGGCATGTGTCATAGCAAGGCACCCAGGAGGCTAAGGTCTCAGGATACATTGTTGTTCCTCCTCAGTTAAACACAAGGATGTACGCAAGGACGTAACGGGTCCGTAAACCCCTTGCGTTGCGTCGACGTGGTACCATAATCACCCCTTTAGGAGCTGTCGATGCGGCTGCTTGCTTAACAAACAGTTAGGGAGAGGACTACATGTGACAGTGGACTAGGTGCTTTCCAGGAGGTTGTATTGAGGTGGTAGGCGACTGGTGTGGTAGAGGACTACTTACAGCGGCCTGGAAGCCCTTGAGGTTAGGGGTGAGGACCGGGTAGGAGACACCAGGCTTCCTACGGATCCCCTTCATGACCTCCATCTGGTCAGCCATCTGTCATTTAAAGCATAGATGTTAATGAACATCATGGGTTCAACCACACACATGCATCCACCTGATGTAGCACGCGTTTGGTGACGTAATTATAATCATTGGCATTGACTTTACCGAATAAATATGCCAAGAAGATTACCTGTGGAACCCATTTGGGGGACACAAAGCTGGTGGATTCAATGACTGACAAGCCGGAATCGGACAACATGTCAATTAATCGAATCTTTGTTTCTGCAGGTACAATTGTCTAGAGATGGAGATAGCAAATCGGGAAAAAATATCAACAGCAGTTTACTTATAACTCGTTCATGCGCTCCTGTGAATACACTGATGTTTTGTTTTATATTGGGCTACGTTAACCATGGGTCCTTAATGAATGTTACCTTCTCATTTTGAAGCCCATCTCGGGGTCCGACCTCCACTATCTTCACTCTATCAGGAAGACGTTTACTTGAACTTCCACCAACCTACGTGGAATAGAACCAAAATATTTAATTATCAGAGGACAAAGTGCAGAAATGTTGGCATGGTCAGATGAAGTGAGGAAGCTAGTAGCTACCGCCAACAAGTCATCGTAGCAATGATCTTAAACAAAGCTGGCATCAGGCATAATCTTATGTATTGGCATCCACTCGATTCGGTGACACTTACTGATTTAGCCACAGTAGCGGAGCCGCCGAGGGCTAAACATGGATGACCCATCCTGGAGATGAAAATGCTTCTGTTGATGGTTCTGATGAGCGCCGCCATGTTGCTCTAGCCTGTCAGGTTTCCTTTATCGCTAGGGAGCTTTAATTAATGCGGTGCTTTATTGCCATCTGCTGGCCAGTAGATATAATGTAGCTACTCATAACACCTATGTATAGGACACACAAAACAGCACGAGGAATAATATGAAAATATCTTTAATTTGTGAAAAACGTAATAAAAAAAAATATTTTAATAAATACTTTCAAGTATGTATACAATAACTCAAACTGTGATATCAAAGTCTCACAGAGGAACATGAACTAGAAATGTGTATATTAAATAAACTCATTGATTTTGGCACATTCTCGTTAGTGCGCTCGATATTTTGTCAAACCTGGATTTCTTCTAAACAGTTTCATTATTGGGAAGGCCATTGCATGCATGATTCAATAACATAATTGTATTAAGAAATGAAAACTGTACCTAGTGCATGCTTTGAATACTTTAAATGTATAAGTAATCACAAAATCTCCACTGGATTAAAAATATTAATCCTGAAATAATATTTCCCCCCTTGGCTCTAACCAGTTTACGTTAACATTTGCATTTTCATCGTTCACCAGATGATACAGCATATAAACCTCAGTCATGAACATCAGTCCTCAGTGTGTGCACTGACACACACACACACACACACACACACACACACACACACACACACACACACACACACACACACACACACACACACACACACACACACACACACACACACACACACACACACACACACACACACACAGGCCTCTGTTCACTGCACTTCCTCGTCGCTGTCGTCCACCTCGTGGATGATGAGATCGGTCCCCGAGTCTTCCGCCAGATTGTCCTCGTCTTCATCCTCCTCCTGCTCCATGCTGGTCAGCCAGGACCTCTGGGTCTCCCCCTCCTCCTCGCCGTCCACCCCCAGGAGCAGGGCCGGCTCCTGGTCAAGGCCCTCCAGGCTGTCCTCCATGGGAAGGCTTTCGAAGCCCACTTCCTCCTGGATGCACGTGGCGCAAATGCGGTAGCGCCGCGTGCCCTCGCACACCACGTGGCTGGCCTCCTCCGTCAGCGGACACTTGCACTTCTTGCACACCAGCTTCCGCGCCTGATGGATCTGGAACGGTCCAAGAGGAATGATAGAGAGGGGGTCATAATCCCAAAGAAATGTCTGAATCGTTAATAGGTCTTCTTCATCGTTGTCAAACTTTAAACTAGAGGAGGGCCGTCCTCCTTCAGAATAGCTAATCAGACAGGAAACTATTGAGATTAAACACAAGCTAGTAAAACCAGCATTCATACCGTTTTTTTATTCCTTTAAATAGTAGAGCTAATCACTGGGCATTGTACTGTTTTTTCAGCACAATGATTTTATATTTCATATTACTGAAAATAATTAGGTTGATAAAAGTGTTCTAGGACTCTCATACGGGAGAGGAGAGCCTGCTCACTATATTGCTCGGACCTGTGTTACTTTCACCAATAAAGAAGCAGGATGATCGTCAATGTGCGTGTTTAACTCCCTTCTGAAAAGGTATTTCCTCAGCAAAGGCACTCATTGCAAACACTTCAAGTCGGAGGCTGTGGAACGCCTCCCGTACCGTTTCAAAGTGGCTGCGCAGGTGTTCCAGCCGGGTGAAGCGCTTGTTGCAGGCCTGGCAGGGGTACGGCCGCTCGCCTGTGTGGCAGCGCAGGTGGCGCTTCAGGTCCGCCTTCCTCTTGACCGTGTGCGTGCAGAAGGGACACTTGTAGCGCATGGTGGGGTTGGAGTCTGAGGGGAGAGCGAGACGGGAAGTTGAAAAAAATTAATGGGATTTTATTTTTATCGGGTTGGATGGTGGGGGGAGGGGGATTATGGGTAAAAAGTTTAAATGTTTTGCATAATTAGTACGTTTATGATTATGCTGTCCATTCGCAGCTCTCTTGTGTGCCATTAATACATATCAATGTGGAACCAGTAACTGATAGTAGTGTATCCTCATCTAAACACGCGGCCCTGTGAGGCCCTTTGAGATTGTTAAAGCTGTCATCCATAAAGGGCAGAGTTTAAAAACAAACCGGAAATATCACCGTTATGGAACTGTCCGATGACGCCCACGATGGTGGGCAGGGTGGCGTACAGCTCCTCCGCCTTCTCCGCCTTCTGCGAGCGGGCCTCCTGCACCTCGGGGGGGTCGTTGTTGGTGGACGAGCGCGTGCAGTAGGGGCCCGTCCTCCGGGCCCCCCTCTTCCTGCGCCGCTGCTCCGGGCCCGACACGGTGAACAGGGGGTCCAGGGGGTCCTCCGCCCCCGTGTTGGCCTCCTCCAGCCCCTCGTGAGCCGGGCTCAAGCCGCCCCCGTCGCCGCCGCTGTCGGCCCTGGCGGCCAGCGACGGCGCCGTCTGATCCGGGTCCTTCAGCAAGAACACCTGCTTGGTGAGGTGGGCCCCGTCGTGGGTCCACAGGGCCGGCGGGGGGCTCACGGAGCCCGCGGGGGTCTGAGCGCCCTGCGGGTGGAGACGGAGATGAGGGGGCGGATGATGAGGACGATCGACCTCCTGGTCCGAGAGGTTCTCGTCGTCGTCGTCGTCGTCGTCGTCGTCGCCGCAGGAGAAGGGGCCCTGCGCCTCCATCAGGTGGATGCCGCCCCCGCCCCCACCCCTCTCCACCACCAGCTCCTCCTCTTCCTCCTTCACGCTGATCTCCAGGGAGGACTTGATGAAGGTCTTGCAGTGGTTGATGACGCTGGTCATCTGCAGGTAGCTGGCGGCCGACATCACCTCGATCACGTTGTGGCTGGACAGGTCCAGCTGACCCGAGTAGATGAAGTCCAGGATGAGGGCGAAGGTGTCGGGGCTGAAGGTGTCGAAGGTGGCCGAGGCCGTGTCCGAGCCCTGGGGGGAGAGCAGCATGCGGAAGTAGCCGCTGCTGGCGAAGAGGACGTTGCGGTGGGCGCGGAACAGCTGCCCCTCCACCAGCACGCTGCAGTCGCAGAACAGCTCCTGGCAGCGCTGCTGGTCCAGCTGCTTCAGCAGTTGTCTCTGGTGGGCCACCGTGATGTCCGCCGCGTTGAACCATCGCTGGGCCTGCCTGCCACCACATCAGCAGGGGTTAGCTTTGTGGACGGACTGGAGTAGTGATTCTTAGTTACGGATACAGAACCCTAAAGACCCATATTTTGGTGTTGTTATATTGGTGTGTCTATCTGTTGTCAGGGAGGGGATATTTGTATTTGTACTATGGTGTTGGAACCAATAATTAGATTGATTTAGCTTCAAATAAATAAAATGAAGCTAAATCAAAAGGAGACGGGGCATGACTGCGTTTGTATTCAAAACATCTAGTTATCTAGACACACCCTTATTCTGTCTTTCCGTTTTTTCCCTTGACAATGAGCAACCCAATGTCTCAGCTTATTATAAGGTGTCAATACGACACCCCCATTAAATAAATAACAATAAATAAAAAAGGTTGGCAAAGATTGAGTCTTTGTTTCTCAGGGTGGCGCTTTATGTCGACTCCACAGAGCACCCGCCCATTAGAGCTGCCTCTGTGCTATGAGTGGCTGGCTGAACCTTCCATCAAAGACTACTGATGGGTAACACCCGACACTGAAAAAGCATCGGGTGACAAAACCCCTGGCGTCGTCCCGTAAGAAACCTGGACTACGTGAAATATCTAAAGATTTAACCTAAAACCCACGTGAATAAACACAAATCGTATCTTACCGATGCGTTGTGGAAATACTACCTGTGTGTCTAGAGTCATTGCCAAAGGCATCGCATGCGTTTCCAATTAAGCGACGCATCGCCCGAGTAGCCTTACCTACGGTACAACACCCGTTATCCATCAACTGTAAACCAGATGCATAGAAATATACATTCATGTTGGGTGACTTTTTCCAATTTAGACGAACGTTTGTGAATCTAGCAACAGTCCAACAAAAAGCGGGCAGCAGCAGCTCGGCTCTGGAGAGAGCAGCGCTCAGCTCAACTCAGCACTGAGGGACGCCCACTTGCAGGCTACCGCTCCAACACAATAGAAAAGGAAGTTGCAGACACAGAGGCTCATATATACGCGTTCAATTATATATACTGCAACACCCGTTTTCTGTTGGTTTAAAGGACAATGGTCTTTGCGTGGATTGAAAATTCCAAGACCACATGAGCGTGGGAAGTCGTATTTGCCTGCTGCTGATTCCAGAGACTCGTCTCGGGCATGCGATGTCCGCAAGACCCGTTTACGCCCCAACTCGCCCCCATTTTTTTTTTAACGCCAATACTCGTGATAAATTATTTTGATACTCACTGATGATGACCCGGTTCACCCGATGGCCGATAGAGTCGAGTCGACCCCATGTCTGTCACCATTTCCATCTTTTATTTCTGCTGGCCTCTCCCCCTGTTTTTTACAAACAGGGTTCCCACTCAAGCACTTCCTGCTCAGCCCTAAAGACCGAAACCCGTTCAGACCGAATGGTCGACTTTGCTGACGTGGGCGTTTAACTGGGTGCCCAAGGGCCAAAAAGCCATTTAAAGCCCCAGTGTGTCCTAAATGTGCTCTACATACACCTCAAAGTTGCAAAGGCTAAAATATTCCTTCAGTGTTTGATTTCATTTATTTCGTTCAAATAAATGTTCATGCCATTGGCACCACAAAATAACCAAAATATCACATATAAAAAAAAGGATGGAGACAACATAGGCAGCACTTTTTTTTTTTTAAAGTTTACTTTAATTAATTTTTTCCATTATCATCCCCCTATATTATATGAGAAAACATTCATTCCTTACATGTAAATGTCAAAACAAAGTACCGGTTGTTAGTCTCTAGATGAGTGCATGATTGCAAATACCTTGGAATCTCAATTAAATTATGCATAAATATATGAATATGAATTAAACACATTTAAAAAAAGGCAGATGCAGAAAAGCAAAGTTATGCTACATCTTGGAGTGAAAGCATGGCCACTGCAACAGATCATCAACTGGAGAAGCCAGTTGGGTTAGAGGACTGCCAGCGCCACAAATCCTCACCTATGTTGAAAAGAAAATACATGAGTTAATATTCTACACCAATAAAATAAATAGAAAATAATAAGTATTTATAATATTTGTGATCACATGAATCTAAATATTATATGCACAAATATTAGGCCCAAGAAATATTTAGATAATTCAGCCAGAACAATGAAAGAAGGTTGCGGTGGCATGCGGCCAGCAGCTGTGTTTATGCTAGCAGCAGTGTGTATGCGGATGTGAACCGCCATGTGTATGCTAGCAGCGGTGTGTATGCTAGTAGCGGTGTGTATGCTAGCAGCGGTGTGTATGATAGCAGCGGTGTGTATGCTAGCAGAGATGTGTATGCTAGCAGCGGTGTACATGCTAGCAGCGGTGTGTATGCTAGCAGCGGTGTGCATGCTAGCAGCGGTGTGCATGCTAGCAGCAGTGTGTATGCTAGCAGCAGTGTGTATGCTAGCAGCAGTGTGTATGCGTATGTGAACCGCCGTGTGAATGCTAGCAACAGTGTGCATGCTAGCAGCCGTGTGTATGCGTATGTGAACCGCCGTGTGTATGCTAACAGCGATGTGCATGCTAGCAGCGGTGTGCATGCTAGCAGCGGTGTGCATGCTAGCAGCGGTGTGCATGCTAGCAGCAGTGTGTATGCATATGTGAACTGCCGTGTGAATGCTAGCAACAGTGTGTATGCAAGCAGCCGTGTTTAGCACCATGGTCTGGTGTGCATTGCCCTTACACATTCTCTCAAGGTCAAACTCAGCCTTCCAGCCCAGCTCTTCTGCAGCTGTGCGGGGGTCGGCATAGCAGGACGCCACGTCCCCGTCCCTCCGAGGGGCGACTTGGCACGGGATCTACAGAGGACAGGGATGAGGATGAGGAATGGGATTTGAGTCAGATTCATTACTGGAATCATTACAGGACTCCACTCTACTTATTCAATTATTTGCAGACTCAAGGGGCCTTTTAAACCCATCAATCGCTAGAGTGCTCTGAAGGTGCAAGGCGCCACCTATCCTACCACTTCCTGGCTAACCTCATAGGCAACTGGTAGACATGAAATGTGCTTTCATGATTTGGCTGCAGTGAGGCAGTACATAGGCTGGGCATCATCATATTCCTCCTTTTCATGTACCGTTATGCTACCATACAGAGTTTATGTCAGGGTTTATTTTAGCTTTTCTAAAATGTTCTTATTTAGTTTTTCCTTTAGTTGCGCAGTGCAAACCAATTTCTTTTAATTTAAAATCTTTTTTTCATTCTTTGCATGTTAACTCGCCAGCCCAGGTCATCACTGCGACTCACCTTCTTGCCAGAGGCCTTCTCCATTGCCTTAACCATCTGGAGCACTGAATACCCAGTGCCGGTCCCGAGATTGTACGCCTGCACACACACACACACACACACACACACACACACACACACACACACACACACACACACACACACACACACACACACACACACACACACACACACACACACACACACACACACACACACACACACACACACACAAGATTAATATCTACAGAAATAGGCACTATAGAAATCATTCAGAATAGAATGAAAGTCAAAACCCGGGGGGGGGGGGGGGGGGGGGGGTCTTACCTTGCACCCACAGTTGTCCTGCAGCTTCTTCAAGGCAGCTATGTGTCCCTTGGCCAGATCAACCACATGGATATAATCTCTCACACCTAGCAAAAACAAAAGGCGTTATTTATTGGTCAATCAGGCCCATCATTCAAGGCAAGGCAAGGCAAGGCAAGGCAAGGCAACTTTATTTATATAGCACTTTTCATACACAAGGCAGACTCAAAGTGCTTCACATATAAACATTGTCATACAATAAAATAAAATAATAAATAAAAAGAAATAAAGTAAAAGAAAAACATATGCAAAGAAATGGGTAAAATAGAAAGTTAAAAAGGCATTTTAGTATTAAAATAGAAAACAAAGGCAAAGTTAAAAAAGCTTTTTAGAAAGTGCAATGTATTTAAGATTTAGCAGAAAGCTATAGCAAACATAAAAGTCTTCAGTCTTGTTTTAAAGGTGCTCAGAGTTGGGGCAAGTCTTAAATCCTCTGGGAGTTTATTCCAGCTATTTGTTGCATAGTAACTAAATCCTGCTTTCCCATGTTTTGTGTTTACTCTGGGGATAATTAACAGATTGGTCAGAGAGGATCTTAGTGGTCTAGAAGGCTTATGTAGTGGAAGCATATCAGTTAAATATTTTGGGCCTAAACCATGTAGGGATTTATAGGTTAGCAACATGATTTTAAAATCAATTCTCTGACCTACAGGAAGCCAATGTAACGATTTCAGAATTGGTGTAATATGATCACATTTTTTGGTTTTTGTTTTGAACTCTAGCAGCAGCATTCTGAACAAGCTGAAGCTTTCTCAGAGTTTGTTTTGGGAGACCTGTAAGGAGACCATTGCAGTAATCAAGCTTACTAGTGATAAAGGCATGTACAAGTTTTTGTAAGTCTTCGGTGGACATGAGCCCTCTAAGTCTTGCTACATTTTTAAGGTGATAATATGCCGATTTTGTAACTTGATGTGACTGTCGAAATGTAAATCTGAATCCATGATAACCCCTAGATTTCTGGCTTTGATTGAGGTTTTCAGGGACAGAGAGTGAAGGTGTTGGGTTACTTTAAGCCTTTCCGTTTTAGAACCAAATACAATTATCTCTGTTTTGTCCTCATTTAGTTGAAGGAAATTTCGGCACATCCATTCTTTCACTTGCTCAATGCACTGGCACAGCAGATCTATGGGCCGATAGTCATTTGGTGATAGCGATACATAGATTTGCGTGTCATCAGCATAGCAATGATGGTCAATATTGTTATTTTGCATGATTTGCCCTAGTGGGAGCATGTAGATGTTGAATAAAGAGGGTCCCAAGATCGAACCTTGTGGGACTCCACATGTCACGTTGGTTGATTCTGATACAAAGTCGCCAATGGAAACAAAGTAGTTCCTATTTTGTAGGTAGGACCTGAACCAATTTAAGACGGTGCCTGAAAGCCCCACCCAGTTTTCTAACCTGTCCAGAAGTAATGTATGGTCTACAGTGTCGAATGCAGCACTGAGGTCAAGTAGTATTAGTAATGAGGTTTAGCCAGAGTCTGTGTTAAGACGGATGTCGTTTACAACTTTAATAAGGGCGGTCTCAGTGCTATGCCAGGAAGTGATTAAGTGGCTGGAGGACAACTTTCTCAATGATTTTACTTATGAAGGGTAGATTTGATATTGGTCTGTAGTTGTTAATAATAGAGGCATCTAGGCTCCGCTTTTTTAAAAGGGGTTTAATAACTGCAGTTTTCAAAGCTTTTGGGAAATTGCCTGACTGGAGAGAGTTGTTAACTATCTGCAATATGTCTACTGCTAGGCAGTCGAAAACATTCTTAAAGAGGTTGGTAGGTATAGTATCAAGGCAACAGGTGGATGGCTTTAGTTGTGTCAGTTTCCACAAGATTTTGAGAGTCTATAACATTAAAGCATGCCATCCTTGCCACGTTATTTCTCTAGCATTTTTTAAGTCTAAATTGTAGGCACGGAGGCTCTCTTTATAGATATCATGGTGAATATGAAGTTTTGTTTTACGCCAGATGCGTTCAACCTTCCTGCATTCTTTTTTCTGTGCTGTTACAGAAGCAGCTTTTCTCCAGGGTGCCTTTTGCTTTCCAGAAAGTTGCCCTGCTTTGACGTAGGCAACCTTGGGTTCAGCAGATTATGTGAAACTTCCTTTATACTGTGTCGACGGCTGAACCCTTTTTTGTCACAGTAATAATCAGGACTACTATCAGTACAGGGGGGGGGGCTGGGGCGCCATCCTCTTGGGTGTTATCAGCCTGTGGCCATGACGTGGCGATGCTATCATTGACACAGATGCAAGTTTGATGCCAACATATTCCAGTTTCTTAAATTTGGCTGGAAAAATCGCAAAGGGAGGAGACATTGGGGCTGGAGTTGTTGTTGTGGCTATGGGAGAGATGAGGCTGGAGGTCATCGTCGATGGGGGAATGCAGAGGAGGGGGGTGGCCGTTCCTCGCCAAGCCAGCATCAGCGATGGGGGAAGGCACAGTGTTGATGGCGTCGGGCGGGCTGTTGTCTCTCTTCAAGGTCTGTGGGCTGTCTGCTATCTGTGTGTCAGATAGTGGCAGAGTAGATGTATGGGGGAGGCTGTAGTCTCGCTTCTTCTCAACCTGTGTTCTGACTGTGGCCTGTGCGTCAGACCATGGAGATTTGTGGGAAAGCGAGAAGAGAAGATTGTTCCTCAACAGTTTTGAGCCTAACCTGTTTGGGTGTAGGCCATCTGCTCTGAAAAGATATTTGCGCCCCCAGAATAAGTTCAAATTGTCAATAAAGCCCCTTCCTCTTTCATTGCAGACTCTGGAAAGCCATGTATTCAGTGCAAGTAGACGACTGAATCTGTTTATTCCCCTGTCAACTGCTGGTATGGGTCCACTGATCAATGACTTAATGTGTATTTTGTCCAGTGTATCCAATAGATCAGTGTAATCCCTCTTCAGAAGCTCTGACTGTTCTCTTTGAATATCATTAAATCCTGCATGCACAATAATCTGTGAGATTTTGGGGTTTTCCAATGTGATTTTGGCTAGTTTATGGTTGATATCACTAACCATTCCATATGGGAAGTTGCATGTTTTGATCTTCTTGCCGGTTATATCCTTGATGGTTGAGTCTCCTATAATCAGAATGTCTGGTTCATCTGCTTTCTCTGAGATGGGCCCTTGTTGGACGGTGGCAGACACATGCGCAGCCCGCCTCCGTGGCGACTGGTTGTTCCATCTCTGTCCGTACCGTCTGTCCGGACACATTTCAGGGGTCAGGGGTGCACAGGTGGCTGAGGCATGCGCAGCTCGCCTCCATGGCGACTGGTTCTTGTTCCGTCTCTGTCCGCACTGTCCGTCCGGACGCATCTCGGGGCTCAGGGGTGCATGGGTGGCAGGCGCGTTCGTGGACTCTTGAAGTGGCAGGAACCGGTTCTTCAGTGGCAGGGTTAATTTCAGTGACGGGCTAATCCGGCTGATACATGTAACTTTAGCTTTGGGTAGCTTAGCATTTGGCGTTGAGTGAACTTGTTGATTCACTTTGGTATGTTGTTTTGTCTTAGCGCCGACTCTGTGCCAGTGAGACGCAGCTGGAACTGTCTCTCTCTTGTCCAGCTTCGGGAAGGATACAGTGTAGCTTTGATCATCTTGCTGTATCCGAGTGAGCTCAGAAAACTCACCCATCGGCACTGTATCCTGGAGGAGTCCTTTGCATTTTTCTAATGCTGCTAGTCTCGTTTCAAATAAAGCCATTGTCTGTTGCAGTTTGGTGCAGTCTGTGCATTTCCCAGTCTCCGTGCCTGAGATATCCGAGGACAGAGGCATGTTGGCGATAGGAAAGTCCAAGGCTTTTTCTGCGGTCTGATCCGGGAGTCATAAAAAGTGCCAAAATGTATTGTTGATTCGAGCGATGGAGGACAACGGAAACAAACTATATATTGTTAGGTATTATGATCATGAAATAAAATAAGATAAAGTAGATCTGAACGATGAATTAAGTATTTTTTTCCAATGCCTAGCGGAGCTTCGGGAAACATGACCTCTCTCTCTGCTGCCTCTTATCCAAGGCAAATTCTATTGGTTAATGGGTATTCTGCAGATTCCGACTGCCGCCGAAGCCTCAGCGGCATTCCGGCAGCTCCGGCGCGGGGAGCTCGGCGGCGGTCTGGCAGCTCAGCTCCCGGAGTACAATCGCTTTCTCCTCCATGTCGTGGTTCATGGACTTCAGAGAGTCAAGGCCAAAGTTCCTTTCCCCCTATTCTCCTCAACCAAGGCCGAGATATCCCCCACTACGAGTCTTTACTTGTTGTGGAAGTACCAGAGACGTCAGACGCAGTCTTTATGATTCATAATATCATCCGAGGCGCACAAAGCTTTTGGCCGTGATATTAGATATAATATTATATAAATACCCATATATAATATTATTATTATTATTATTATTATTATTATATTATCTTATATAGATATAGAGCTCCAGGAGTCCGCAAATGGCAACAATCCCTTGTCCTCCATGCTGTGGTTCCGTCTGACAGCTCATTGGTCAATTTGCAGCAGCTCATTTGCATTAAAGCTACAGACACCAGAAACAGCAAATTCTGAAGGGACTGAAACAGAAGCGAATAGCGGTAGGTGAGATTTTTTTTTCCTAAAAGCTATTTCCAGCATCAAAACAGCTTCAACAGCTTCAAAAAACATGTTTTCTGAAACTCAAATACTATGTTTACTTGTTGTGAAAACGCCATAATATGTCTCCTTTAATAAAAGTAACAAATTACAATCCATGAATTCATATATTTATACATATCTAAAAGTACAAATAAGGTTTAATTGCTGATCTGGGTGCCTCTCTATTACCTGTCCCATCAGGTGTGTCGTAGTCATCACCATACACACTGAGGTGCTCTCTTCTCCCAATGGCGACCTGGGTGTGGTTCCCAGAAAAGAAAGAACAAAAAAGTTTGCGTTGGAGATAACGATAATGTAACGTCCGGTGACCCGTCGCTCCCAGGCCGGCAGACATTGTACCTGTGCAACGTATGGGAGCAAGTTGTTGGGGATGCCTTGAGGATCCTCTCCGATGAGGCCGCTGATGTGAGCTCCGATCGGGTTGAAGTACCGCAGCAGAACTGCATTCCAGTCCTGTGCAGACACAAGAAGGTTTTTAATAAAACTACAATGATTAGCTTGAAATCAAATCTATGTTTACATATGTATTTTATTTATTTCTATATCTGTGTATCTATACATGTGATGCGGCCTCTGGGACCCGGAAAATAATTAAATTAATTAAATGATTAATTCATCTTAAACTAGTACTCCAGAGGACATCTTGTATCACATCATGCCCTCTCCACTCATACTTGTGCACGGACCTTATTGGCCTTGCACTGGTCGCTGATCATCTCCTCGATGAAGAACTTGGTCTTGCCGTAGGGGTTGGTGCAGCCGCCCACCGGGTGCTGCTCGTCGATGGGCAGCCGCTGGGGGTCTCCGTACACCGTGGCCGAGCTGCTGAACACCAGGTTGTGCACTCCGTTAGCCTGCATGACCTGGGAAACACACACACAAAAAGACACACACAAACTTAATGTCAAGCAGAGTATGTAGTGGAAAGGCAAGTTCTCAACTATAACAATTGAAGGCGTGCCCAGTAATATTACGGCAGCGTCTAAAAATATTATTTAATAAAGGCATGCCAGGGTTGTTTTTCATAGTTGTTCCTTTGCAACAGATCTAGGTGCGGCCAGCGAGCTGGGGTTAACGTTGTTAGGGCGCAGTGTCAGCACTCACCTGGAGCAGGTTCATGGACGCTGTGAGGTTGACCTGGTAGTAAAGCAGAGGCTTCTGCACAGACTCTCCAACGGCTTTCAGGCCCGCAAAGTGCATCACCGCAATGAAGGAATGCTGAAAGAGGAAACAAATTAAATGAACATAAACACACAAACACATTTCTCAAGGTAGGCAACTGCATCTGCAAAAGAACGCTATTCATGGCAGAGTGGCAGAAACAACTAAAGAGAAACGTCTTCGAGGCAATTTCTACATACAAGTCTGACCTATTGAGTATATAGGGCAATGGTGTGTTGATAATAATTCCATACCTTTTTGAAGACATCTTCCAATCCTTCTCGGTCAAGAAGGTCTAGTTCATGGAACTCAATGGAAGTTTTCAGAAACTTCTCTATCCTGCACAGGCTCTCTGGCACATCCCCTTCTCCTACAAACAGGATGTAGCACGTGAGCCAGTGCATAAGGACACACACGTCTGCGTTTTATATAACACTTTATTACACCAATGAGGCGATGAATAAACGTACCCAAAAAAGAACACACATACACACACATAAACATAAACAGTTAGTTGTCTGAATTAATATAGAAATTTAGTTTAGGCAAGAAATACAGACACATTATATACTTTAGTCCACCTGAAACTCACCCCGAACAGAATTGCTGAAGTTGTCGATGACAACTGGAGAGTAGCCAGCTTCAATGAGCTCCACCACACAATGACTGCCAATGTAGCCTCCTCCTCCTGTCACGAGCACTTTGCCTGCCATTCCTACCTGTTTTAGAACTGTAGATACATAGATACATTTAATGAGCCGAGTACTTAATGTAATGGGATTTATAAGGAGGAGAGTGCTTCAGTTGGTCAACCTTTACAAGCTTGTATTATGTGAATGAGTCACGTCACTAGGTGTGTTATCTTCCTTATAGGCTTATAACACGTATATTACTGTTGGTGTCCGGAAATAAATTACGAGTCTCTAAATTACGAGTCTCTATTGACACATTTGGTTAATAACAGAACGGTTGTCTTACTTACCTGTCTAACATTCATACTACAGTAGAGTAACGTCCCTACTTAAAGATGACGCTCAAAAAGAATCACAGATCATGTCAATCTTTTGCTACATTAAATATAATGAAATAACTTATAATGAGAATTATGAAGTACTGCCAGGTACTGTCGGGTATCTTTCTAAGACATCGATATCGTTCCACCACTACTTATTAATTGCGTTTAATGAAAATAATTATACAGGTGTATAAATATGATTCATATGAAAATACTTACAGGAGTGTGTTTCGTAATTCAAAAGTCACAGCGCAAACGCGTCCAGTAAATTAGAGGAAGAACTGAAAGTCAAGATAATCAACCATCTGTCCGGATATGGAACTTTTCACATTGCTATGTTTGTTTTGTCCACCTCTTTCTGTAAGACGTGTAATTTATGAAGTACCAACAATGAAGTTCGACTTCCTTCAATACTTTCGAAGTAAAAGCTTTTATAATAGCGTTGAATTGAATCGTGATGAATCAACATATAACATAGCATGATGAAGCAGCGCCTATGTATAGAATGAAAAAAATAAAAAATAGAACGGGCAACATGTTATAATATTTAGTGAATACAAGAATTAGATTATGTTATTTATATTTACAGGTGAGTGGAACCTTTATTTTGTAAGAATACCGGAACTGTGCGCTGCATACTTGTGTACGTGGACTGTCCATGACGTGGACGGCCAGAGTTTTTGTCGAACAGGAAGCAACGCCTTTTCAGTCTCTGACGTCAGAAAAGTTGTCACGTTAACACCTTTCAGCCTCAGGCAAACAGTGGCAAACAGTGCCGCAGGCAATCAGTGCTGATGTGTAGGACTGTCCGTGTTCATTACATTACATTGCATTATTTCTGTAAATACATAGTTGCTAGTTTTTATTTGAATGTTATGATGTACATAGCATATAGTAGGACATTGATACAGCTGATAATTGTTATACCGTACATATATATATACCGGGGCACTGTTCAGACGTTTTCGGCTATTTATTTTCTGTAAGCTGTGTTGATTGACCCGTTTGTTTCACATTTATAAATATATTCATGTCAGCTGCATACCTCTAACTGGGAGGGGAATGTTTTCCAATGATAGCACGTTCAATTGTTTAACCGTGCATATCTTTTCATTTCCATAAAATGTGCTGTCTTATTATTTAAACAAAGACAGATTTGAGGGAATCTTTAATTAATCAATTTAATGTAGGTGGGGTGGCTGGCCGTGGGTAATTTGTAGTGCTGTAGGGTTTTGTCCATCAATTATACATTTAGGACAAAGCTATAACTCTAAACTGACCTCCCTTAGAGTAGAGTCTAGTCCCACATTCTTTACTTTCTTTATTTTGTCATTTAGCGTTGATTTGATGTACGTCATAAGTCAATAAGTTAAATATTTGTTATAGAAGTCTCTGGGTCAGTTTATTCTGGGTCTTTGAACATCACCGGGTCACACAAATGCACTTTGATTATATATGTGCTGATAAAATAACATTTAGTGCCTAGGCTGAAGTGGCCATTGGATATTTTTCTAGCAATCCGATCTGGAAATAATATTTTTTCAAGCGATCTAATAGGTAGATTTTTTTTTTTTTTCAAGCAATCAGATTGCCGTGTGCATGTTTACATTGTCTACTCCATTTAAGATGGGCCCCCCATTAAGGCTTTTGAAATCTGTTCAAATCTTTTCACTTGTTCTTTCACTCTTTTGAAGCCATTCAACATTTCTTTATATCTTAAACAATGTGGCTTTATTAAAACATATTTTCTACCTCACTTTGCAGTATGGCATCTCACCATGTTTTCTAAAGGAAATAACATTTTTCTAGTTAATAAAGTATGTCATTTATATATTATCTTATCGTAGTGCCATCTACTAAAAGAAGGATTGCATAATCAATGAGGTTGGTTGTATAAATTAAATAAACTCATATTTTCCACTTGAGGATGAATGTTTACTCTTCCTTCTGTACTGCCAGATCCAGGAATGTAACACCCACACACCAGGCAGCCCCACACAGATGGATTTTCCCATACTATAGACAACAGAATCATTGGCACATTCAGGCTATCCAGTATATGTGCTACCATATTATAATCCATAAACCTGTCAGTTGGTTGACTAGAACAGGGCAGTCTTGAAGATGTCAAGAGTAACTGGAGATTTTCTCGACATGTCTGCCAAGGAGACGGACTGGCACATGGACAAGGGCCACAGGACTTTGAGGAAAGGTGGTGAGTCATGAGAATCATAGGAGAGGTTTGCGGGAACCCTTCTTCATTCATTTCCATCGCCGCCTCTTTGACAGGACAAGCTTGGAGCTTATGGAGACAACGACGCTCTTCATACAGAACATGGTAAATCAACAAATGTTGTTTAATTGAATCAGCCTGTATAGAATTAGACAAGAATCAATGGCATCTGAGAGGAAGGAGCAACACATGATCTTAGTACTTTGAGGAAAAAGTCTGGATTTATCTTTCTTATTATTTGATTTTCGAAAGCTGTACCAGCTCACCAGTACTCACTGCCAATACTCATTGCAGCTTGCTGGTGAGCTCACCAGCACTCATTGCACTCACAAACAACCAGTCAATGCAGCTTGCTCTTCTGTAGTGGGTCCCAAACCAGGGGATCTCCCCCTCGACTAGTTCCATGGCTCATGTGTGGCTCTGTGTTGGCCTCAGCCTGACCGCATGGGTCGGGGGCTCCCTCGGCCCTGCCGCCGCAGCACCTGGGCTGGCTGCGTCTCTTGGAGGAGGGGGCCCAGTGCGGGGACTGCCTCCCGGCTCTCTGCCCTCGGTCCGGCCCGGAGGCTGCCCGGCCGGCAGGGTGAGAGACCGCTGCGACTGCTGCGAGCGGTGCGCCAACGGAGCGGGCAGAGGTGACCCGGACGTGGCGCAGGAGTTCTACGGCCGCTGCGGAGAGGGGCTGGTCTGCCGGAGGAAGGCGGCGAGGAGGGGGCACAGCCGGACCAACCCGGAGCCCGCATGCACCTGCCGGGATAAGGGCAGAGTGTGCGGGTCAGACGGGTGGACCTACCCTAACCTCTGCCAGCTGAAGGAGGCCTCGAGCCGCAGTGAGAGAGGCATAAGGGCGGTAGGAGCGGGAACTGTCGATCTGGTGAGTGCAACACTAGATCCGATTCTTCACAAACCTTAATGTAAGCATTGATTCAATTGTGGTGCTGTGTTGTGACGGTGGACAGTTAAGCATTGTGGATTTTTGATGCTAAAGCAAAAAGGTTCTGGGTTCGAACGCCAAGGTGACAGTCTTTGGTTCATCCTTGAACAAGATACCTAACTCCTAAGGGAAACCCTTGCATATCACCTGTCACCAATCTGAGCCAATTAGAACACATGTTTCCCTGTAGATGGAGCTGTATCGGAATTTGTGTTTTGTTTCACAAATGTGGTGTGATGTCTTTCTGAACGACCACAGCCCACGCATCCTCCGTGGCCCCAGACACACGTCCAACTCCACGGGCAGCGGGTGGTGTTTGGGTGCGAGGTCTCGGCTATCCTCTCCCAGTGTGACCTGGAAGAAGAGAGGGAGCCACTATTTCTTGCCGGGGACCATCCTCGCATCTCTGTTCAGGTTTTGAAATATAAAATATACATATCAATAGATTTGGACAAGATAAAAGCCTCTGCTAAATGAATAAAGAGTAAAGGAATATTTGATAGGAATACTCAGATTTGTATGAAATAACATTGGAATAATAGTGAAGTCTTCAGTTGTAAAACAATGATTTGTAATTCCAATGTCCCACGGTGTTTCAGATGAGGGGTGGTCCCCAACGTTACTCTGTCTCTACCTGGCTGCAGATAGAGGGTCTCCAGCTATCAGATGCGGGAGTCTACTCTTGCATTTCCCAGAATGCCTTGGGAGAGACTTCCGCGACTGGAAAGCTTACAGTGCTCAGGCAGGGTGAGTGCGCAGGTGCTAAAGTCACAACCATGAGTCATATAGACTGCTATCAAATAAACACATAGATTACAAACATTTGTTGGGAGATGTGTTAAAAGGGATAGTAATAATGGGCTCTGGAGTTTTTTCTTGCCCTTGTGGGGGCTTGGGTAAAGGTAGGGGTCATAAATATTTGGCCTGTTAAGCCCTTTAAGACTGTAATGGTGATTAAGGGCTATACAAATAAAATTGAATTTAATTGAATTGCTATATATGTAGCTCAAGCACCCTAAAAAACGAACAATAAAACTAACATTTCAGAACGAATTGTTTGACAGGGTCGAGGAGGACAAAGGGCCACCTGAAGGAGGAAGAGAAGGATCACATTGTTGTCTTGGAGGACGGCAGTGAAGATACACAACCACAATCTGGACAACATGGACTAGAGAGACTAGAGACACTGTAGCTCAAATGAAATGGGAAATGAGTGGAGTAGAAGGTAAAAATGATGTCAAGGTAAAACAAGAAAAGAAAGATAAATATAATTCAGGATGATCAAATGTGGATGTTGTAACAACCCACAACACCAGAGGGCGTTGTATATCAACGACTAGAGCACAGGATTAATTAACCAAATTTCTTTAGAAATGGTACTCCAAAAGGCACCCCTTTTTTACGCCGAACATAATTGATTAAAATCGATGTAACATGGGTATACTGACCCAACATCAACCCGCACTTCTTCATCTAGCATCACACGCACACATACACACAAACACACACACCTCTGGGTTTCGCCTTCCTCCAGGTTTTAAAAGCAAACATCCTCCTGGATGAACGTGATGCAAATGTGGTGGCGCCGAGTGCCCTCGCGCACCAGGTGGCTGGCCTCCTCCGGCAGCGGACACTTCTTGCACCAGCTTCCGCTCCTGATGGATCTGGAACGGTCCAAGAGGAATGAGAGAGAGGGGTCATAATCCCACAGAAATGTCTGAATAGGTCTTCTGGTTAATGATTGACAAACTTTAAATTGGAGGAGGGGAAAACATGCCTCAGAAAAGACGTTCAGACAGGAAACTATTTTGATGATTCATAAGCTAGTGAATCAGCATCAGCAGCAACACAGCATTAATGAGAAACAAACATTTGTATAAATAGCTTATCACTGGAAAAGAAAATTCAATTTTCTTACAATGTTCTTAGATGACTGAATATAAAAAGTTAATAAAAGTGTTATATGAAGTGTTGTATTCTGCAGACTATATAAACTGGTTATGTGGACAATGTATACAATTCAGCTTTACCGTGAAATAAGCGCAGCACCAAACATTTGGTCAGGTTAAGGTAAAGACCATTTCTATTTGCTAATCTGCATCACTAAAGGTTATTTGCTGATCTTGGACAACAGCCCCTCTCTATTACCTGTCCCATCAGGTGTGTCGTAGTCATCACCATACACACGGAGGTGCTCTTGCTCCCAATGGCAACCTGGGTGTGGTTCACAAGAACAAAAGAACAGAACGTTTGCGTTGGAGATAACGATAATGTAACGTCCGGTGACCCGCTGCTCCCAGGCCGGCAGACATTTTACCTGTGCAACGTATAGGAGCAGGTTGTTGGGGATGCCTTGAGGATCCTCTCCGATGAGGCCGCTGATGTGAGCTCCGATCTGCAGAACTGCAATTCAGTCCTGTGCAGACACAAGAAGGTTTTTAATACAACTACAATGATTAGCTTGAGTTATTTGTATATTTGTGTATCTATTTCTCTGATGAAGCCTCTACGACCAGGAAAAATAATTAAGCTACATCTTAAACCACTACTCCAGAGGACATCTTGTATCACATCATGCCCTCTCCACTCATACTTGTGCACGGACCTTATTGGCCTTGCACTGGTCGCTGATCATCTCCTCGATGAAGAACTTGGTCTTGCCGTAGGGGTTGGTGCAGCCGCCCACCGGGTGCTGCTCGTCGATGGGCAGCCGCTGGGGGTCTCCGTACACCGTGGCCGAGCTGCTGAACACCAGGTTGTGCACTCCGTTAGCCTGCAAGACCTGGGAAACAGGCCCACATAAACACACACACACACACACACACACACACACCACACCACACACACACACACCACACACACACCACACAACACACACCACACACACACACACACACACACACACACACACACCACACACACACACACACAATTAATGTCAGGCAGAGACTGTGGGGAAAGGCAAGCTCTTAAATATAACAATTGAAGAAACGTCCAGTTATTAAGTGCACAATGATTACTGGAGATTACATTGTTAGGGCGCAGTGTCAGCACTCACCTGGAGCAGGTTCATGGACGCTGTGAGGTTGACCTGGGTAAGTAAAGCAGAGGCTTCTTCACAGACTCTCCAACGGCTTTCAGGCCCGCAAAGTGCATCACCGCAATGAAGGAATGCTGAAAGAGGAAACAAAATGAACACACACACACAAACAAGTTACTTAAGGTAGGCAACTTCCTTGAGTAATGCGCTCAAGGAACACTTTTCAAGGCAGAATGGCAGACACTACTTATGTTAAGTGAAACTTCTACATAACATTTCCTATGTACACGTCTGACTTTGTGACCAAATAGGGAAATGGTGTGTTGATAATAATCCCATATCTTTTGAAGGGATCGTCCAATCCTTCAATAAAGGTGTCCATAAACGGATCTATCCTGAGCATGCTCTCTGGTCTATCCCCTTCTCCTAAAAACAGGATACAGCATGTGAAAAAGTCCATGAGGGGACGGATACACACACACGCATACACACTCACACACACTTTATGTCTGCGTTTTATAGAACACAATATATTAAACCGGAATACATGCACCATTGAGGCGATGAAACTAACCCACGAATGAAACACACACATAGTTTATTTTTGTCTGAATTAATATAAAACTTGAGGCATTATATACATTTGTTGATTGATGGAAGGCTACACTTGCCCTCGTCTAGAGCTGGTTTACCAGTACACAACGTTCAAAACTGAGCAAAGTCGATGCCAACAGACAGATAAAACGTCAATCAATAGTTAAGTGTCGACATGGCAAAAAAATTGATATGATGGTGGTTGATTATTTTTTATTGAGTAAAACTTTCGCACCGGTCAAAACTTTTGCCTTGTGGTCCGGCATGTTCATACGCGTCACTATAAACAATACGTCACCAACTGGGCAATTCCGTTATCTGGCCCCAGTTGCCGAAAGGAAGTAAAATCATCAGAGAGTCATGAGGTGTCGTTCACGAGAACTTTCCAACGTCGCAAAAATGTTTTCACCCATAATTCCCAGCGATCTGAACGGGCCATAAATAACATGCCTTACAGAAAATGGTTAGAAAAAAATCTACAAAAATCTGAATTTAAACTGGTTTTCTTTGCTCAATTAAAACAATGATATTCCAGGATATACTAAATAATAAATTGGTTGAATTTTAGATTAGCCAATAGATTATCAAGAGGTCTGTGGGGAAGCATTGAATTGGTTGAGGTGCTATATCTGCCTGATAAGTCTCTTCCTGGTTTGACACAACTCTTTCGTCCACGTACACAAGTGATGCATAGCGAAATTCTGTTTTTCCTATAAAATAAAGTTGAATTCACCTCTATAAATTAACCAGGCATACAATCTAGTTAAAAAACACACAAAAATCAAATTTGTGTGTTTTCTTAAAATAAACAAAAGAAAACGCACAACATATTTATCTTTGAGGACGTCAGTGAAGATACACAACCACAGTCTGGCCACCATGGCCTAGACTAGAGACACTTTTGCTTAATGGGAATTAATTGGGAAAAGTTAAATTAGAGGAGAAGGAAGGCTAGAAAAACGACCAAAAGTCAAGATGAAACAAGAAAAGAAAGAGATAAATATAATTCAGGATAATAAAATGTGGATGTTGTAAGAACTCACAACTCCAGAGGGCGCTGTACATCAACGACCAGACCACTGGTCAAATGAACTAAAACTTACATTTACATTTAGGGCATTTAACAGATGCTTCCATCCATAACTATAACAATATGTAAAATTTTTAGATGAAAGAAAGTAACAATATATCACTGTCGGTACAGTAAGAATGTTCATAGAACAAGTGCCAAGCACTTACAATTGCTAGGTTAACCATTTCCCTCTAGTTAACAAAGATAGTTAGGATAAGACGCTATAAAATGCGTACGCAAAGTACTATTTTTCAGTGCCATGAGGTATATCATACAATAAGTGTACATGAAGTGCCAGGGGGGGGTTTAGAGAGTAATGGAGGAAAAGGGGTGGTTGGGGGGAGGAGGGAGGCTATGCAGAGTCAAGGTGAACTCTAAAAAAAGCTTAATGGACATGGTATTCCAAAAGGCACCCCTTTGTTACGCGGAACATAATTGATTCAAATCTGTGTAACCTGGGTACACTGTTGAGACAACATCACCTCCCACTGCTTCCTGTATGTGCAAACCAACCAGCAAATGAAAGTATTGAAAATAAAAATGGCTGAAAGACTGAAGGGTATGTGATTATGTTTTGTTATGCTGGGACCCGAGTGCCAGTTAACCCCCACCTCCTCTCTCATCGTCTCTCTCCTAGTGGCTCCTAGTTGCGATGAAGTGGTTCTGAATGTAAGTGCAGG
Organism: Gadus chalcogrammus; assembly: GCF_026213295.1. Classification (NCBI taxonomy): domain Eukaryota; kingdom Metazoa; phylum Chordata; class Actinopteri; order Gadiformes; family Gadidae; genus Gadus; species Gadus chalcogrammus. The sequence goes on along the minus strand of NC_079416.1, from coordinate 10,112,885 downwards.
TTACAATGAAAATGATGAACTTTACCTCCTCTGTCTATCACCATCGCCCCTTCGGCCATTTTATTTTACATATTATTTTGTCCTCTCCGCTCTCCCCACTCTCATCCCACGACCCCCCACAACCTCCAAAAACATTGTTATTCGTTCCTTATTTTAAACGCTGATATATATATATTCCTCCCATGCAAGAAATGTGATTGCAGTCTGAAGGAGAATCAAGCAAATAGTGTGTGGAGCCAGCATGATGTCATGGGACATTTTTCCTGTTGTGGAGGCTTCCCTTCCTCTGCTAATTACCTTGTACAAACTAGAATCTGATATGGCGGATATGAGGCCCAAATAGAATTATTGTGGGCTAACAAAGAGACATTGAGATTCAGAGGATGGGGGTGGGGAGGGGGCACTGAAAGCTTGTTACAATGGAAGGTGTACGCATACTCACATGCATGACATGCGTGCACTAGCAAGCACACAAACACACACACACACACACACACGCACACGCACACACTCACGCACATTTACAGACACACACACACACACACACAACACCACACACACACACACACACACACACACACACACACACACACACACACACACACACACACACACACACACACACACACACACACACACAGATAAACAATCCTTTCCACCCACACACATACACAACCACTTGTCCTTCCCCTCCATTCCCTCAGATAGGCTAACGTTATTACTGTGGTAATTGTCGTCATTAGTGCCAGCAGCTGTAGAGAGCCCATTGCTTGCTGTCCAAACTCCACCCGAGCCCTCTTTCAATCTTGCCTTCTCATCTCTCTTTCATTTAGACATGTTGTCTTTGTCCTGTTTAATTCTAACAGGCGTCCACATGTTTAACATAGAGCATTAACATTTTCTCACTAAGGTCTACTTTGTCCTGGAAAAGAGAAAATAACGAGTGTGAACAAGATACAGTGTTTCATTACAATGAGGATTAAAAGTATTAATCATTAATCTCGTTCTATTGTATAGGCATATATCAAGGCCTTATTTCCACTTCTGTTATACAGACCATTTTGTCATAGTCAAATGTCTCAGATATTATATTTGTATGTGTTTCTGATATTTATTATCAACACCCATTAAATATCCAAGTCTTTTCCGTCGAGTTGAAGAATTGCACATACTTTAACGTTGCACGTTTACTGGAATCCAGGACAGATGATACACTAGAGGGCACTGTTTTGTCAAATGACACCTCTGATGGAGCTCGGATTTACCATTTAATCGTTCCTTCTCCTTTACTCTTCTGTGCTCTTTTCATTTGTTTAAAACTCTATGAATAAAATAATACCAACCCCGCCCTCCATTAAATCCAACCTGTAATTTCAACGTCACCTCCATCGTGATACAGAATTCATTGTTATCTGTAACTTATGCCACTTTTTTTTTATTTGATGTCTATTTAAAGTCCAAGTGAAAAGGATTTCCGTCCGTTTTTAATTCTCTACTGTTCCTGCTAACTTTCACTTACACCTACCCCCACCCCACACAGACACGCACAAACGCACAGAACCCTGCCCACCCACACACATACACAACCACTTGTCCTTCCCCTCCATTCCCTCAGATAGGCTAACGTTATTACTGGTAATTGTCGTCATTAGTGCCAGCAGCTGTAGAGAGCCCATTGCTTGCTGTCCAACCTCAACCCGAGCCCTCTTTCAATCTTGCCTTCTCATCTCTCTTTCATTTAGACATGTTGCCTTTGTCCTGTTTAATTCTAACTGGGGTCCACATGTTTTACATAGAGAATGAACATTCTCTCGATAGAGTCTAGTTTAGAAGGGAAAATTACAAGTGTGAGAAGGATACAGCGTTTCATTTTCATGAGACTCGCTCACCGATGCCTCAAATAGAACCGTAGAGCTCTACGAAATCTCACCGCCACCGTACGACCAAGTACACCGTAGTAACTACGGTCAGGCCAATCCGCGCTTCGAAGAACCGCCGTCACGGCATCTACACATAAAAAGGGTTTGCGCCTCTACATTGGTTGGAACGGTAAAGTGTGTTTGCCGCTGCAGAAAAATGGTGTAATCAAGTGCACCTCTAGAAACTTGTCCTCGAGGGCCACGAAAGTTGTTGAAAAATGGAAATATTAATTATTATTTTCCTTTGTTGTAACATATACTACAAATATGAATGCATTGCTATGTAGCCAGATGAAGAAAATTCATAATTGGTTAAATCGAATTTCTTTACACAAACTCTACCATAGTCATCCCGAATATGCATGTATTACTGTAGAGGCATATATATAAAGAACATGAAAAAAACAAAAGAGAACGAAACATAAGTCTTCAAATTAAAATAGGATTTCCGACACGAGTTAGTGTCTAAGTGGTCCAGTGGTATGACCTGCTGATGAAAGGGCCTCCGACTAGGGTTCAAGTCCTTCTTCTGAATGTCCAAATAAAATCTGACCATGAATTGTAAGGTTTCTGTTGGTGCAGTGATGCTGCTTCGGATTATTCTGTGGAGACCAGTGTTCAAGCCCCATAATGTCTCAGAAATTATGTTAATGTTTCTGATATTTGCTATTAACACTTATTAAATATCCAAGTCTTTTCCGTCGAGTTGAAGAATTGCACATACTTTGACGTTGCACGTTTACTGGAATCCAGGACAGATGATACACTAGAGGGCAGTGTTTTGTCAAATGACACCTGCGATGGAGCCCGGACCACTCATTTAATCTTTCCTTCTCCTTTTCTCTTCACTTGTTAAAACCTCTATGAATAAAGACTCTCTCTTGGCCATAAAATCTAACCTGCAATTTCAACGCCACCTCCATCGTGGGACAGTGGATATTCATTGCCATATATCTGTAAGTGGAATGCCTTTTATTTTATTTTATGACTATTTGAAGTAGAAGTCAAAAAGATTTCCTTCATTGTGTTATACTGTCCACTGTTCTTGCTACCTTTACACCTACAATCCCCTCTCCCATACACACACGAACACACACACACACACACACACACACACACACACACACACACACACACACACACACACCACACACACACACACACACACACACACACACACACACTTTTGGAGATTGTCTTTCCCTTTATTGCCAAGAGTTGATGCAGAGAGCAGACAAACCTGTGCAGTGCAAAGCCTTGCATCAGGCGCTAAATGTCATGCATAGCCTGTTTTTATTGGCTGATATGGCCCCCGCCTGCCCTTCTCTTTTTCCCAGAAGCCATTGTTAAAGAGGTGGTTGTTAATACTGCGGACCAGATGGGCCGTATCTCCCACAGGTCTGACCAAGGGTGTTTACCATGCACTGGGCTGTGGATAACAGGTGAGCCTGGCGCGCGGCTCCTCCACCAATCAGAGAGCAGCAGATGTCTGGACTCTCTGCCTGTAAACCTCTGTGTGGCATTTGGGACTGATGGAAGGGCTTTAATGGAAAAACAAGCAGCGGCTCCCATAATAGCATTGTGTCAAGATGTGTCCTGTTGATCATTTATTTTGGTGCTTTATAGGATATTTGTTTCACAAGAAGATATATTCAGGTCCACAGAGATATATATAAAACCGGGGCTGGCCTCTCTCCGCTCTCTTCCCCGCTCCCATTTTAAATGTATTGAAATGAACCATCCATCCACACAATCAAACTATTTACCAGTACATGTTTCATAAGATAGGCAGAGTACGGATGACCACACAGCCCCTGTTTCCCCCCCGTTTGCTCCCTGGACTTAGACTGATAAAATGTCTCTCAGTATTCAGGGCAGGAACATTGGACATTCCTCTTAAGCTTTCTAATGCTGGCCGGCCGTGCTGAATTACCGCAATTTGGTATCATGGCAACCATGGGGGGGAGGATGGACCGAGGCTCGTCAGAAAGCGAGTTTGAGCTCTGAATCAATCTGCCCTAATGGATGACCTGGTGGAGCGTACGTGTATGGATTAGTTTGGCTGGAAAACCAGTCCCTGTTCTGTCAACAGCGGATCAGATTACCATCCTCTGCCTCACCTGGCCAGCCCTGCTTCCTCTCCGGTGCCTCCACACAACAGCTGTATGTTCATTAGTCTGAAAGTGCATCCCTGTTTTTTTGTTATTTTGAACACAAAACTAGAAGGTCCTCGCATCTCGTTACTTCGCGCGGCGGCGGATTGGATTGACGCGCGTGTCGTTTCTCATTTGACCTCCGTCTCTTTCACATGTGCATTTCGGAATCACTTTTGACAGGGCACTTCCGTCTCCCCCTATCATTACGCTTTATGTTTCCAGCACACATTCCAGCCCCGACTCCAGGCCCAGAGCCGGGTCCTAATGAGACCTCTCAGGCTGATGAGGGGGTTAAGCTGCCAGGCCGTGCAGCCGGGGAGGCAGCGAGGCTGAGGTCGGACTCAACAGCCTTCCAAGGACGTGGCGCACGCAGCAGCACTAGACAACCGACGCAGAAGACAGGACGCCGGAGCCAAGAATAGGAAGCACAGCATCTCGTTAACGGATGAGATGAACTTATATTCTAATTAGCAAATCAATGTTTCTCTTTGGCTCTGAAGGCTGGATTATGCATGTCAGGTCCATCTGGACAGACTGGAATAGTGTGGTGTTTGGTGGAGTCAGGAACAGGGGGAAAAAGGCTGATAGGTCAGAACGCGTCTCATCTTTCAGCTTGGACCCATATTCATGCCGTTCTCTTTTTGTCCTTTAGAGAATTCCTGACCCAGGCACCTGCTCATTTCAGAGCATATCAAACACGCCTGTGTAACCATTAACCAGTGTTCAAACATTACACGTCAGCCCCGCACTGCTCACAAAGAAGACCCCCACATGCAAACCTTCCCTCAACGACTAGCGCATTTCCAAGTACAGTCAACAGGCTCAACCCAAGCATAATGTATCCCGTGTATTTGACTACAGCACCATGGCCACGTCGCTGCATTGTGGTCCACTGCTCCCGGTGGGGTCGGGGGTGTTTTGTGTTGAGTGTGTCATCCTCATTATCGCACAGCGACGACGCTGCGCCCATTAGCTAGACGTCGTTCAGGCTAACCACAAAGCCTGGCTGCTGATGGATGAGCAGAGTGATAGACTTTGGATGCTTGGTTTCAGGGGGTCGGGTGGGGCGGGGGAGCAGGGGGGGGCTATAGGACTATGTCCATCTCTGATGTCGTCCATCCTGTGACCCCCCCCCCCCCCCCCACACACACACCTCCTCTTCCTGCCTGCAGATACACCCCGGGTACCCCCACCAGCTGCCCCTAGCCCCTCTGGTGGCCCCGGCTTCTGCTTGCCATGTGTTGGGAGTCAAAGGGGTCCCCCACTATCAGTCATCAGGAGGGGAGCCCACCGTCTCCCACCCAGCAGCACACTAAATCACAATCAATCGGCCCCGGCAGACAGAGATGGATTGAGGGGGCAACCGCGACCCCCGTACCTTCTTAGAGGAGACGCCGGCCCCCCTAAGGGCTGCTGTCACAGACAGATAATGGAGGTGGTTCTGGGGAGGCGTGACGGGTCAAGCCCTTCCAGGGAGGAAGTTATCATCGGGCCATTGGAAGGAATCTGGGCTGTATGTGGAGACAATAGCCGCGCAACAGCATAGTGCGGGATGTCCGTTCGTCAAAGGGGGAGAGTACTTTTGTTTGTTTGATGCCGATGCCTTTGTGATCTTGAATCTAAAACCAATTAGCACCACACAGCGAGAAATGTTTACCTACAGCGAACAAAGGCGTGTATATAACAGTCGGGTTGTAGTAATTCATAATATCTCTTTGTTGAAATCTGCCCTTTTCTCTGAGGAAGAGAAAGGTTGTTTCCCCGCCTCGATCCCGTCTACCTTCCCATTGTGCTTCAGTTTTTCTTCAAATTGGTCTTGGTGCATTCTGCCCCACATGATCATCTGTTCTGAAGATGAGCTGTTTAGTGCTCAACAATTTCCTTCGCCGCGGAACAAGTGATTGCATCATGCACATGTGAATCGACGGTAAATATCATTGTTTCAAACGTGAAATGAGCCCTCTGTGATGCCATTACACTATGATTGTGGGTGAAAGATCTTATTATGTATTCCCCCACAAGGGCTCGAGGGAGCATCATTCACATGTAGATTTTTGCTTTGGAAGTGCCCCCGCTATACAATTTCCATTTAGATAAGGTGTACGGGCAAATAAAGAACGGATGGCCAACAAGACGCAGGGTTCTTCATTTGATTAACTAATCATAGTCTTTGTAATTCCACTCAGGGACCCTGAAGGTCAGTGACGGCCTGTGTGCGTTCTGATTAGCCTATGATGATTGCCGCGACGACTGCACAATCAGCTCAAGTAACTG